>NC_140301.1:40518747-41054422 GCF_964211825.1 Aythya ferina
CCTCCTCTACTGCATTTTCAATTTGTAGTTACTATGTCTTTAGGCAGATGTGCCTTGACATTTTTTTTCAGTTTTGTCTACTTTAAAAATTTACTGTTTATTTGATAAAGTTCTTCGTTTCATTTGTTTTCTTTATTTGTACTTGATTTCAACTCTAAATTTGGTACTTTTCTGTGGTGTAGTGTTTAACTTTTACTTTTTAACTTAGGGGAAAGAGGTCTAGTAATGTCTTCTTTTGATAGGTAATATGTGTTAATCTGTTCCCCTATCATTAAATAGCTCCAGTGCCACCTGCAAGCTTTTACCTTTTTAGCTGTTCCTTTTAATTTCTTTTTTACAATCTCCTTTATTTATATGCAGTTCCCTGCTTTGAAAGATTATTTTTTTTTTCACTCAAAATTTTCATTGATATGTTATAGTCAGTGTTCAGCCAAATATTACCCATTTCTTAGGACAAAATCAGGATCTTTCTCTCTTTTGTCAGCTGTCTGACCAGTTATGCCAAGTTACAGTTATTAAAGAAGTCTGTAATTTTAGGTACAAGTCAGCCTGCCATGATAGTAGTCTACACACCCACACAAACACAAAAACGCAGCCCCTTCCCCCTGTATTTTTTTTTAAATTCTTCTTTCTTCAAATAAGTAATAAGCTGTGTGTATGTGGTGCATGCAGCTGTTTCTCATAATACAAGCTTCCTACATTTCTCAGAAATAACCTTTCCAACTCTGCAGTGCTAATGGCACTTAAAGTGAATTGATTCTTTTTCAATTATACCTAACCACTGAGATGATGAAGTAGATTCAGGTCCATTTGAAGCAACTCTGATATCCTAAGAGAATACTTACTCATAACAACATATGTGTTAGTCTTCCTAAGTAAAACAAAGTTGGTTTTCATTCTTTTCTAGATCCTGAAGCTTAAAAGGATGAGAAGACAATACAGCACAAGAGCATCAACCTGTTAATATGCAACGTTCATCATGGTCTGCTCTGCCCTATACTCAGTGACATATTATTATATATCTGCAGCTTTTACACCACAAGTCCTCTTTTGTTTGCCTATATATCAGTCAGTTAGTAATGAGGAAGCTTTCATTACTTTCAGATAAATTGTCCACACTAATGCTGTTGATATCCATTGTGATTCCATAAATCCAGTTTAGATCTCTCCAAAGAACATCCTACTGGCTCATTAGATAATGCCTACTTTGCTGCAGTGAAAGACAAGAACTTAGGTTTAAATGCATTTTTTTTTTAATTTTGTGTTAAAATGAAAACTTGTATATATTTATTTACCTTTAGAGAGAATATGCTTTCCTAGTAAAATATAACATTGTGGGAATAGTTTATCTAAGCAAAAATCTGTCTGATTAGGAGAAGCCCTTCTACAGACTCTAGAATTGGCTTAAGTGCAAGTATGACTGACAATTTTTTTCCCCAAAGTATGCATTATTTGGGAGATTTCCTTCCTTGCTTGAGCAGTTTATTATCTTACTTATTTTCTTTTAAATCTTAGTTCTACTTAAAGGTTCTCAAATGAGTACACAAAAACCTGAAATCCTCTGTAAATTACATAAACCATTTCGGGAATTCAGTTCTGCCTGCAAAGTTCAGAGTTTCAAGGTCTGTGGAGAGGAATATGTGAACATTACCTTTTGTTCTTAAGAGCATGTATTTCTCTTATGGAAAATAGTTTTCACAGACATAGCATTGAAGAAGCTTTTAAAGGAAGAAATTCTGCAAATCTAATTTTATGATGGTAAAAGATAAGATAATATGTTGCTACATTCCATTTCTGTCTTGTTGATGTAGAGTTCTTTGTGCTCAGCAAAAAAACTGTAAGACTTTTTTTTTCTATTTAAAAGGAAAGAAAATAGCCCATGAAATTTAAAGCACTGAAAAAATCCACAGTAAATTAACATTTTAAAAAAAAATCAGTTATCTGTTTTCTGCATTGCTTTCCTAAGTTTCTAGTAATTTCATAAAGTCACGTTATCACTTAGTTTTTAGATAAATACCTAGCTACTTTCTAACTTTCAAAAGCAACAGCCAGCTTTGAAAATAGCAGCTGACATAAAAAACAGAATTTTATCCTTTTTGCTGAACTGAAAATTCATGTATCTGCCATACCCTAAACAATATAAATTAATTAAATGAAAGAGCTAAGTCCTACTTTATAACTCTTGTACTGTACCTATTTTTTTCCTCTCTCTCTTTTCTTAATTAAATGACCTTTCCCAGACATCACACACTTGCTTTTTCTCCATTTCAAATTTCCTCTTTCTAAGGCTCTGAGTACTACTGTTCAGTGCTTAGTGGTGGTAAGATTCGCAGATGACACCAAGTTAGGTGCGTGTGTCGATCTGCTTGAGGGTAGGAAAGCTCTGCAGGAGGATCTGGATAGGCTGGACCGATGGGCTGAGGTCAACTGCATGAAGTTTAACAAGGCCAAGTGCCGGGTCCTGCACCTGGGGCGCAATAACCCCAAGCAGAGCTACAGGCTGGGAGAGGAATGGTTGGAAAGCTGCCAGGCAGAGAAGGACCTGGGAGTGATGGTGGATAGTCGGCTGAATATGAGCCAGCAGTGTGCTCAGGTGGCCAAGAAGGCCAACGGCATCCTGGCTTGTATTAGGAACAGCGTGACCAGCAGGGCTAGGGAGGTGATCGTCCCCCTGTACTCAGCTCTGGTGAGGCCGCACCTCGAGTACTGTGTTCAGTTTTGGGCCCCTCGCTACAAGAAGGACATCGAGGTGCTTGAGCGTGTGCAGAGAAGGGCGACGAAGCTGGTGAGGGGCCTGGAGAACAAGTCCTACGAGGAACGGCTGAGGGAGCTGGGCTTGTTCAGCCTGGAGAAGAGGAGGCTCAGGGGCGACCTTATTGCTCTTTACAGATACCTTAAAGGAGGCTGTAGAGAGGTGGGGGTTGGCCTGTTCTCCCACGTGCCTGGTGACAGGACGAGGGGGAATGGGCTTAAGTTGAGCCAGGGGAGTTTTAGGTTAGATGTTAGGAAGAACTTCTTTACAGAAAGGGTTGTGAGGCATTGGAACAGGCTGCCCAGGGAAGTGGTGGAGTCACCATCCCTGGAAGTCTTCAAAAGACGCTTAGATGTAGAGCTTAGGGATATGGTTTAGTGGAGGGCTGTTAGCGTTAGGTTGGAGGTTGGACTCGATGACCTTGAGGTCTCTTCCAACCTAGAAAATTCTGTGATTCTGTGAAGATATCCACCAATTCTGCCTTCTGTCATGTCCATTCTCCCCAAATATCCAAACAATCATTAGCCCCACTGTGAACATACCTGGAATATTCTGCTTTTTCTTATACAACACTCCATAAAACACCACAACCTTTCCATCTCCTTTTCCACCTTAAACAACAGAAATAGCATCAGAGAGAGTTAAAATCCCACCTTTCCCTACATCTATGAAAACTTCACATGTAGTCACCTGAGACACCAATCCCATCACTTTTCTGCACAGTTAACTGATGAGGATTTTGTACTATCCTGTTGTAACACAAGTAGTAGAAAGTAAGATTCATTTTCTTCTGGTCTCATCATGTGACCAGTTAATGATGTCTACTGATCTAAAAATTAAAACAAAATACCCATCAAGAAAAAAATCCATTCTCTGTGCTTCTCATCTTTCCTTTCATTGAATTTTCTTTTGTTCATCCATTTGGTCTTGCAATTGATTTGTGTAATTAATGTGTATGAATCTAAGGCATGAACCTTGGATCAGACAGGTCTTTAGCTGGTGTAACTGTTCAAAGCATCACTGAAATGAGTTTTCAATAGTCACCAAGAGTGGGTAAATAAGCATCTTTTCTTATGAAGACACTCAATTTATAGAAAGAATACAAAATGGTATAGGAAATACAAGGCATTGGATAACAAACTTGTTTTAATATCAAAGTTGTTCTACTTTTTCAAGAAGACATATATAGCTCCTTAAAAAAAAGCTGCTTTACAATATTGTACAGTCAGTTTAGCTTCTAGGAGCATCTTTTCTTTTCTGTGACCAAATGATATAAACAATTCTGATGCAATGTTAAGAAAATAAACTCACTAACACTAGTATTGATTTTCTGCTCGGTAAGCCAGCACTTTTCAAATTTTTCTTTTATCCATGACTTGTCTCTTATTGACTGGATAGAGGCGCAAGATCCATCTTTGTCTGTATTTAACAGAAGCCAGAGGGCAAGAAGATCCTTAGCCTTTAGCCAGTATGCTGATAGACAAGGTGCTTTTGTTACAACAGTCACAACATATTACAACCTATTTAACCTAACTAATTAAGAAACCAAATCAAAGCCTCCCTTAGTTTCCAGGTTTAGGCCTCAGATGGAGATGCTTACATAATTCTAGCTGAGGCAAGGCATGGTTGGTCCATGTAGAAGGTGTGAGGTGCAATTTCCTAAAGTGCTGGGCACCTGCAACACTCAGTGTGTGTTAGTAAGCTTCAAACCTTCTGAATATCAAATAGATATCTCCATATATAGCCACTCCAGTTCTTATCCAAACATTTTTCCTCCAGGAGCTTTTTCTCCTACCAGCTCCAATCTTTTCAGCAATGGACTCACATCTGCAGCAGAACTGAGACTTCAGTTTTCCTCTAGACATCAGATTAGCATGAAAAAAACAGAAAAGACTTCCTATTAGTGGTTGGACTTGATGATCTCAGAGGTCTTTTTCAACCTAAATGATTCTATGAAATAAATGATTAGATATTTTAAGTAGTAAAACAGCACAACCTAATTGTCCAGAAATTCTAATTGGAATTTTATTGATCATGAGCTCCTTCATAACCTTCATAACATCTTAATCCATCCCTTTTGGTCTAACAGACCACATAGAATAATTATGCATTTTGCAGGCTACATGTATATTGCATACTTGCTTTGTACATTTGTGTCTCATTTTGAACTATTCCAGATGACCATTTGAACCTGCTGTTGTAAACATGTGTGTGATTACCAGTTCTGCATGAAATGGATGAACCTTAGTCCCCTGACTTGCCTCAGTCTGTCAGCAGCAACGTTACTCAGCATCTTCAGCTCTGCCAAGTACAGGGCACTGCAGCACCCTTGCAGAAGCTCACAGCCTCCCCCTCTGTTGTCATACCTACTTTTATGACTGATGAGGCTCCTACATACAGAAAACAGCACTGTCAGCAGCAGTGGAAAGTGAGCTAATACAAACCAGTTACAGTCATCATCACATTGAACACTAGGTCCCAAGTTATAAATGTGTGATTCTTCGCTGTCCTCCAACCTTCATATGCTATGCATCTTGGCACTTTTACCTTAACCTTTCTACTTAGGAAGCTCAATAACCCACAGAGATACCCTGCAGTGTTACTCATGTTTCATAGCATAAGAACCCATGCAGAGATATGTGTTTTTTGAAAAAAAGTGAGAGTAGAATGGGCCTTTTGTACATTAATACTGCTTTCAAGGTGACTCTACCTGCCATAGAAATGATAAGCATATAATGACAAATCTATTCAGTCCAGACAGGAGATGAAACCCATATATTTCAGGTAGGACCCATCATCCTGCTGTTTCTCATTCATGGCTACCTATGCTAAAACCAGATTTTAGGGTTTTGGTGAAGCAGGGTTGGAGGGGGGTGGGCATAGAGAGATTTCATGGAAAAGCATTTTGTGAAAACTGTGCTGAGTTTGTAGCTGTCTAGTGAAACACTTTGAAATGCTCTGTGTTTCAGCTGTTCTTTTTTGTTTCTCTCTACAAAATACAATATTTTGAAAACACTATTCTCAGAGAGAAATTTAATTAGTAAATTACCTTTTCTTCCTGTGGCTTTGCTTGCAGTCATTGGTCCAACAAGGCTCTGTGTTAAAGAAAACGGAAGTGCTGAATACATAATGCGGTAAAAATATTTTATTCTCCTCTAGAGATTCACAATTAATGTTTTGTCTGTAGCCCTGGAGTCAGGTAAAGATTCTAGGGGATGAAATATAGAACACTGGACTGAATTTTTTTATTGTTGTTGTTGTTGTTGTTGTTGTTTTTGTTATTTTATTTATATATATATATTTTAAACACATTAATTTACACATTGCTGCTCTGGAAACACAACAGAGAAAAGTCAAATCCTACATAAATCATTCGTCAGAGGATCATTTTATTTCAGTAACATTAAGCCTAATGTTTAAAGTTATAATGATGATCTTAGTAAACTGGTTAACATAGAATATATGGACAAATGGCCATGAAGTTGATACAGAATGCAAGATTATGTTTAAAATGCAGACTTTAAATTTTTCAAAAACGACCAGAAATCCATTTTATTCTGATACAAAACCATTTTATCCCAACACAATAGGAATCTGGCATTTCAGAAATGCATGCATCACTTTCAGAAATCTGATGCTTCTTCTCTGTGAAGAAATCAGATGGATTTTTTCAGTGTTCAATACGAAAATGTATACTGTGTGATGTTCTCTGCTGTGAGGGCCATCTCAGAAGGCAGAGGATCTACCTATGGCCATCACTCTTTTCATCTACAGCTGAGATATGAAGAGCCAGTCTGCTCCAAGCCCACTGTCTGCAGGCAGCAGTTAGCCCCAGGATATGTGTCTTCTTGGATGCACTTCTAGATCTAATCATGCTTCCTGGAGAATCTGGTGAGAAAGAAGAGTAGTTTCCCACTTGCTCTTTGAGTGGGAAAATGCTGCAGAAGCATCGTGTGTATGTGCTAGGAAAATCTACGTGAAGGCCATTCTCTCTTTGTACCCAGGGAAATGACGCAGTCCACTGCATGTTATTCAGAGCGGTCATACTGTTTTGTATAGGTCTTAGGCTAAAAAAAGAATGGGAAAAGTTGCTTGGGACTCAGTGATGTGTATAAGATTGAAGTATTTTTTTAAATATTAAACTCACAGGGAAAATTGAGCAACACACCAGTAGTTATAAATTATGGTTTACTTAGTTGTAAATAAATTATATTACAGTATAAAGGGACAAAATTTCACCAAGAAATTTGGTGCTATACTGTTTGTTTGCTTGTTTGCTTGTTTGTTTTTCTTTTTTTTTTCTTTTTCTTTTTTTTTTTTCAGTGAATTAAGCATAAATTCAAATAATTTCCATGTAAAATCTTGAGAACTATTTGCAATTTAGAAAGTATTAAAAAGAGTTCTCTTTGTTTTCTGGTATACTACACTATTTCAAAAGGACAACTTACTATCTGGTAGGTATGTTCTACTGGGTAGAATAATACAGAGCAAACTTTTTCTTCCAAAGGAAATCAAGAGTCATTTACAGCGTTTGATCACCTCTCCCACTGCCAAAGTCGAAGTAAACTCAGGGTGAAAAATAGCAGGAAGAACTGTTAATTTAGTACAAGTAGGTTTTGTTTCCAAACTAAAACTATGCGGCGTGTTTTAGCCAGGAGTCAGACCAGCAGGGCTGGCTGCAAGTGAGCCAGGGCATCTCTGTGAAGGAAAGCCTGCCATCTACTGTGTCACCGACAGCCTCTGCTGCAGCAGCCGGGTAGTTTGCCAAGTACAATCACCAACCCTCTTCACTCTGTCTGGCAAGACTGAAATTAAACTGCATGTGCTGGCAGGTGTACAGAAATCCATAACATTTTTGTTTAAAGGCAAAATTAGGAAAAAACAAAAAACAAAAAACAATAAAACCAGGCTCAACTTCTCATCAAAGCTGATTTGAATCACTGCTTCTTCACTTTTACTTCATAGTGTCTAATGTTAAACAAATCCAGCAATAGAAAGTAGACAAATTCTTTATTTAGTCGACCCATACATAACAGTATGCCTAGATGAGAGAGAGAGAGATTTATACCATTTTAAAGAGATTGAGAGTGAGATTTTAAATGAAGCTCTACAAATAGCACCGTGTGGTATCATGGGGCATTTGACTGTTTTGACAGATGTTTGGTTTCTGTGAAAAGTTAAATAAGCTTATAGAGAGATTTAGTCCTTTTTCCCCCCCATATGTGCATGGAAATCATCAGCAAAACTAATATTTGCAAGTTTTCTTTAAATGAGGTCCACTGAGAAGTAAAAGAAAAGAAACTACAATTGTTAAAGCTTTTCACAAAATATTTTAATAAGGATGTAACAGCTTCCACATTAGCAATTTTTAACCTAAAAGGAGCTGACTCACAGTCCATTGAAGTGAACTAGGATCTTTTATCTCATTTCGATGGGCTTTGAATCAGACAACTTTGAAATACTAAATTTATACATTCATTTAACAGTATCTAATTTTTAGTGAGAGAAATGTACAAAGTAGATCTCCTGTTTTTTGCTGCTGAGAAAAGTTGAAGGGTACAATTTGACAAGAACTTGCAGTAAGTCCACTACTCTGAGTGCTAGATGCCTCTACAGCCAGTCTTACACTTAACACTGCGTGCACTTCTTTAGCACTGTAGCTCCCAGTGCAGGGCTACGGGTGTGTTGCTACCGGAGATTTTTTCCAGTCTTTTGCTTCAGACTGTCAGTAGCTATAATTAATACCACCACAGTATTGTGCTTGAGAAGTGATTTGTCACAACTACCAGGACACCTGCCACTCCGTGACATTGTCAATACAGGTGGTAGAAAACAAAACAAAGCAAAACAAAACAAAAACAACATTATCTGCTTGTTTTAATACACTTTGTATTGATTCTTGCATCTGGGATAAGGGGAGCAGGGAGAAAAGGTTTTGTTTAATCAGCTGTCATTTATCAAATAAGAAATCTTCATTCACACATATGAAAAATGTTACTTCATAAGAGAGAAAGAGGGAAAATTCAAGAGATTTTTTTTTTTTTTTTTCTGGGGGAGACAGTGTAGATGAGCATATTAGAAAAAGTTACAACCTTTTTTTCTGAAAAGGAGCCTTCTTGAGCATCACCCATTTTAAATGCACTCTTGCAGGTAGCCACCACAGACATAAGTACACAGTATAAATTGCTTCAGAGAAACACGTTCACAACACAGTGACAAGAATCAAATAAAAAAAAAATCAAATAAAAAGACATCTGGCACACATTAAAAACAACATTTCAGAGAAATGAAACATTATGAAGTTCCAGGCCAGTATATTACATTGGCAGCATATGATAAACACATTTTATCTTTCTTTTAGTGCAACAAAAGAAACAGAAGCTAGGGTAATAGCTATTGTCAAACAGCTACTTTTCTGTCAAGTATTAATTTAAGAGCCTGATGGAGATTTTGAATTATTTCCCCTTTTTTTCCGTGTAGGCTAAAGTGACTTTGAAGCCACCCAGGTCATTCAGAACTGTCTCAGCTCCCTTCATTGCCATTTCATGGCTAATGGAGCAGGTACAAGACAATAACTTCACAGTCTAGTACTCCCCTTAAGCTTTATTATTTGCACACTTTATTGGATGTATGGACGCATTCACACATCCTCCGGCTCAAGGCTCCCTCCTGCCCCCAACTCTGTGCTCCGCTCCCCGAGGGTCATGGGACCCTCCTGTTATCAGCAGCCGGCTGTGCAGCTCTGAAGCACAGCAAGAAGCAGCTTTCCTTCTGAAGACTTTTTCTGTTCTGCTTCCTCTGAGAGCAGCACAGAGAGCCCAAGCCCCAGGGAGGTGGGAGCTGTCTGCAAAGCAGAAGCCAGCTCTGTGATTACGCTGCTCCTTTTCTTGGGGCCTTTTTCTCCCCTCTTTTATTGTTTTTCCCTCTGGGAAGGCAGAGAGAGGCTGCTAACAGGACCAGGTGTGCACTGGGGAGACTTTTCTCAGTGTTTCTGCTCTCTGAAGGGCAGGTGCGTACCTGTAGATGCTGAGCAGGGTTGCTGTTGTTCAGGGGGGATCTGAGCCAGACTTCTGGGACTTGACTGGTGCAAGCTCTGCTCAGTGGCAGGGGGGTCCCACCAGCTGAGGGGAAGGAGGAGGGGGACCTGTACAAAAGGGGACAGCCGCTGTGGGACCTGCACAGCCGCTCATCAAACACAGAGAGGGGTGGCAGAGCCTGGCTGCCAGAGCCTAAGCTGAGTGCGGCAGTTTACTAAGGGGTGTCAAAGCATCAGCAAATGCACCCACTCTCATGGGAGGCAGGCAGGGGGGATGGGGCAGCACACCGAGGACATGGGGTTTTCTTTGCTCCCTCTTGTGCCAAACACTGCTGTCGGTGGGCTGGACCAAAACCCCTTCCCTCCCGGCCTCCCCGTGCCACAGCCCTGGCCTCGCTCACCCGCCTGCTGGGGGCAGTAGGGGGGGTGGTGGGACAGAAATGCTTCCTCAGAGAGTGGTAATCCTGGAGGTGCAAGTGCCGTTCCTGTACATGCTCCCTGACTCCAAGTTGTCCGGGGGAAAGTCCTCCACGCTGTATGCCCTGCTCTTGAGGGCAGTGGCATAGTAGTCGATGGGTTCCTCTGCAGCATTGTCCATCCAACTGAGGCAGAGCAGCCGCTGGAAGGACCGCTTGAAATTGTCCGAGAGAAAGCCATAGAGGATAGGGTTGGCACAGCTGTTGGCGTAGCCCAAGATGACGGAGAGCTGGCTAATGGTGGCATCATCCTGCTCTACAAAGACATTGACCAGCTGCACGATGTAGAAGGGCATCCAGCAGATGACGAAGACCATCACCACCATCATGACCATGAGAGTGATCTTGCGCTCTGAGCGTTTGCGCTGCTGCCAGCCGGCCTTCAGGGCCACCATGCGCATCTTGGCAATGATGAGGATGTAGCAGAGGCAGATGGCCACCACAGGCAGCAAGAAGCCCATCAGAAAGGTGTAGACCACAAAGACCACCAGCCACCTCTGGGTGGGCTCTGGCATGAGCATGTTGCAAGCCACCGTTCCATCACTGTTGGCTGCTGTGTTGGAGAAGATGATGATGGGTAGGATAATGAGGATGGAAAGCACCCAGACGCCCAAATTGACCATCTTAGCCACAGTGGGCCGGCGGTACCTCGCCGCCTTGATGGGGTGCACCACAGCAATGTAGCGGTCCACGCTGAGCACGGTCAGGCAGTAGATGCTGGTGAACATGTTGATGGCGTCCACGCTGAGCACCAGGCGGCAGAGCAGCGAGCCAAAGGGCCAGTGGTGCAGCAGGGTGGAGGTGACCAGGAAGGGGACGCTGAGCATCAGCAGCTCGTCCGCGATGGCCAAGTTGAGGATGTAGATGTTGGTGGCCGTCTTCATCTTGGCATAGCGCAGGATCACGTAGATGACCATGGAGTTGCCGCACAGCCCCACCAGGCACACCACGGAGTAGATGAATGAGATGAGGATGGCGCTGCCCTGAGACTCGCTCAGGGTGCTGTTCGGGGCGCCAGAGGAGTTCCTGCCGCCCGAGTCCATGCCCCCCGCCGCCGCCTCCTCCAAGGCGCCGCCGGCTCCTCCACCGCCGCTGTCGCTACCGCCGCTGTCGCTGCCTGCACCGCCCGGGAGCCTGGTGCAGGTGCCATTGGGGAGCATCCTCTGCCCGGACCTCCCCGCTCCCGGCTCAGAGCCGCAGGCTCCCGCCGCTCGCCGGGCACTGCATCCCGGCGGGGCTCCCGGCGCCGCTGCCCCGGGGCGCTGGCATGGGGAAGGACGGAGGCGGCCGCCGGCCCCGCTCGCTCCGAGCGGCAGCAATCGCTGCTCCCCGGCTGGTGAATGATTAATAGGCGGCAGCGCGTCACCGGCTACGAAAAGGAGGAGGGAAAGAAAAAAAAAAATGCGGGAGGAGACGTAAGTGGGTGTTCCTCCCCCCCACACCCCCCCGCCTTTCATCCCGCCCCCCCGGCTGCTCGCAGAGCCGGGGCTGCCGAAGGGCAGGCACCCCCGGCCCCTCTGCCCCTACCTCGCTCTGCCCCCGCTGCCCGCACTGCCCCTGCCCCACGCCGTACCGCCTCAAGTCCCCCTGCAGCCAGCGTCTTCTCCTGCCCCTCCGTGCTGCACTGCTCCCTACCTGCGACGGCACCTGGGTCCTGGCCCTGGGCACTCCGGGCAAAGGGTCCATGTCTCCGGCTTCGGGACAAAAGTTTGTTCAGGGGTGGGTGGGCA
Organism: Aythya ferina; assembly: GCF_964211825.1. Taxonomy (NCBI): domain Eukaryota; kingdom Metazoa; phylum Chordata; class Aves; order Anseriformes; family Anatidae; genus Aythya; species Aythya ferina. The sequence goes on from NC_140301.1 coordinate 40,530,742, forward strand.
GTTTACCTGGCCTGGCATGCTTCGTCCCTGCACAGCTGCTGCAGCCGCACCATGCACGCTGCCCGCCCCATGGTGCTGGCACCAGGCACGGCACTGACTACACACCCCACAGCCTTTACCATACATGCACAGCACTGCCTGAAACCAGCGATGCCTACACCTCCTGCAGCCATGCTGCTGCTCCATGCTCCCCACCTTGTCCTATCCCACCACAACCACCAGCTATCACACATTAGCAGCATCCAATACCTTACAGCACTGCCCCCCAGCCCATGCTATGTCCCGAACCTCGTCCTGTTCTTACACCCAGAGCACAACTTGTGCCTCTGTGTTTCTCACATCTAGGAGTGCAGGCACTAGCCTGCACGCTACTGCTCACCATTACTGTCTGCACTGTGATGGTGCCAAGAACATCCCAGCTATGCTGCCACACAAACACACCATCTGTCCACTCTTCCGTCCCCTCACGTACTTCTTCTGCTCCCAGTAGCACTTCAAACTGAACCACCTGTATCACCACTGCTGCACATGCATGCCCCTTAATGCTGCACTTAAAACACTTGCATATCCCTGTTGCGGTTGTGCACCACAAACTGCTTTTATACACTGATCCACACTGTGCTGTTTCATATACACACCCCAATCCCAGACAACAACAATCAAACCCAATAGTTACTCGTGCTGTCATCCCTAGACAGATGCTGCTTCCTCACATACTTCATCCACACCACCAGTTACAAACATGTGAACACCAGCAGAATGTCCTGTTAATGCACCTCTACATCCTAGGCAAACATATTTGATCATTTTCACCTACACATCTCCCTCCAGGCAATGTCTCTTATCTTCCTACGTTATCATTCAATGCAGAGTCTGTCCTTACATATTTGCACATAACCACTTAGCCAGCTTTCACATACCACCACCACCTGCCCATTCTGTATTAGCTAGACATGGTTATTCACTAATGCATGCACCATGCTTGCATCAAGACTCCTTTAGCACATAGATATGTACAAAATTAATAGCTGCTTCTATCTATTGTATCCACACATACGTGTGGGCTCACCTTACCTGAGACTAACCGGTTTCTTCACATGAACTGTCACCTATGAGCACCACCTACTTTTCCAAGAACAGCAGGTCCAAACTGCATAAATATCACCATAATGCATATGCTGCCGTGTGCCCCCCACAACATCACTATACACAACGTCACACATGCATCCTCACTTCCTACTCGTTTTACCATGCATGCCCATCACCTCCTACGGTTCACACATCTTGTTATCACTGTCTGCCCACCCTCACAATTATACATATTATCACTACCCACCACTTTAATATGCAGATACACACAGCATTACATCATTTCATTATAACCCATCATCAGGAATTTATTCTCTGTAACACATTATATATCTACATACCCATTATCCCCACCAGCAGCAATTCTAACACATAGATGTAATCTCTCCGACTGTATGATTTTTCTCATATCGATCACCACTTCCAACCAGTGTGTGTTTTTGACACCTTGTAATAGGTACTATGTTTAACAAATGCACACTTTTGCAGGAGCCTTAAGCAAGCTGTGAATAAGGAGACTGTGGATTTATATCAAATCTTACACAAAAATGTAATGCTATAAAATAAAAAATAAAATAATATAAAACACCCAACCCATTTGTTAGTAATTGCACTTAAGTTCTATTTGAATGATGTTCTTTGTGACTTTTGGTCATTTTGAGGACTTTTTGTATTTACATTCATGTATAGAAATGTATTTATTGAGCAACCTCTGCAAATGATCTCAATAGTCTTAAGACTATTGCTGTATATGAGTGCTATATCTAGATGTTAGAACACTTAGGGATGTCATGCAAATTTTACTTTGTTGAGTTTTAGAGGTTGTATATTCTAATATACTAGGATCAGAACTTCCAGTATACAGTGGGAAATGAAAGGAAAGGAAAGGAAAGGAAAGGAAAGGAAAGGAAAGGAAAGGAAAGGAAAGGAAAGGAAAGGAAAGGAAAGGAAAGGAAAGGAAAGGAAAGGAAAGGAAAGGAAAGACATATTTAACTACAAAGTGTAAAGTCTTTATTTGCAGTATACTATCTCACACTGTTAAAATCTCTACAATTACATAAATTCAGCTGGATAATTATTTTCATTTAAATTTATATTCTGGGAGAATGTGAATCAGCTTTCAGTCACTGATATGAGGATGAGCATAAGTAAATAACTGCAAACCCATCAACAAGAACATCTGTTCAATTGCAGCACTTTAGTCTGTTTGAAAACCTATAGTTCAAATATAATCCAATTTTTGTTTACGTGAGCATTTGTTTTAAGGGACATTTACTTATGGAGTATTGATTAAAGGATTTCTTTCTTTTGTATTGTTGTAAGCTGGCATTTAACAATAGTTCGACTATAAATCTGAATACTTTCATATTGCCCTCTGAGAACACAGGAGCAAAGAGGATTGATTTTGAAGCTGATTAATAACAGTGTCATCAGCACAAAATTTCAGTTCTTGTCCGCATTGTTCTCCATTACATTTGTATACATATAAACACACAGTCACTCATGGAGGTACTTTGGACACTTTCTTCATGCTTTGGCCTATTTTAAGCCATTCATTTGCCATGCTAGCAGCTGGCTATGCCCTGCACCCAAGAGGATCAGTAAAAGCTCTTCTATTGAAGTACTTTTGTGCATGGTGTTCTATCTTACTGCAATGATTCAAAATAAATTACCTGTAAATTGTAACTCCTGTGGAGGTACTAATCTCACTAGGCATCATACATATACCTAGTTGATGTGTATTTCCAGAAAAACAAAGTATCATTATAGTCATAATTATATTGAGGTACCATGTGCCTCTCAATAAGTAAGTATGTGCCCTACTTATAAGTCTTGAGGATTTCTGTATATCCATTCAATGAAGTTTCCCTCCATTATGGAAAATTACATTCACATTAGAGAATACTGCCATTTTCCAAAAATGAGTTGTTTGAATGCTTGCCTAGTCACTTAAGCCAATTGTTCTATCACACTGTATATATTAATTTACTGAGAAATTTAGATCTTTGCCAACATTCAATTGTCTATTGCTCATGATTCAAAAGTAGAAATTTCTAACCTTAACTACTTGATAAAGGAGCAATGCTTGAATACAAATAATGTGTTTTATTATCCCAATAATTATATAACACCATTATAAATACCAGAATTGTCTCATTTCACCCTCATGAAATGAAAGGAATAGGTATAACAATAAAAAAGTCCTGTAAAGAAGAAATTCTGGTACAAATAAACTCTAATTTGGGAACATGCTTTGACCTTTTTTTTTTTTTTTTTTACACTCATTTCTTTTACCTAAGGATTTTAAGGATTTCACTGTAAAGAATAGGCCAGAGGTCTCAGTTTGTGATTATAATGGTCCTGTCACAAAACCGGGAAGGGCAGCTTGACCTTCTCAACACAGGCTGCAGGTTTGCCTAAGATGCATGTGGATACATGTACATTCCATTACACCATCTTTGTAGCAAGACCTGTTTCCCATGGCAGGGTGAAAAAAGAATTATCATCTCCCCAAAATTCTTTCTTCTTGGCCATATTGGGCAGCCTAGTGCTAATGCTTAGGCCATGCTTAAGGTTAAAATTAGAGTTAGGAGAGACAGGAATGAAGCCTGTAATGGTGGAGATGCAAGGGGGAAAACAAATGATGGGGGAGGCTGCATGTTTGTTCCTCTGTGATACGGCTAGGCATCTCAGGGTACAGCTCATCCCACACCTAGGCTTATGTTTCGGTCCAGGAGAGAGACAAGAGTTCCAGCTGAAAAGGGAGAGAGAAAAAAAAATAAAAAGAAAGAAAGAAAAAAAAAAAAGAATGGAAAGAAAAAAAAAAAAAAAAAGATTTAAAGCTGCATAAGGTAAGAGAGGACTTTACAAATATTTTCTCCAAGGACTTTCTCCTTTGGGCCATAGGCTGGGGTTTCAGGATAGGGCCCAATCTCTTATCTAACCCTAAGACACAGGCATATTGAGTTTACATGGCAAGGTTTTGGTAGCAATGTGCTGCAGTGGTGGCCTCTGTGAGAAGAGCCCAGAAGCTGCCTCATGTTAGATAAGGGCCAGTTTCATCTGGCTCCAAAGGGACCCACAAGTGCCCAGAGCTGAGCTGATAAGTAATGTTGGTTGTGCCTCTGTAAGAGCAGATTTAAAGGGAAAAAAAACTGCTGTGCAACAGTAGCTGAGGGAGCAAGGAGTGAAAACCAGCCCTGCAGGCACCAAGGTCAGTGCAGAAGGAAGAGAGGAAGGGCTCAGGTGCCAGAGCAGAAGTTCCCCTGCAGCCTGTGGAGGCCCCTGGTGGAGCAGGCTGTCCCCCTGCAGCCCATGGGTCCCACACGGAGCAGATCTCCACACTGCAGCCCATGGAGGCGCACCCGGTGGAGCAGGTGGATGTGGCCTGGAGGAGGCTGTGGCCCATGGAGAGCCCCTGCAGGAGCAGGCCCTGGGCCAGCTGCAGTCTGTGGAGAGGAGCCCACACAGGAGCAGGGGATCTAGGGGGAGCTGATGCCCATAGGAGACCCGTGCTGGAGCAGTTTGCTTCTGATGGATGAACCCTGTGGTACGGAGCCATGTTGGAGCAGTTCTTGAAGGGCTGCTGCCTGTGGGCAGCCCCTGCAGGGGGCTTCCTCTGTTCAGGAAGGATGGCATCCTGTGGGAGAGACCCCATGTGGAGCAAGAGCAGAGAGTGACTGTGAAGGAGCAGCGGAGATGAAGCTTTAGAGGCTGACCACAGACCCCATTGCCCATTCCCCTGTGCTGCTCAGGAGGAAGACATAGAAAAGGGTAGATTAGAAGAAAGGTGGTTTTAGTTTGCTTTTAGTATCTCACTGTTCTAGTTTGTTAGTAATAGGCAATAAATTACATTAATCTCCCTATGGTGAGTCTGTTTTGTCTGTGACAATAATTGCAGAGTGATATCCCTGTCCCTATGTCAACCCTTCAGCCCTTTCCATCATATTTGCTCTCCCCCTTTCCCTTTGAGGAGGGGGAGTGAGAGAGTGGTTGTGGTGGAACTCAGCTGCCCAGCCGGGTAAAACCACCACAACAGGTTAGAAAAGAGACAAAGCCAATAGCTCCAAGGGGAATGAATCTGAAGAGGGATTGCCAAAGGAAAGGAAATGAAACTTTTTCTCCCCTGTTCATGTTCTGTGGGACACAGCTGCAGGATCAGGATAAGGTCCATCCCGACCACAGCCGTAGGGTTAGGCTTATGGGAGGCAAAGCCCAGAGCTGCAGGTGCAGTGGGGCTACCATGCTGGGGTGGGATCTTCCCCCCAGCTCTCTTGTGAGTCTCAGAGCTAAGATGCAGAGGGGGGAACCTGTCACCACTACATGCAGAAACTGAGCCCTGAGCTGCTAGTATTGTATCCTGAACTTGAATTACTTTACAGCAGAAATATTGTCTGGCATACATATTTCCTAGTCTAATTTGTTTACAAAGTGTAATTTTGAGGAGGCAGGCAACAAAAATCAAGTGGACTGTAAAAATCACAGATGTACTGCCTTGTGGTTTGAACTCCAGGCAAGTACATTTGCTTTTGCACTAGCTGACGGAGCACTTCCTGCTCTGATATGAGGAGAATAAAACTTCATTTTATTTCCAGTTACATGCTAGCCCATTCAACTCCATCTGAAGTATTTGAGGCATGAAAGTCAGTGGCAATTAGAAACAGTCTTCTGACAAACATGTCTCCTGACAGCAGTGTAAGGCCACCACTCAAAATCTCCCATCTAAAAAAAAAACAAAAAACCTACAAACAGCTCATCAGTCAGATACGTTTTCTGTCAATCAACATATATTTTGCATAGTGTCACCATGCCTTGTGTATTGTAACAAGACAAAAGGAGACAGCCAAAGCACTCAAAAGCGATCCTAGGATAGTTATGTAAAACCTGGAAAATGTGTATCTTTCAACTTTTCAACACAGCAGTGATGTAGTAGCCTGTGAAACTGCTCTGATTTGTATATGCTATGAAAATTTGGCAAAATCAAAATCAATTTTGTAGCCTGAAGTCGTTTTGATGGGGTTCCACTGAATAACTTGGTAAAGTGTCTCCTGTTCAAACTACAGATACCACGTACATTTCAACTGAATGTTTCATAAACCTTGCTGAGAACTTAATGACTGAATGCTCTTTTACAACCATTTCTTTCTACAAAATAGCGAAATATAATGTAGTTTGGTTAATCAGTTGAATTGTAATCTGTTATAGTTTTGTTATAAATCATTCAGTACCCATTTAAATTGCTTATTTTTGAGAGTCATACATTTTTCATGACCTTTTGATTAAGATAGAAAATTTTGGGCCACTTAAACCACTCAGATGTAAATTCTGTTCTTACTTTATGAGAGATATCAGTGGATGTGCTGTGAGTCAGCAGAGTTTTTAACTTTTCACTAAAATGTCAACATATTTTTAAGAAGCTTTTGTTTTAATACAGCTATTGTATCTTAGATGTCATGATTCCTATCATTTTACTTTAGCAGAGTAAACTCTACAGCCTAAACTCTACATCATTTATAGTTATGGTTGAAAATGCAGTGCAAATAGACAGATGGGAGTGATTCATTATAATAGTATGTTAGAAAGCATTTTCTCCTAAAAGGACAATTTTGCCTTTTGAACTTTACAATTAATTGAGAAATTAACATCTATTCTGTAGAAACAGATGTTTTAAACCAAATTCATCACAGAAAGTGTCAAGCTGTTGCTTAGTGAACATACAAATGATTCTTTGTCTCTCGATCCAGATGCATTTATTTCAGATTTATTTGCTGAAAATATTAAAATCAGATGGTTGACAAAAGCTGTGTTGTATTGTAATTCTCTCCACTTCATCACTTTTTCTACTGTAATAGTTAATAAATGACGCAGAGTACCATTCCTGAAATCAATAATCTGGCAGAATCATAAAACAAGTGACTCTATGACAGTATTTTTCCAGAAGAGCTGAGGGCTGAATACATGTGTTGACAGCACATTCCCCCAAGTTCTCAAACACATGGTTGCTGCCCCAGCAAACAAGGTAGAACATGGTGTTAGATTGTGATCTCAGATACATGTTTCCAAATCTGAGTAATTCTATTGACTTGTAAATAACTAGGTTTGTATTGATGTATCAGAGTCTGGGATCTTGATTTTAATCCTTGCTTCCCTTAGAAAAATTACTTGGTGAAAAGTGGCCACAGCAGTAGGTGCAGCTGGGAGGCTACTGAGTATTTTGGCTGTAAACATCATCATGGACAAACCATATCTAACAGATTTTCATCAGGCCTAATTAAAGTCTGCCTGGAGCAGAGCATATATAAAATTTGCATGTATTTTTTTGTTTGGTTATTTTGTTTCATTTTGGTTTTGCTGCTTGATTACCTTGAATATTTCTAAAGAATGAGAGAGCTATATGTGTTGTTCTAGACAGATAAAGAATAGATAAGAATTGATGGTCCCCATATAATACCACATCATTCTGTGCTACAACGCATCTTCCAGTAGAAGAACATTTTACGTTAACAAAGTAAGACAGCTTGTCTCCTCACCTCGAAGGGCATAAACCAAGTTCTTAAATATTAATTGCAAGATGATTGCATGTTTTATTTCTTAGCTTAGAAGTAGGGATACCTTCTAAGGGGGGAACATCTACAAACAATTGAAAATTGCTGTATTTCTATTGACTTTGCTGAGCATGGATCATTATATCAACAGTGTCTTGCCTCTGAGGTTTCACAGTGGTAGGTATTCTGCCCAGGGGCAGAACATTTCTGTCTCAGATGCTAGTCATTATGACAGCATTCCTGAACATGGAGGACTTGTGGATTTGTGACTGGATTCCTATGGGCATTCATGGTGTTTGAAAACATTCAGTGTTCAGCTTACAACCTTGGTGTCTGGACTCACTTCACTGTAATTTTCTCACCTTGGCAAGATCTGTGTAATTTTAGGTGTATCTCTTGAGGAGAAAATCAGTGTATAGTTACTTTTTTGGGGTAGCATTTAGAGCCTGTATCTAACCTAACATCCTTAAATAAACAATTAAATAGCTCCTGGTTTACAGTCTGTAGCTATCAGCCCTCTTGATATTAGCCAAATGCATTGTATGAAGTTCTGAGTATGGAGATCTGTTTTATAAGGAGACAGTATATTCTTCAGGAAAATGGCCATGAAGCTTCCAAAGGTATTTAAGAGAGGTTATTTATTATTATCTTTACATTTAGCCCCCATAAAATTGCAGCATTTCAAGATGGCTGATAGGTATCACTATATTTAAGCCAAAAAGCATTTTGGAAATAATTTGGTTAGGCTTGACACAAAGATAATCTTAAAAGAAATTTCACATGGTGAAGAAATAAGCTGTTGTTTGAAGCAGTTTTCTTTACCGTGTATAACTGTACAGGATAAAATATCTCAATTTTCTTATGGGTAAATGTGCAAAACCTTATTGAAACCAATAGGGACTTCATACATTACCCCTGAAAAAAAAAATTGCCCATTTAATCTGTCAGTAAAAGGAAGAATAACATCTTATTTCACTTGCAGAATAGAGTTGCTTTTACTTACTCTCTCTTCACTGTAACTGGGCAAGGAAATGAAAGTAAATGAAAACTTGTTAAAATTGTCATTGTTGAATGGAAATGTCAGAAACCCTTTTTGATAGAACAAGCTCACAATTTATTCACAAATTCATGTTATAATCCCTACATCAAGGGTGATGATTAAAATCATCATTTTAATTCTGTGGATAATTCTATACAATTTGTAATACTCTACTTATTCTTGCTTCTTTCTATGTATTGGTATAATTTTACTGATTCCCTGCTGTGTAATCTTTGAGGTTTGGGAATTGTTTTGTATGGTAAAAGTGACTCACTATAAACTCTTTGTTTTGGAGAACGACTTAATCTTTAAATAATTCATGTAAGTTACAAGAAGAATAGGAATTTTTCGTCATTCAAACGGAGATAGAAATGTGTATTCGATGGATATGTAAATCCATTGAAATAATTTGGGTTTAAGATGTGTCTAAAACTGAACATTCCCAGTGATTCAATGAAATATTTCACAATTGATTTAAACAAAAACATCTGTGACATTTATGACTTTTGTTATGTTGGAGATAGTGTAAATCACTAAGTACAAGTAATTGCAAATAATTACTGCAAAAACTTGTTGGGGATAAAGGTTTTAGGTCATCTGCTCTTTGGCTTCTACCAAAGTACTTTCCTACAGCATATACTGTTCTCTGGTGCTTTGCCCAGCCTAATTTTGAAATGTCTCAGTTACTAGTCTTCGCCAGCCTCTTTACAGTAATTGTTATGTTTAAATGTATGCTGATGGATACTGTTTGCCAGTGTTAAGTATTTATTTTGGCAGAAAGAGTCAGAGAATAAATATGGCAATAAATGTGTGAGCACAGCAAGTGGATGATCAGTTATGAATGGGGCGGGCTGGGAGAAGGGGAGGTCCTGTTTACATGCAAATAGCTTTAAATAAATCGGGAAATATTGCTCTGAACAAAGTAAGCATATAGGATAACCATAGCTGCCTGTATGACACCCAGTTCAATTTTATTACTTATTGCATTCAATTTTTTTATTACTTATTGCATTCAAATTTTTTTATTACTTATTGCATTCAATTCAATTTTATTACTTATTGCATGCATTTTGCTTCTCTCAGTGTATGAGTTTTCATTTAAAGGTCTGATGATCTTCCTGATGGATAACTCCTTTCTCAAACTCCTGAAACACATTTGTACAGGGGACAATCATTTAATTCACAGTAAATCTTGTTAAAAATTGATGTGTCATCATAGTCTGATGTATAATTGTTTCTTTCAATTGCAAGCAACCGGAAGCTGTTTTATCATGGAAATGAGAATAGACGATTAAAAGGATATTTGGCTTCTAACAACTGAAGGAGCAGCACACATCATACAGCACAGATCTAGTCTGTTTTGAAATTCAAGTCCAGCTGCAGGAGAAAGATTAACTGTGAAAAAAAAAAAAAAAAAGCAAAAAAAAAAAAGCATAATCCTAGAGTTACCTTTGGCTACCTATGGTACTTATACATCTCTGAAGACCGTTCAAGATTTCAGACACAGCATTTTGCACATCTAACACTCATGCAGTAAAACAGAAAGCAATATCTTCCAGTTTGACATGAACAAATTTTTTTTTCTATTTTGTCTTGTATATTTTATTAAGCTGAAGGAAAAAAAGAAAAAAGAAAAAAAAAAAAAAGCAAAGGCTATTTGTTTTTAAAATAGAGCCTAATAACCTAAAATACAGTTGTAAAATAAAAATTTACAGCAAAGTAAATACAATTTTAAAATAGATTTATTGCAATAGTTACAAGAGTCAGTACTTTTTATTCCACCTTCTAAGAAATAAACAGAATATTCTGAATAATGCCAACATTGAAAATATTTCAAATAATGACTCTCTTCGGAGCTAAAACCTGACCATTTGCAGATGCTTCAATACTAAAACCTCTGCAGTAATTCAAGTTTTTCATTGATTGTTCCTGCATTGAAAGACCAACTTAGGCCTGCTGCATATGAAACAATAAGGCATATCATGGTATATAACACATAAGTTCATGTCTTGGCCACAAGGCAGGGGTCAAAGCAAAGCTTCATGTAGGTTGAAAATTCATCTGCATGTCTTGAGTGAAGGTAATATTTCCATAAGTAATTTGTATGAGGTGATCTATTTGTAAATTTTTTCTGACCTCTATTTAAAAACAAGCTACTTGTTTTTAATTTCTCATCTATGCATCTCATTTTCTTTGAACACAAGAAATACAAATTGTTGTTTGTTTCCATCATGCTAGCTACAATCTCCCATTGCATTTATCTAGTTACTGTAGTTTTCAGACAGGACAAGGTATTTTGCAATATTCAAAACTATCTTAAGAAAATGTCTAGGTGAAGGTCATGAAGGAAGCAGGGATGATAAATGGTTATTTCATCTCTGTGTCAGAGTCAATAATGCACCTACTGTCATCTCAAAATGCAAACTAAGTGTGATAATATATGAATGAAATGAAAGAAAGAAGAGATTTTTAAAGCATATGCTTTCAGTTAGAGGATGTTCAGCCCCAAACTCTTGGATTAACAAGAGTACATGCAAAGAAAATAGATGTTATAGGTCACATTCATCCTTACCTTCCTAAACTAATAATGATTCACACATTTTGAGATCCTCTCAGACCTCATCCTTTGGTAGTGTGAGAAAGCCTGCATCTTTCCACTTTTTTCCCCATCTTTTCTGAGAGCATCACTCACTCTGCCAGTCTCTTTCAGAGACATGCTGATAGGACATCTTCTGCCTCTGCCTCCATCTCTTTTCTCTCTCAGCTTTTTCTCATCTCTTTCCTTGGCTGAAGTCAGAACCACTTCAGTAGTCTCTTTCACTTTATCAGAATTTGCCACCACCTTCAAAAAGTGATATCAGAGTTTACATTAGTCTGAATACTGGATTAAGTGAAGCCAATATATCATTTGGGGGATTCTATGGAGGATGAATGACTCAGCATCTCCCACACCAGTGGAAATAAACACATCACATTTGCTAGTATATGGCTATCAGATAATAAAACCAAGATTATAAAGATGGAGTTTTCTAAACAGATTAGAAAGGAAAATGTCGTGCCGTATATTACAGTTCTCGCTTTCGTAAACTGAAGTGCTACCTGCATATATGGGGAAAATATATGGCGATGAATCTCAGGCAGTATTAATAGCGGTAAATAAAATAAACAAACAAAAAACCAACAACCTGTGAGTACAGCTCCTTCCCATCTGTTTCTCAACGTTCATTTTCAGAATAGTTTCAGGCCATGATCCCAGCTGCCTGACAGGCAGAAATATTCTGAGATGTTTTTTCTTGGTGGTCTTGGTGGATTAGAGCTGCAGAATCCATCTTATTACCATTGTCATGCTATGGGATAGACAGAATTATTTTCAGACTTATGAATGATCAGCCAGTGATGATTTTTTCTAACACTGTCTATAGAAGAACAGGGAGGGCAGGATTTCTTTGAAGGCATTTCTTGGCACTCTTTTGTCTTTAGAATGCTCTTTATCTGTTTCCTTCTGTTATTGATGCTTATCACTTACATCAGCTCTAATGGTGCCATCTTCATAAACTGCAGGTATCACTTAATGCCACAGAAGCCAGTCTGAAACAAGTTCTGGATGTTTAGCTTGAGTCTTGGTTGCAGAATTAATCCTTTTGAAATACATATTCAGTATGAGTATGTCCCTGATTCTGAAATAAGGCCTTCCAGAAAAAGAAAAGAAAAAAAAAAGTTCATTATTGACCGTATCATAAAAACCATTTGCTCATCACTTTTGCTGTCTTTGACATTATACGCATTAGCAAATCCCATTGCAGGTTTAGGGTGTAATTGAATGGGAATAATTCTATTGACTTCAGTCAAAGCATCATCAGACCCACTTTCTGATGTGAAAAGAAAAGTAAATAAGACAGTTTTGGAGACTGCTAACATTTATATGATGTGATAATTTTAAAGCTCATGTCTTATTATCTGAAAAGAAACAAAACAAAGAAACAAACAGAAAAACACCCTTCTGCAAAACAGCTATAAAATAGGCCCCGGGAGACTATTCCAGAAAGCTGTCTAATGTTTTAATTTCCCATAAGCTACCAGCACTGGAATTGTCAACTTGTCCAGCACCTGAAACCTGTGTTATTTGCATTCTATCTTTAATTTTTTATTTTTATTTTTATTTTTTTGGATTGTGAAATTGAACATATCTTAAAGATACAACATCATATGTTAAGACATACTGATCTGCAGAAAAATAACTATTCAGTATTACCCATTTGTGCTATGTATTGATTGATTAATGAGTCAGATTCCTGCTGAATAGTGATTGACACCAGAGGCAAGTCAATACTTGGCATCCTAATGGATAAAATTCTCATCAGTCTTCTGTAGCCTGACAGGTCTATATCTAAACTCCCCCTTTTTGTCTACTCTGTTAAGATTCCAGGGCTGAAGAGTTACTAAAATATGCAGTCCATATTGTTTCAGGTCTGATTAATTAAAGCTCATGGTTAGGTAGCAATATTTCTTCCTGCTGCTACGCAGAGGCCCAGTGAATGCAACTGGGCTCTCTTCAGTCAGTGTCCAAGTGAGATGGCAGCTTTCTATCCTTTCCTTACATCAACATCAAGAAAACAAGGTGGAGGTAGCTGCAACATTTCCTGCTATCCTATCTCAAGAATGGATAAGGATTTAATCTGCTGGTTTGATCAAATTTAATTAAAACTCCAACATATTCCTTGAACTTGTGTGGTTTTTAGTCTTGCAGTCATGCTATTTGTGGACCTTATTTTGACCTGGTCTGGAAAGCAATATCTGAACGACAGCATTTTAAAATGCATAGAAACAGGGGCTGGTGAGATAGGAGGATATGTGTTGCAGCAACATCTAAGGAGATGAGGAGTCATTCTTCAAAAAGTTATGAATAAAGTAAAAGTGAAATGTATTTCACAGCAAAAGCCATTGACCTTCTTTCTCCTTTCTACCCTGCAGTTTAATTAAGTTGGTTATGAATAAGCTGAACACTGTGGTAGTGAGTTCTCACTTCCCTCCTGTTTGCTATATACATATTTCTCTTATATATGCTGTCCCTTTTTTAGCATTGATTTTACTGTTATGATTTTATAATCTGCATAAATTTATATTTTTTCATAAGGAACGCAGGAAATAATCCAACTAAGTGTGGTTTGCCGTCACATGTAGTTACAAAACCATTTTAATATTTCCCTGTTGTACTTGTCTGAAAGGCAAGTGTGTCAAAAAAATAATTTCATCTTTAATCTGAGCTAGTTAGTTTATTTAAGATAAATAAACCATGAACACTGCAAACCAACTTGTTTCAGTACCTCCAAAATATTTAAAGATAGATATAGGAAGTGATATTTTAAACTTTGCAAATTTTAAAAAGTTTTTACTTAACATTTTTAAATACAAGCTTTGAGAAAAAGTCCTTGGTAAGCTTCTAGATTTTCTAGTTGTGTACATGGATGTGGGAAGATTTATCATGTTTTAGAGACCAAGAAATTCACCCCAAAACACTTCACCCTCCACACCTCTATAAACTAATAACTCAGTGAAGTGTACTCTGTACTCTAAGGGATGGGAGGAAAACAGATCTGTGAAACATGTAGCATAAGTTGTCATTGAACTGTCTCTGGTTCATAATGTTCTGACATATTCAGAAACCCGTACTCTAAGGAAAGCTCTCAGCATCGAGTGTTGCTTGGACAACATGAAGAAGAGAATACTCCAAATGTAAAGTTATTCATATATGTTTTCCCCTTTTACAGAGTAATAATGCAAGCAGAGGAAGATGACCAAGCTGCTCAGTGAACAGTGATCCTTCATTTCTCAAAGCCTGGTTTCTTGAAGGCAAAAGTGATGTGGATCCTCTTGGGTTGAAAACTGACCAAAAGATCTATGGGAGATAAATCAAGAAGCCAAAGCAGAAGCCAAAATTGTTGTGGCATGAACTACAGATACAGCACTGAAAAGGCTTGTTTGGAACAGACAGAAATTTGAAGCTAAATTCTGAATATTGCACTGATTGATCCTGACATTTGTTTTAATGTGTTTCAGTTAGTCCAGGTGAAAGAGCCACGTTTACTCTTTCATTGTGGTGCCATTCCAGAAATCTCCCTTGCCCTACCATTAATGATATGACAGCACAACTCCCACAGCAATGGAAGACCAGGGAGCTTAATGACTGAGAATGCTTCAGGCATTCAGTTTGCTACCTTTGTGTGGAAGTATGCCTGGTGATTTTTGTGTTCTTGTAACCCTCAAAATTTTATCAAGATTTCCTACTGTTCATTTTCATTTGTTCTTTGATTGTTGACCTTTTGGGAGAGTTTTTACGTCGTTTTTACCAGCAGCTCTATTTCTGTTTAATATCTTAAATTTTTAACTACTACGCTCTGATACAGAGCCATCTTTAATGACATATTACTCTTAGTGACTATTAGTTTTACAGTAGCAATAATCCCAGAGAAATTGATTTGTCACAGCAATTATAGCCAATTTGGGTCTGCTACCAAGTCAACTGCTGTCAGTATTCCCTTATAACTGTTTCACTAAAGCCTTAACTATAAATAATAATTATAACAGAGAATATGCTCCAATGTTTCATAAAGAGAGTCTGTATTCTAATACTGTGTGATCAATGTGATCACACAGCTAGGGTAGTTAAGCACTGCATGATCATTCAAGTGACCTTTATGATTTGTCAATGAAACGAGAATTTAAATGTATTTTTCGAATGCCTTGGAAAACGTAACTCCCCCAAGTCCACCTAGGCAAGGATCAGAAATTATTCTTTTTCCCCATGATAGACTGCATGTATTCTAAGGTGTTTTTTTTTTGTTGTTTGTTTGTTTGTTTGTTTGTTTGTTTTTCCCTGTGTTCCTGTAAAACATTAAGCTATCTGTAAGCAGACACAGAGCAAGGGGTAGAACACAGTAGTCCTAGGAACTGAGTCTGCAAGCCCTGTCTATGTGTGCTGGCCATATCTGATGAGTTGATTTGGTATTGTCACAGAAGTGCAAGCAAAAAGGAGAAGTTCTTATTTTTCTCCACATTACATGCTGTTGTTTCCCTGTTGTGACCACCTGAATAACTCCCTGCTACACAGCTATTGGAACTTCGAATATCAGCAGTGCTTGGTAATCTCCTATTCTCTGCACATAGCATGCAACAATTAAATCTTCTGAGAAAAGAAGTATTTCAGTTTAATTCTGCTTTGTGATTTAAATACAGAGAACTCACTCACTTAGCAAGACATCTGACTGGATGACCTCTGTGAGGTATAATCTCTATGGAGCTATTGAAAGATATTACCATGTATTCTCTGGCAGCATCAAATATCCAGTCCTGTGCTGGGCTACCATCATAGTAGTGTAGAAAAGGGAAAAGAGGAAGTAGGTGAGTGAGGTAACGTTACAAGTAACTACACTTCCTGCTCTCCTTTCACTTTCCACTGCAACACATGCTCTAGATGGAGGAAGGTGAGCAGACATCCATCACAGCTCCTGTTTTTGGTCTTCTCCAAATAATTATTTTAGTAATGGCTACCAGAAAAATCAGTGTCCAGTTATCCTGAATACTGGATAGATATAAAATAAAACAGAATTCTCACCCCAAACAATTTACAGTCTGATACAACAGAAAGCAGATAGGAAAAAAAAATAATTGCAATTTTCTGAAGAAACATAAGCAATGAGAAAGTGAGGACTGGATTAAAAAGAATATTTTGATGTTTATACATTCAGAAATATTGATGAGCTAAATATATGTAGGTACACAAGACTCAGGGATGTAATTCCTCTAATTACTATAAATTAGTTGCAACCATACTCAGAAATATTACTAGTAATTTAAAAAAGCTTTTAGATGAAAAAAGTTTAAAGCAAAGCATTGCATTAATCAAACTTAATGGTTCTGTGCACTAGAAGTTAATTGGGTGACCTTGTACAGGAAGGACTTTTGCATATAGCCTATTCATATGAGCTTTATAAATGCAAGGCAGCAGAACAGTAAAAACTTGATGAGGCATTCCTTTGTCTCAATTTTGCTGAGCAGAAAAAGGGTTCCCAATAATGAGTCACAACAATGGCTCTGTGGCCAACATCCTGAGAGGGAATAGGGCTATTCTGAGTGCTTGTTAGAGGAGATTAATTCAAACTAAATGAAATAAAAAAGATTACAGATTTCCAATGCAGCTACAATTAAACCTGACTAGCACCAGATATCACCAGTTAAAGTGAGCACACAGTGTGCTCAGAGTTATGAGATACAATGGGGACATTTTATTAAAAAAACTAATTTTTCTATAAATTTTAGACTGCTTCAAGGCTATACACCAACTGAGCATGGTTTCAGTTATCTGAATTTAGTTCTTGGACTTCAAAAAAGAAAGGGTTCAGATGCCAAAATTGAAACTAGAAGCAGAAAAGATAGTGCCAAGACCAGACTTGTGAACTGAGTTCCAGCATTCATTCTGTGGCTACCTAAATGAACCAAAAATCTCTACATATTATCCAAAACATTATTAAAATTCCACAGATATGTGAAACCTTTTTTATGCAAATGTTTAGATAAACCCGGTTTCTTTGGTCAAGCTCTCAGCTCAGTGCCAAGATTGGCATGGTTCCACAGCTTAGTTGTTCCCTTACCCAAATCTCCTGAGGTCTGTAGGCATTGGACACAGCTATCTCAACACGATGAGACAAAAATCTAACATTTTCTGATAAAAGTGAGTTTCCTCAGAGAAAACAGCCTGCTATAAAACACAGCCAGATACAAGAAAAAAATAAATAATAATAATAATAAGTAAAATCTTGCACAAGATGTGGAAACCCTTCATCTTGAGCTGAATGTGAATAACTATCTTCTACCTGTAGATAGGGCGAGTTTCATCTCAGACTTTTCACTTAGCTTTAATGATACTTGGAAGGAAATGGCTGATTGTTTCTGTAATCTTGATTAATTTCAGCACAATCAAAAGAAAAGAATCTGTGAGGGGGGCAGTTTTCTTTATTTCTGATACAAAGCCTCCTCTCTTCTGCATATTAGTGTGTGTTGACTTGTAAGGTAGGGTGTGTTGACTTGTAAGGGTGTTCAGCACAAGTGTGCTGCATCCATCTGCATTCTCTTATCATTTTTTATACAGGCTCTGGTCTTGGTTTTGGCTTCTTTAGGTGCTGCTGTATATATTTTTAGTATACCTTTTTATTTGTATGCAGCAACAACTATGCTACATAAAGATTTAGGCATAAATCTTTAGGCATTTATGCTGCATAAAGATTTAGGCAAAGAGTAGTAGAAAATGCTAGAAGAAAAATAAACCTGAAGAAATATATGTAATAAATATCCTCTTGATCTTTAAGTCTTCGCTACTGCAACTGTTTAAGCATGTGTTATTTTAATAAATCCATTGTTTTCACTATGGTTACAGGTAGAAACAACATTAGCCACTTTTAAATTAATTGTATAACAGGCTGAAATCTAGAAATGACACAACTGCATTAGTATCTATTGTTGCTTGCTGAAGGTATGGTATTTATACAGTACTCAAGGAATATTGTATTGTATTGTATTTGGTGAATACTCACCAAAAAAACCTTGAAGTACAGTTATCCTTTTGTTGTATCCATTTAGAAACCTTTTTTTTTTTTTTTTTGTGAACTAAAAGCTGCTGGATGGCATAAATGTGTCAACTAGGTTTTATTGGATCATGAGCTAAAACAGAGGAGAATGCCTGTTTTCCATTTCTGCTTATTACTACAGACGTTTTAAAAACACTTATTACAGCAGACCTCTTCCAAAAAAGAGCTGATAATACTTTCACCAGTGATGACATGACTCTTTCTTCTATAGAAAAGTAATAAAAAAATCCCTGTCCTGAGTGCATGTGTGAGAGAATTTTTTCAGCCATATTCTTTAAGAGGAAAATCTGAATTAGTATACTGCAGCTGGGAAGGCAAAAGGAGATGAAACTGGGAAACGGGAAGAAACTTGTGCATTGTGCCCCTGCCCCCTCTGTCTGTCAGACTAGAGCTGAAAAGTCTAAAAAATTCATCAGCTGAAGGCTTCATGCTAGCAGGCAGAAAATAGATGTTCTCAGAGTCAGCCAAATCTTAAGGCTTTAGAGATAAGGACCAGTGCACCGAATAAAAACCAGGCTCCAATGGGTGGCCAATGTACAATTTAGAGATTAGTATAATGTTTTTCATCTCTGTGCTGGCAGACCACTGCATTTTGAATTAGGTACAGTTTCCAGGCAGTCTGCAAGCTTAGTCCTAGTAGGCATCACCACTCCCTGTGACAAAGATGTCACCACCAGACCCGGTATGTAGTCTTGCATCTTAGTGAAAAGGCTGCAGCCTTTTAGCCTGCCCAAGCAGTAAAAGACATTTCTGGCTACAGTTGCTATGGGAATACAGGAGCAAAAATGAATCAAATCACCTTGAAAATTAGACCCCTAAAGAAACATAAAATGTTCTGAAGCTTGAAATATCACCCAATGGTGTTAAATCTCACAACTGTGCTGTTATTTCAATATCTGAATAACAAACTGTTTCTCAAATATCAAGAAGTAGTGTAAAGGGCAGCAGCATCTTACTGTGAAGATGGCATTCATTGTATTTCTGTGAAAAGTGCAAATAATAGTAATAAGACTCCTATAAAAGGAAAACCAACTGGAATGGGATGAAGAAGGGCTTGTCTGGGAAAAGGAGTTGTACAAATGTATATATTTTTTCTCCTTCTTGCCTAATTCTTCTAGCCATCACAGTTCAATATTGCTAATATTAGACCTTGCAACTATAAGGAGAATAAAGTGCTATGGATTGACTATACTGAAAGTATACAAAAGCTAATCATGATCCTCAAGGGAAAATCTTTTCGGTACTCCACATGAACTTCATTAATCTATGACTACCTATTACACATTATCCATTTATGCAGTATACCTGAGGGACAAGTCTATCTAATGACTTAGGTACTACTCTCACAGATTCAACAAAATATTGAGTAACTTGACTCCTGGGATTTTCTGTGTTTCTTTGTATGTCTAGACCTAGACTGCTTTGTAAGAAACTAGGGTTTAGTTTCTCAGGATGATACAGTTTGATGCTTGAGACCAACAGAGCTGCTATCTTGGTGCTTAGTGGAATTCAGGATAGATGTTCCAGTGCCTTGAAGAAAAGAGTGAGACACATGCAATAAAAGGAAACGATTCCAGAAGTCAGTGTGCTGAGGACGAAACACTGCAGTTGCCAGCCATGGACACTCAGGAGCAATATGTGCAAGTCCTCTCTCTGGACGATAGAAATGCATTGACACCCAAACCTGCAGGATACACCTGTTGCTGCCCAAGCACCACCTAATTGAGTCCTTTGTTTGGAAGGAGAGAAACCTTTTTTGGAAGGAGAGAAACCTTTGGAACAGGCTGCCCAGGGAAGTGGTGGAGTCACCATCCCTGGAAGTCTTTAAAAGACGTTTAGATGTAGAGCTTAGGGATATGGTTTAGTGGGGACTGTTAGCGTTAGGTCAGAGGTTGGACTCGATGATCTTGAGGTTTCTTCCAACCTAGAAATTCTGTGATTCTGTGATTTTGTGATTCTGTGAAACCTCTTTTCATAAGAAATTGGGATCCTTCCCAGAATACTCTGAGATTAAAGCATACCACTGGAGCCAACTTTCAAACTTTTCATACTTTGTGTACAAATTCAGTCCCAGTCCCACCTTCTATTCTGAGACCAGAGTATCTCTGGTTGAATCTATCCTACCATCTAAATGAGCTACTTAAGATGAGAAAAAAAATGTATGTGGTGATAAGGATAATAAACCTAGAAAGATTCATGCTCCAAGTCACCATCTTAGTGAATCTGTGATTGTTTTGTAAAAATTGCTTGTTTCCACCAGAAGCTCTGTGAGAGGGAATTTAAAATCTTGGGAGAATGTGATTTAGGAAAAGATCCCATGCTGCTCTCATTAGCCATGAAGGAAATCAGCAAAGATGTCAGTACAGATCCAGATGGTTATATAGTTTATGGAGAGCAAGTCCTAAGGGCCAACTCTCACAGTCCTTTACAAGGGCAACCATGAAACCTAGTGACATCAGGCCAGCACTGAGGGAAGTGCTGTGCCAGTGGAGAGGGGACTGAGGTTCCCCCACTGGGGTGGCACAAGCTGTGTGCTAAGTGGGCAGCTCCCTACCTCCCTAACACCTTTTCCACTCATGGAAGATTTTACCAAAACACCTCAATAGGACACCAGAGTTTTCCTCTTTCTTGATCCCTCCAAGTCAGTCTCCTGCCAGAAAGGCACTGCAGGTCAGAAGTCATGTTTGGTTTACAGTATCTGTTTTCCCACATTCTCACAGCAGCACAAGGTCACTAGTTTGGTCCCAGCACTATTATAACATACCAACAAGATCAGGAAATGGAAGCAAAAAATGCACGTGGTGGTTTGTTGGTTGGGTTTTGTTTATTTGTTGTTGTTTCTGTTTTTGGTTAGGAAATGCTGCTTAAAAAATCATGTTTATTTCCTTAAATCATTCCTGAAATGCAAGTTGGTTTCAGAGACTTTCTGAATTTCTGTGCTCCTGAGATGTTACCACAAATCTCAGGGTTCTAGTTCCTCTGTAGAGGATGAGATCCAGGGCTACTCCCAGGAATAAAGATCATCTTGGGGAATCTAAAGCAGCTTCATGGCAAGAGCATCCAAGAATCAATATAGCTATTTTTGTTCTCTTAGAGAAATACCCCAACTAATCAAAATTTTTAATCAATTTTTTTCCAAATCAAAGTGCTTCCAGAAATCTATGTATGTAGCAAAATTTTAAAAACGCATGTTTGGCTCCCAGATAAGCTTTACTTTTGCTAGAGCCAGGATTTCCCTTGAAGTGGGAATACAGCATGCAAAAAAAGCTGTGTAGGCTGGAGTCTTCCCACCTTTACATTACCAGGACTGTTAAAATGTTTTCCAAGGGTGTTAACAGGAAAGACACAGGAGTGCTACAACCCACCTAGGGCAAAACGAAGCTTTTGCATTATCCTGCTGGACCTAAGCTCCAAGAGTCAATTAAATAGTGTTCAGCTACTGTCATTGTCTCTCTGAGCAACAGCTTTGTCAGTGTTTTCAGCAAAGAATGCTATGAGTAGAAAATAAGCAGGAAAACCTTGATGTGTGTTTGTGAGCAGAATTTGTCCTTTTCAATCACAGCCATAGCAGTATTGCACTTTGAAGCCTTTAAACATTAACCAAGAATAAAGAACATTTTCTGCTGTTTGGGGCACTTGTGTTACATGATCAAGGTCTCTTAGCAGTTGAGAGGATTATCCTGATTCTCTCTTTCATCTGCCTCTAGTTTGCCAGGGACCGTATTATCACATACAGGCTCCAAGTCTCAGTAGCTGTTGGATTGCCTTTCCCTTGAGTATTGTGCATTCTTGATGTGCTTACACTCAGCTTTTTGTCTTTCTCTGAGTATTATGTATAGATCACATAGGAATTTATGAAAGCCAGGAAAAAGGAAAAAAAAAAACATCCTATTTTGAATAGTCTGGGAGCAGTGAGGACAGGCTGCTCATAAAGGAAGTGAGCTTGGAGCAGGTAGTGACCCAGCCCAGGCCATGCTCTCACTGATGAGGGCATGCTCCTGGGCACCTGAACACAACAGGCAGAGGTGGGTGCTGATAGGTGGGCCCACCAACAGGCCCAGGCAGGGCAAAGTGGTGAATGTGGCCCAGCAGCCATCCACAGATTCTCCTCAGGAGCAGCAGAAGCTGGGTCTGAAGACAGGACTGGAGACAGGACTGCAGCACAGGTCCAAGGGGACCATGTGCCAGACAGGACTGGGGACAGACATCCCTACAGCACAGCTCAGGCAGGGACAGGGGGCTCAAGCCTGAGCTGAAATTGGGTTTCAGGGCCCATGGGCAGAGGCTGTGGGCAGGAGTCTCGAGTGAGACTGGCCAAGGCCACTAAGGCCTCTTAGTGCCTTCAGGGCTCTGATTTGGACATTTTATTAAATCTTCTAGAGACCCAAATGTACATTTATTTCTGCTCCTGTTTTTGCTTACTGCATCTGTCCTATTAGCAACATTGTTTTTCTGAGTTTCACATACCAATTTCTCTTCCAGATGGCCACAAGAGGTTTTACCACTGTCACGTTAGAATAGGCTTTATCATTAAATATTTCCACAAAGCTTGTTACTCTTGGAGATTCTTGAATGCTCCCATATGGGTCACAATGTCAATCAGCTGTCAAATGTAGGGCAAAATGACTAAAAATAAATAGAAAAAAAAAAAAAAAGATATTTCTAATGAAATCCTTATTGTTTGTACTCAAATTATGAATTATAAAACTCTTTGTAAAATCCAGGTATAATCCATCCATTCAGAAATCGCAACAGATATCCTTTTGTGTATTAGTTTTAAATAAACATATATATTTAATGGATTATTTTCTAATATATACAGTATAATTCAGCTTACTTCAATTAAAAACTCAGAAATCTTTAAATGATGTTTCTTTCCTTTTTAAAATGAAAGCCAAGTTTTTTGACCTCCTAGAAGAGGTCAAAAAACTCTGATTAAAAACAAAACAAAACAAAAAACCAAACACAACAACTAAGTGTATGAATGTCTAATGAAAACACGCAGAAGGAGAAATATTTTGGAACTAATAAAAAATGCAGGTAAAAGCTTTTCATGGGTTAGGGTTTTTCAATTATTTCTATGCAGTTTTTCTACACAAACTGTTGCTGTTTTCTTACCTGAGCTTACAAAAAATAGTCACTTTTTTTTTTTTTTTTTTTTTTTTTGTTTCTCGTAAGGTACTTATAATATAACTGATAAGCAGTAAATAACTTGATTCCCAGGAAGATGGCAACTTAAAACTGGGGTAGTGGCACAGTTTTCAGCAAATGGGTGCTGCAGTCCATTCCTCAATAGACGGTGGTAAGGGCCAGAAGGGCTAACACTCCTGCTGTAACAAAGGTAAAAGTTCTTGTGAGCATACAGGGAGAGGCATGCATATTTGCTGATTAGCATGACAAAAAGAAAAAGAAAGAGAAAGAGAAAAACAAAAGGAAAAAAAAAAAGAAAAAGGAAAAAAAGAAGAAAAAATGAAAGGAAAATAAAAAGATAAGGAAAAGGAAAAAGAATATATGAATTTCTTAGGGATAAAAAGAAAGGTATATGTGTAAAACAAAATTAAAATTGATTGCTTAAGATTTCCTGCTTCTTATCTGGAAAAGAAGGAAAAAAGGTTAAGATTGGTTGTTTAAAACCCTTTGACTGAAATCAGTCCATCAACAAACACAGGGTCTATTCACCAGCATTGCTCATTATTGAATGTACAGGCTTCTATGTTGGCAGCTGAGGACCAGAGAAAGGGAAACAGTCCAGGAGTTTAAATCTCATCTTGGAAAAGCTTGTACCTTTCTCTTTCCCTTTTGGCAGCTGAGACCTTTGTTGTTGTTGTTTTCTTCATTCTTGTCATTAATGAGGAAATATCTGTTTAAAGAGCATTTTCCTGAGAAAATTTCATCTAAACCATGCCTTTTCTACTCTTCCATTGAGCTAACAGGTCACCTCAATTTGCAGTAAGATACCTTGGAGAGGAGAATGAGGTCACCAAATAAATATTTGTGCTTGTGAATTAATTCTGTTTCTCAATTTGCAAAATTCAGAGCCTATACACTGTTGTCCTTAATTTGATTTGCCAGTCAAACCTAGCTTTGCTATGAGGCTGAAATCTGAAAGACAGGCAGAAAGGTCATGGTTTGAGGAGGATCCATTCTCTATATTAAAGATAGAAAGCTAAAATAGTTACTGTTCATGCTCCACACACAACACAAACATCAGTCATTTTGTGGGGCATTTACTAACACAAAGACAGATGGGAGCAGCCATCCATGAAAGGATAAACTAACCTTGAAAACACAGCTTAAGAAATTCAGCTTGCTTTAAATTAAAACTTAATGCTTTGAGTTTTACCCTCCACTATACAGTCATCGTGAAACTGAGCAATGAGATACAATACCATGTACATCCTGGCCTTCCACACTGAATCCGTTACTCAAAAGGAGGCTGACAGTCAAATGTTGCCAATCCACAAATCAGCAGGCAGAAATAAATGCAGAAATCATTTGAACTCCTGAGAATCATGCAGTTATTAGGTATGATATAACATGTTATTTTATTTAAATAAAATAAAATAAAATAAAATAAAATAAAATAAAATAAAATAAAATAAAATAAAATAAAATAAAATAAAATAAAATAATAAACTAGCAACTATATGGAGGGCAAGAGTGTGCCCTCCATAAACATTTATCTGGTTTTCAGTTCCATGTTAAGTGAGGAAGCTGAGATTTGTCTTGCAAAGTGACTGCGGTTCAGACGCTGTGCAACCAGGCAGTAGCTGCCACAGAAGCCCCTAGCTGGAGAGGTGTGTGCATGGAACCAAGCACACAAGTCTTCCCTCTCTATTTCCTCACTGCTCTGTGAGGGAAATAATGCTATGGGGATCTGTGCAGTGAAGTGTCAGTTGCCTCCACTTCTCCATGGAGTCCAGGTGACAACTGGCTTTGACATATCAAAAAACTCTACCCAGGCTGATCACCTCAGTTCTAGGGCCAACAGTGACAAAATCTAAAATTCCGTCTCACCTCTTTAATCCTCCCAGACTGTATATCTTTCACCAATCATTCATGTAGGTGTAGGGTAGGCTGAATACTAGCACTGCAACTATTTAGTTTCTCACCCTTCCACCTGTTTTTAAAGAAGAGGAAAAAGAGAAATTGCTCAGTAACTTGTTATGCAAAGACCTCGAAAGTGTTCGCAAATGCTAGCCTGTGGCTCATGGACAGCATGGACAACCTTCTATGTCTCATTGGCATCTATCACTGCATGTTTCCTGTTGTAACCTGAGCATTCACTCTGTCATTAAGGTCAGGAACACAAAGAACAATGATACCATGCTTATAAAGCCATTTTTCCAAGACTATTTTAAGTGTTTGTGGTGTGTATTTTCTTCCATGATTTTGTTTCAACACCATTAGCAGGTTTGTCTTCATTCAGGCCTCAGGCTATCTGCACTGTTTATTGTTTAGTATGGTTCTGTTTATCATGGGCAGTCCTGAGAAGAGGGCAAAAGTGAAGAAATCCATACGAACAGGCTCAAGGGAATGGACTGATATATATATATATATCCTTCAAACTTCTTTTATTTCAGTGATGGTGTTAGATGGGTCAAAAGGATTCTGCTATCTCTATTTAACAAAAAGGTTTTAGTTTTGGGCCATATTTTTAATATCAATGGCATAAAACTTTTAATCACAAAAAACTTGTTTGGCTTTGAGTTCAGAGAAGCATTTAGGCAATCTCTCTCAATCACAGAAGATCATAATTTTAATCTTGCCATCTGAGCAAGCTAAAAGCAGCTCAAAGAACCTTATGAAAATCTATCAAGAAGCCCTTTAAAGCAATAAAAAGCAGAAACTATTCCAACATCTTCTTAGAAGTAATTTTCATAGAGTTTTGAAGCCTCTGAAAATGGGGCTCTAGATTGTAAGCACTATCTCATCCATGTCTACATAGTGTCACAAATATGAGTCTGAAATACTCAAAGCTCTTGAAAATCAAATCTATTTCTTCACAGAGTGTAAGACAATTTAGATTTTTTCTTTCCTTTTGTGCTTCTCTAGATAGCTATGAAATAGTTTTCAAGACCTCACAGTGTCTAAAGCCAGTAAGATCTTTTGCCAAAGTTCTTTAGATAATTGGAATAGCTTCCATCTTCTTTACAGTACTCACAAAGCTAGTCAGCTCAGAAGGAAAGTAAGGCTATTTAAGAGAAGCATATTTCAAAACAGCAGCTTGTCCTCACCTACCTTTTACTGACAGTTCTAACACATCAGACAATAAGATGTATGCTTCCATGGGCGTGGGGCACCCTGAGATCCTAGATTCCATTTGGTTTCCAAATGTGTAATTACAAAGTAGCAGAGAAAGTTGTCAAGACTTTTCCCTGGTAATTCTACACTGTTTCATCAGCAAATTCAAAAGACGATTATTTATTTATTTATTTATTTATTTATTGGACCGGATAAAATGCTGCTTACAAGCACCATAGTTAACAAGTCCTCCATTATCCTCATATTTATAGCATTGACATGATACATGTTTACTCTTTTATTAACAACAATTCCATTTCTACTAGATAGGATTATCAAATATATTTAGTGTTTTACTGCAGCAAACTTCCTACTGATTTTACTGCAACTAGTTAGTCCAAATCTACCTGTAATGCTGCAACATGGACAGTTAAAGACGGGCCCATGCCTTTTTGAAGGAAAAGTATAGTGTGGTTAATACATGTATCTCTGAGCTCTGCCAGTGTCAGCAGCTTCCCAGTGAGATGCGGCCTGCAGTTGCAGAGAAAGCAGAAGATAATTGTGGTGGTGGCTGGAAAGAGGTTGTAGGAGACAAAATGCTTCTGTGCATAAAAATTCTTTGCAACATCTCCATCTACCATCTTTTCCTAGAGCTAACATGATTAGTAAACCAGCAGTTTGGCCCACAGTAAGAGTGTTTTCTCCTTCTCTTTTGCTCAAGGTTCTGCCTTCATAAATGCGATTGTTCTTGGTGAGAAATACTATGGCCCATTCTTCAAGAGTTGCTTTTGGGATGTACTCACGTGAACAGACCAACCATGCATTAAGCAGGCCATGGACCAGACTACCTTTTGATTCCATGTCAGAGTCATGACTCTGACGTGTCAGATGGAGCTTTTAATACTTTTGTCTGGATACCTATTTTCAAAGGATGTAATGATCTAGAGAGTTGGAGCTTACTGAAGTCAGTACTAGCAGTCTTGTATGAGGACAATGAGATAAATCTCAGTAAACTCTACAACCATAACCAAGAATTAGTGTCTCTAGGATAGTTGTAACAGATGGGCTTGCAAGCTTCTGCTGCTGTTTAACAGAACATCAGAGAATTGGACAGATCCCACATGACGTCATTTCAGTTCTTCACAGTTCTCCCCTTTTAGTCAATGTGACTTACAATGACCTTGAAGATATGCTAAATGAACATAAAAAAGGTGAAAAGAGATTATATAACCATGATCTCACATCATCATTTACAGGACTGTTATGATTTCTTCTGTAGATTTTTGATTTCTTTTGTAGGTAGGCTCGTAAAAGCATATGAGGTTTGAACAACAAGTATACAATGTAAGCCAGCGTCCTGGTTTCAGTTAGAACAGAGTTAATTTTCTTCCTAGTAGCTGGTAGAATGCTATGTTTTGGCTTAGGATGAGAAGAGTGCTGATAACTGGCTGATGTTTTAATTGTTGCAGAGCAGTGCTTACACCAAGCCAAGGACGTTTCAGCTTCTCACTCTGTCCTGCCAACGGGCAGGCTGGGGGTGCAGCAAGAGCTGGAGGGGACAGACCCAGAGCAGCTGACCCAAACTAGCCAAAGGAGTATTCCATACCATCTGACGTCATGCTAAATGATATATAGGGGTGGGTAGCTGGGGAGAGGAGGGCCGGACTGCTTGGGGTTAGGCTGGAGATCGGTCAGTAGGTGGTGAGCAATTGCATTGTGCATTACTTGTTTTGTACACATTATTACTATTATCATCATTATTGTTATTATTATTTTCCTGTCTTAATAAACTGTCTTTATCTAAACTCACAAGCTTCACTTTCCCATTTCTCTCCCCCATCCCAGAGAGGGAGGGGGGAGGGTGAATGAACAGCTGTGTGATGTCTAGCTGCCAACTGGGTTAAACCACAACAGCCAGTCACAGATCTAAAAGTAAAATCCAGAACCCTAACACCTACAGCTTAGCAAAGTCACTACTTTCTGCATAGGACAGTTAAAACCAGCAACTGAGCCAGAGTAAATTTCACTGGAAATTGACAATAAAGATTCCCAGGATGCCAAGAAAAAATGAACAAGTAATATGAGAACTACCATTCCCAGGAGGGCCAGTTATTCTAATAGCCATTAGCTAATCAAAACCAATAAGCATATTTAAGCAAGTTTTGTTTTGTTTTGTTTTGTTTTGTTTTGTTTTGTTTTATTTTATTTTATTTTATTTTATTTTATTTTCACTTGCATGACTTCAAAGTGATGATCATTCTGGTCATCTGTGAAGAAAGACAATGAAGCTGGTCTGGATTTCTGCACATGTGAATATACTATGGTTTTCATCCAGGTTTTTCTTCACCTCTCAGAAACTATTATCACTGATGAAAAATAAATAAATAAATAAATAAATAAAATAAAATACTGTACCACAATCACCACAGACATTCTGATCTCCTTCCCCCCATATTAGTATGTCATGCATTAAATGACAATTTTCAAAGACTATGCAAATTTCCTTAGTGTTCCAGGGAGATTCCATTCCTTGATACAGTGAAACATTACAAGTATATTGCTCTGGATGTATTTGAAAATAATGTAATTTGCACTCTGCATTATGTATTATACATAAGTGGTAAATATAATTAATATAAGAATATAAGAAGACTTTCGACACCCAAATTTTTGAAGAGTGGAGTCAAAACTGGGTCTCTAAATGGAAAGTTTATAAACAAAGCATTTATTTAATTCATTAGTTCTATTTATTTATGTAGACCTTTTTATGTTAACAGTGGTAGTATCCACTTGGCAGCATCATGTAATAGCTTTCAGACAGTAATGGTGTTTAAAAAGTCCTTGAGGTCATGTCATTGAGTTGTTAGTTTTGCCTTTAAATGAGGACCATTCCCCAGTGTTACAGATAAACTGGAAATATGCTCAGGTGGTTTGGGCATTAATGGGCAGCCAAATATTTTCCATGGCCCAGAAGGGTACCCATTAGTTGCAACGTAGAAAAGATGGAGCTGAATGAAAAGGAATTGAAGAAGGGTGAAAGGGTTAATTAAACATGTAGTCCAGTGAGTACTTTATTCACAGACAGCTAGACAGAAATTGAAGAAAAAGAAGAGTTAACATCTGTAACTCCTTATTCCAGGTTTCATCTGCAGTACAAGTGAAGGCATTTCAGACAAATCTCAGACAATTATGCGTGAACTGAGGCAGTTATAACAAGTAGAAGGTGTCCTACCAGCAGGGTGGTGAAGATCATTCCTACAAATAAAATAACATTGATGGAAACCTTCCCCTCTTAGGAAAGGGAAAGTTGAAGTCAAAATGAAGCAAGGTAAATCTTTCTTGGTGATCTTGCTTTCACCTGTTTTTTCTATAATGATTATAGAATTAATCAATACTCCTGCCTGGGTTTGTCTGTAGACATTCCTTGCCTTAGTATCCAATCAGTGTCTTGTGTGCTGTCTTATTGTTGCATGCTCCATACAGCATCTGTCTCTGTTAGGGCCTAACCCTCATTGCATCAAAAAGGTATTTCAGTATTAAAAATGAGGGACAAGGGGAAGTGGTTGTAAATGGTGCTTCCAACCTTTTCTTAACTGCCTTTGAAATGAATGTATTATTATTTTTGTTTTTATTTTTTTGCCATCCTTAGTTCATATCAAGTCATGAAACAATTTGCTTTGTGTGGATTATTGCTCTTAAAGTGTGCAGATTGACCACTTCTGATAAATCTCACAAACTGTCTAGGGAATAGTCATTTTTCATTCTGAATAGTTGCACACAGGTTGTCTGCTTGATTGGAGACTTCATCTTTCTGAACCTCATACTAAACACATTTGTCCCAATATATTTGACAGGAGCTACAGATTGCTGTTGGCCCACTTTTACTTAGGTAGTTACACCACAGTCAGTATAGGTAGAATAAATAGGTATGGGAATATGTTTGACATTCATGTGATGCCTTAGTTTGACAATCTCTTTCACCTTGACAAAAGAACTGAATTTCTTTTTTATCTGTCTATGATAAGGTACAATTACCACAAAACCTGGAAGTTTAGGTAAGCAGAAAAGTGTAGGTAATGATCACAATGGTCACATTTACATTTCTAGCATGTATTTGACCATAGTGTACTAATGCTGTTTTGTGTTGTCCTTAGTGCACTCGCCTTCTGGGTGGAAACTGATATCTTAAAATGAGTCAATATATCATTAAATCCTCCTTGTATGCCTACTTGCCAATAGATATTAATGCAAGATGGATACGTTATTAATTTACTTCTCAAGCCCTCTTTACTTGAAGGACCTAATTTCCTTTTCTCTGTTGGGAAGTCATTGTACCCCTTTTGTCCTGACTGTGACTCCCAGTATATCGTTAGTATACTAAAAATGGGTCAATTCTGAAGAGATGGCATTTAGAATAGAACAGAATAGTAGAGTTCAGTTGGAAAGGAACCTATAAAGGTTATCAAGTCCAACTGCCTGACCACTTCAGCACCAACCAAAAGTTAAAGCATATTATTGAGGGCACTATCCAAATGCTTCTTGAACATTGACAGGCACAGGGCATCAACCACCACTCTAGGCAACCTGTCCCAGTGTTTGACAACCTCATAGTAAAAGTATTTTTCCTGTTATCAAGTCTGATCCTCCCCAGCACAGCTTTGTACTTACTATCATTTGTGACCAAAGAGAAGAGACTGGCACCTCCTTCTCCATTTTCTCTCCTCAGGAAGTTGTAGAGAGCAATGAGTTCACCTCAGCCTATTTCCAAACTAGACAAGCCAAGTGTCGTCTGCTTCTCCTCACAGGACCTGTTTTAGCCCTTCTACCAGATTTGTTGCCCTCCTCTGGAAGCTTTCAAGTGTCTTAACATTTTTTTTATTTTGTGGAGTCCAGAACTGCACACAATATTAAAGGTGAGGATACACCAATGTTAAATATAGTGGGAGAATCACCTCTTTTGACTGACTGACTATGTTTCGTTTAACACACCCCAAAATGTGTTTTGCCCTCTTGGCTGCCAGAGCACACAACTGCCTCATGTTGAGTGTGTCAACAGTATCAAATACTGTTTATTTTGAAATCACCTTTCTTCTGAGTCATAATTATCACTCACCATATCTCAGCCTTATAACTTTCAAATTATAGGCACAATATCTTCTTTATGTCAAGAGCTATTTCAGTCCTGGGCTATGGAGCTGCTTGATCCAACAGTGTTGCAATTTTTGTGCAACACAAGGTTTTTTCAGACATTTTATGTAAAGAAGCAATCATTACTATAATTACTGATGTGATTCTACCAAGTATGCTATAGAATTTCCTTCTCTTCATTTCCTCTATATCCTGTCTAAGAACATGACTGTTATATGGATTAAAGCACATCTCCTAAATTAGCCAATAATGAATACATATGGGAAGAGAGCAAGCGCTTAGAAATACTTCTTATAGATTGCTCTGTTTATTTTTCATATTTGGCAATTGAAAAAACAAACAAACAAACAAACAAAAAAACAGCCTGTGATGGAAGCTGCATATGTACCAGCACAACTAATTGTTCTTGATGGATGCCATGTGTTCCCATCTCCTTCATGCCTTGTGTTCCCATCTCCTATGACAGATACATCTTCCAGAGAAAGATCTACCATGATTTTAACGCAACAAAATAATGGAGACACTACGACATTGGTAAGGTAGTCCAATGTTTATTTTTCTGTGCTGTTCAAGTGTGCACCTTATTTTTGCCTCCAGTTTGTCCAACTTCAGCTTCAACTGTTGGGTTTTCCTCTGCTAGATCAAAGAGCTTCCTACTATCTGTAAGCTTCTTCATTGTTGTCCAGATATAATCATTATGTACTTTTATATTTGCTCAGACAAGTCAGGCACTTAGCTATACAGATAAGACAACTTTTGTTTTCTGTTTTGTTTTTAGTTTATTTTATTTTTATCTGTTTGTTTGTATCTGTTGGTAGTGTTTTTTGTTTGTATGTTTGTTTGTTTTCCAGGAGACTGAAGTTGCAGTCTTGGTATATCCTAGAGGTTATGCTCTTTCAAAGAACAGTAAGGTCTGTCAGGATTTCACTGTGAAATCATAAGTATCAAGTGTATTTCTATTCACATGTGCCTATTACTGAGTGGGTATGCATGAAGGAAAGAAATGAACTAGGAAGAAATGAAATGATGTTGCTTTTATATAAAATATGAACACATGAATCACCTTATGATTCAAACTGAACTGTGATGTGGGATACTATCACACTGCATTTAAAAGAGGAAGTGATTGAGGGATGCTGCAGCTACACAATACACCTGAAAGCTTAAATAAAAGGCTCAGAGGAAGGATGTTAAAAGGCTCAGAGGAACATAAAACGCATGTGTTAAGTAGCTCACTTCAATAGAAATAATGCATGAGATACAGCAAAAATTTAGTCAGTATGGTAAAACCACAGCAGTTTAAGGTCTGATGCAGATCCACAGCTGGTGAATAAACAGCATTTTTTTCTGTTCTGATATAGCCAAGCCAAGTTGCTGTAGCTGATGACCTGCCTGTAAGTGCATTGACAGACTTGGGATGAAGCTTGAAGCAACAGTAACAAGAAGTGATTAATAATGTTGGATAAGATCCCCAGAATGAAAGTACAACACTTATGAAAACTTTCTGGAGATGGCTTGGACTGATTGTTTATTTCAATGTGCTGCAGAGATCTGGGACTGTGAAAGAGTTTCAAACTCTCACAAAGCAAGGAGATGTTCAGGTCATTATGACCTGGTCAGCCTCAGGAGGTTTATTTATACATGTATAGACTATAAATAGTCTAAGGATCATGTGATAATATTTAATAGATCTCTGTCTGGACTATATCCAGAGTAGAGCATTCAGTTTTGATCAGCTTATTTGCAGAGAACATTTTTAAAGTTCAAGAATGTACTAGAAAACAGATAATTCACAGACTGGAGAAGGAGGCCTCTGTGGATGAAAACTGAGTGATATGGAAATACTTAATCCAGAGGACTAATGTTTATTAATGTTTATTAAGATGGGACTAAGTCATCTAAAGGAGCTAAGGTCTAATAAAATCCCAAGTTTGATTTAGTTTAGATCATCTAAAAGTGAAGCATTAGGAGACTAATTATCTAAATTAATAAGGAATAAACATCAGAGTTTGAGGAGGTATCAGTATTATGGAAAAGAGTTGATAAAATAGAATGTTTATGAATGGGTTCATAGGGAATTTTTCACTCCTTTTAATGTGTTTAGCTGCTGTGTGGGGTCTTACAGTGCAATGTTGTTTCTGCTCTTCTGATCTTGGCATAATTTGTTTTCCATTTGCAGTACAGAAGGGTGAGATTGGGCAATTTTAAAAGAGACTTTTAAGGCATTGCTCACATTCTCCAAGCTTATAAATGTAAGGTTGTTTTCATGTGTTTTTTACATCAACATTTAAAAGAAATCAAATCCAGTGACACGTAATAGTGTAAAGAATTTTGTCTGTACCTTGTACAAACACATACACACATGTACAAGCAAGGCTGACAAAAACAAAGAACAGAAGTATTGTATGGAGGTATAGATTAACAAGGCTAGCAAAGTGCAAAGTGTCAGTCAGATTATGAAGATTATTGATTTTATCTCTCTCTATATAAAGTAATCCTGAGAATCTCGCTATATGCATACACTTCTACCACGACTTACATTCATACAAAGATTAATCAAACCTCTAGAATCAAAAATTTAATTATCTCTATACAGATGTCTGTGATGTTATTGTTCTGTGTTTTCTTCAGATGTTTGATTCACTAAAAGTCTGATTTCAAGTACTATCAGCATTAACAATGACTCATTTTCATTTCAGTTAACGAATAACCAGAAAAGGGTAGTTATTCATCAAATATCAGTGCAGCTACACTGATACTAGTGGAATTACTCTGTACTTCTCTCATTTTAATTCTGGATATGCCTGGAGCCTGCAATATTATTTTATAAAAATGTAATAGTATTGCAAAATGATAGTATTTTATTGTTATAATATTATTACTACATGTGATACATTTAATGTCATTAAATAGTATAAAATAAATCTATTACTATAGTAACTGTGGTGAACAAGAACTAAAACATGTCAAACTGTTAATATTTCAAGTAAAACACACTGAGAGAGCTTTTAAATTAACTGAGGAAAAAACTACAAACATGTAAGAAATACTTTGTCATGACATAATCTCATGGTATGGAGCCTTATTTAGCTCCTCAAAGATGTGTCCCAGAAGGAAATAATATGAGGAGCCAGGTCTATTAAAGCACTGCTGCATGTAGGAAGTCAGCACTTGCTTTTGGGGCTAGGGTAACTCTTCTGTGGGGATCCTTACCACGAAACAGAGGGAAGGATTAACACTGCTAAGACAGTGAGCCCAAATGCCAAAGAAACAAACAATTCAGGGAGCCCTGCGTCTCTTGGATCAGTTACTAGATATCTGATGGGACCCAAAGCCAGATTTGATCTGTTACATATTCCCCAGTTCAATAGTTTTGTTTGTTTGTTTATTTGTTTTTCCTAAGAACCACAATATGCTACATTTATCTTTGTGTTTAGCCTCCTGAAAAGACAGAGCTCATGTCATCATGGATATAGAGAATTATAAAAACAAAACAAATCAAAACAAAAAGCTACCACCACCACCACCAAAGTCAATTAGAGAACAAGACTGCTCATTTAATTAAACATCTGAACTGTTAAAAAACTATGCATGCAAAAGAATTCAATTACTTCTTAGCATACTATCCAGAATTCATCTTTAAAGATCAAAACATGCACACATCTTATCTAATTGTAAGATAAAATGAGTCAGCCAAATAGAAAATTAATCTTCACTGAAAGACAGTTTCAGAACCATTGCTTTCATGATAAAAAAAAATAAGAGATTGTCACAATATAAATTTATAAATTATATTCACTTGTGACATTTACGGAGGGGAAAAAAAAGTGATTGGTGCAAAAGAGATCTTTGGTCTTTTGTTTTGCAAACTGAAGAAAAGTTTCACCTCAGTCCTGCTACTGAAGAAAATAGAGACCTACCACCAACAGACTAAGAGAAAAAGTATTTAATTCCATCCTACAAAGACATCCTTTCATTTTTTTTATTTTATTTATTTATTTTTTAAATGTGCATCTGCTTGCAGTATATGTGCAATATACACATATATGTACAATACACAGTATATATGCATGGTACAACATATCTTCCTGAAATACTCAATAAAACAAATTTTATGAAAGAATTTGCTCTGAACACAATGTGCATCAGAAAATACAATTAAGATCATTATTTTAAGAATATTTTTTATTTTGAAAATAGTTTTAAATAAATATTTTTTAAAAATAAATATTTTTAAAATAAATAATTTTAATTTTAAAAGTGTTGGAAGAATTAAGACGCATTACCTCTTGATCTCAAAACACAGGCAAAACAACCTGAACAGTCAGTAAGGACTTGTCCATTAACTCAGGAGTCTGTGTTGTCTAACCAGCACTTCATGGAACAAACCCAGTTATCAAGACTTATCAGTGAATTCCAAAATTCCTGATTTGGTGATTCTCTTAAACTTCAAGCAATCCAGCACCTCCTGTGTTTAAGAGCAATTCTACACAGGAAGTACAGAGACAGTCATGACAGTCATGTTGCGTCTGTATGTGTTAAACCCAAACCCACATCTAAATGGGAAAGCGATGCAACAACTTCTGAGCCATGATAGGGAGTGAAGCAACAGACAATTACCTGAATGAAAAGAATATCTGATGAAAGACAGTATGATCAACAACTCCTTTGACAACAGCTATGCTAATGGACACAGAAGGACCCTGCTATTCTGCCTCGGTTGGATAAACTTGTCTTCACAGCACTGGCATTGGAAGTGA
This sequence comes from Aythya ferina, assembly GCF_964211825.1. Classification (NCBI taxonomy): domain Eukaryota; kingdom Metazoa; phylum Chordata; class Aves; order Anseriformes; family Anatidae; genus Aythya; species Aythya ferina. Next base: position 40,567,208 of record NC_140301.1, read on the forward strand.
CTATGTGAGGACTCCCAAAATCAGAATCATGAATGTCCCCATCAGGTATGAATACTTTCATCAGCCATTTAGGAACAAGGAAGAATTAACATGATTCTTAGCACAGTTCAGATCTGCTTGGTACAGATTATTCCAAGAGAACTCACTACATCTTTAAACATCCCTTCAGATATTGTAATTTGAACTAAAATCAAATTTCTTCAGAATGGAAGTCAGTAGGGAAAACACCATAAATTTCAGTGGGGCATGAATTTCAGTATTCATTTTTGGAAACTTGATATAAAGAGTTCCTTTGTTCAACAGTATCTCCTTCAGTTGCACATGTGCATATTTCTGAGACCAGACTACATTTTGCTGACAGAAAAAATTCTAAGGTAGCAGGAGCTAATCTGAAAGACACATATTTTGAAAAACAGATTTCATGACTGAATAAAATTTATGAAATAATTTTCTACAAATAAGGTTGTCGTATCTGGAAACTGATATTTGTACAGGCAGGCTAACCAATTAAACATGCATCTGTCTGCTTTAAGCTCAAGCATTTCTTTGCACATGTAAATAGTCAGGAAACATGGCATTTCAGTAGCTAGACTTAATATATATATACATATATATATATATATATATATATATATACATATATTTCAAGGTTTATGCCCCAGATCCTGATGCCACTTGTGCTGATAGTAGTATCTTCAAGTACATCAGTTACATTGGTATTGAGACCCCAAATCAGTTCTCTTCAGATTTGATTTCAGAAGGGGCAAGGCCTTACAAAATTTTAAATGTAAATGCCTTTTTTTTTTATTATTATTATTATTATTATTATTTTTGTTACAGGCTTGTGGACTGCCATGGAACTTTGGCTTTGTTCTATTTTAAATGTTGCTATTATTTGAATTTCAAGCACCTTATTGCATACAATTATTGAGACCTTGGGTTTGAGCTATTGAATCTAGAGGATGTTAGTGATGCTATGCCTTTATTACTTGTTTTCTAAAGGCAAAAGGAATGAAGTCTTCTCCGAAGAAAAAATAAAATAGTACTGTTGCTATATACTTTACCTACAATCAATATTTTTTTTTTTTGATTCTTAAATTATGGCCTTCACCTGCTCTTGCATATATATATATTTATTTATTTATTCAACCCCTATTTGAATATGCATAAATCTGAGTTTCAGCTAATGTCCAGCAGACATGCCCTAAATCAGCTGCATGGGTAGGCAAAGATTTCAGTCTTCAGCTATATCAGATAAGTAACATAGAAATGATGAAGGAGGTGGTGTAATCCATGAATATACTCAGAGGTGAGGGATTGCTTATGTAAGACTGTGCTAAAGCTTGCACTACCTTGTCTTTGCTGCTGTCATTACCTTTGCTAGCTAGAGCAAAGGTCTGGTGCACGGGCCACGAACTGGCACACTAACATTCAAATCACTCACTGCTTCTATGACCTTGGCCTATCTGAAGACTTTAGTATGACAGAAGTTGCTGAAGTGGTTCCAGGTTAAGCTATGTTTTAATTGTACAGAACACCATGCATTCTCATCTGGTCTGCATTCACCCCTGCATCTTTTATTGTGTATGCTATTGGTAAGTTAGTTCCTACATGGAAAGGGACAAGAGATGTGATATAGATGGTTCTTAGCTGTTCTTTCCTTTCTGTGCTACAGAGAACACTGATCTGCCAAGGATGTGCTGCTTTTGTAACCTCGGTACAGAGCCATATACAGGTAGGGTAAGGCCAGCAAGAGCTCAGTTGTAAAATCAGTCTGTTCTTAGAAGTACTGATTGAAAGAGAACTATTTCATGGCCAGTTTTTCAGTATTACTATTTGCAAATATGTCCTTGAATTTTGTTCTTTGTCTAGAATATTGACTGTGGAACTTCATCACCAAACAGGTCTAAAGTGATACTGAATTTCACTCTAAAATATTTTGATAGGTTATCTTATCTGAATAGACACTTTGGATGAAAAAGACAAAGTGCAATGACATAGTGACTATATGAGACTATCTATTAACATTTAGATAAAGATAGTGTATTTATACATCTCCCTCTTTTTTTTTTTTTTTTTTTCCTAAATTTTCAGGAGTGAAATACTTCAGACTAAGAAGCATGTCTGCTTTTTTATTACTATTCACAAAGCCTTAATCTAATCAGTCTACCTAGGTGGAGGGGAAAAAAAAAAAAAAAGAAAGAGAGAGAGAAACAAAGAAACTAGTTATCAAAAAAACTCACATTGAAATCTCTTCTAAATAGTTTTATTGATTTGTTTCAACTTTCTGACATATCTAGTTCGAGTGCTAAATTGACATCTGACCATCTGGCAGCAATGCCTTGTTCAAAGTTGCTGATTACAGTTCAGATTGAGGCAATGTTTCTATTGGCATGCTGGTGTGACTCTGACACATAAACAATTCTTGCTTATTTCTCAGTACCATGACTGAGTCATGGCAAAGGGGAATATACATTAGTACTAACAATTGAGTGAGACATGAGAGAAAAAAATATTTTTATAATGTGTTTTGCAAGCCAGTAGAAAAGAAGAAGAAGAAAAAAACTCATTTACAAACATTTTCTGTAATGTTTGTAAACTGAAGATGGAAAAATAAAAACCTTGAGGAATCAAAATGGCAAAAATAGTAAGACCAGCTTGTAGAGACCTGCAACAGAAATATAGGAATAGTGTAAAGAACTATGAATAGAAATGTGTTCATAAGAACACCAGAAGAAACAGCAGAAGAAGGGTTAAAAGCCTATACTGCTTATGAAGGACACCATTCCCAGGACACTGCTCCCAGGAAACCTTTCCCAGCAACAAAATTGAGGCATGTGTTGTGTCTGCCAAGATCTGAAGGCCTGTGTACTGATAAGACCACAGCACAGATGACTTGTCAACTGGATGATTGCAGCCAGGTTGCAGCACATCACATACACTATTCCTTGTCTTGTTATTCCACCAGGAAAAGAGACATCAGTTTCAAAAAACAGACAATGAAGAGTAAGTTTGAATGCAACTTCTGGAGACTGAAGTAAGCAAGGTTCTGAAGCAAAGGACTGTCCCATAACACTTGTCCCTTTTACACTCCTCAAGAGTATAAAAGATCTACTCCCAAAATATTTCACCACTGCCAGACAAAGGAACATCAGAGTTTTAACAAGGACTCAGTAGCCCACGTACCTATGCAGCATACAGACCAGATCACATTTGGTGCTTGTGAGTATGTGGGCGTGAGACTACGAGTGAATGAAATGTGAGATCAAATGCATGTCCTGCCTGTGTGACAGTTTCTGGAACAGACGGAACTTAATTAAATCAGCAATGCCCATAAATTTATGCAAAAAGAAATGGAGAAGTCACCTGTGCACAGTTTTTTACATCCTTAAAAACTATATGACTCAGTCAAAGCTGCCACAATGGTCTATAACTAGGTATTGTGCCCAGTCTTACAAGTAGATACAAGTAGATATTTTTGAAACAAAGCTGGCTCTGAGATAACGGGCAGGGCCCAAAGGGTTATGGTAAATGGGGCTGTGTCAGGCTGGCGGGCGGTCACCAGTGGGGTCCCTCAAGGCTCCATTTTAGGGCCGGTACTTTTCAATATTTTTATAAACGATCTGGATGTAGGAATAGAGGGTATTTTGAGCAAGTTTGCTGATGACACCAAACTTGGAGGAGTTGTGGACTCAAATGAGGGCGTAAAGGCCTTACAGAGGGATCTGGACAGGTTGGAGAGCTGGGCGATCACCAACCGCATGAAGTTCAATAAGAGCAAGTGCCGGGTCCTGCACCTGGGACGGGGAAACCCTGGCTGCATGTACAGACTGGGCGATGAGACGCTGGAGAGCAGCCTAGAAGAGAGGGATCTGGGGGTCGTGGTAGACAGCAAGTTGAATATGAGCCAGCAGTGTGCCCTGGCAGCCAGGAGGGCCAACCGTGTCCTGGGGTGCATCAAGCACGGCATCGCTAGTAGGTCAAGGGAGGTGATTGTCCCGCTCTACTCTGCGCTGGTGCGGCCTCACCTCGAGTACTGAGTGCAGTTCTGGGCACCACAGTATAAAAAGGACATGAAACTGTTGGAAAGTGTCCAGAGGAGGGCTATGAAGATGGTGAAAGGCCTTGAGGGGAAGACGTACGAAGAACGGCTGAGGTCACTTGGCCTGTTCAGCCTGGAGAAGAGGAGGCTGAGGGGAAACCTCATCACAGTCTACAACTTCCTCGTAAGGGGGTGTCGAGAGGCAGGAGACCTTTTCTCCATTAACACTAGTGACAGGACCCGCGGGAACGGGGTTAAGCTGAGGCAGAGGAAATTTAGGCTGGACGTCAGGAGGGGGTTCTTCACAGAGAGGGTGGTTGCACACTGGAACAGGCTCCCCAGGGAAGTGGTCACTGCACCGAGCCTGTCTGAATTTAAGAAGAGATTGGACTGTGCACTTAGGCACATGGTCTGAACTTTTGGGTAGACCTGTGCGGTGTCAAGAGTTGGACTTGATGATCCTTAAGGGTCCCTTCCAACTCAGGATATTCTATGATTCTATGATTCTATATAGGAATAGGTCCAGTTTAAGTCAAATAATTGCTTTTGCATTCACGAGTATAAGAGATAGAGGTCTCAGTTATGCTTTCAGGTCCTGCTGTGCAGATCTATTAGCTTTAGTGAGAAAACTAACTAAATTTGCCTTTCTGCTTTTAACTTCAAAAAATACATAGAAATGAAGGTTCTCCACTATTAACCTTCATAGATCTGCCTGATCCAGACAGATCTAAAGTTAAAGCAGTTAGACATGAGTTGTAGGTGGTGAGTGGGGGGATTTTTGCTGGTTTAGGATCTGAATGAATATGAATTTACTCATTGATTGTATGAAATAGGTGCAATAGTGTTAATATAGGGAGGGTATATACCACTCTATCCCCTGGCCTGAGTTTTTTTTTGTCATGTCAAAGTTCAATTCAAGGCTTAGTAACATAGGACACAGCATTTCTTCAGCAAGAAACTTCTTTTCTCAGATGTAACCTATGCCTGCTATGCCTGGTAATATGCAGGGGATGAATAAGGTTCACATGAAAAAGAAGTGCAGGGAATGAACTCCGGAACAGACAAATAGCTCTGCAGTGCTGTATCCAGGCATAGGTATAACTCATCCATTGATTCAACTCTTAATTACCAGTTTTCTTACACATCTTTTTTTTTTTTTTTTTTTTTCATTTTTAGTCTGCACTGAGTATTTATTTGTATTCTGAGATTCCACAACTTTTACCCTCTCCCTGCTCTTTCACCTTCATTTTATCTAGTTGTCTTCAATTATTTTAAATGTTTCTTTCTACCATGCAATTTCTTGAAATTTCAAATTTCATTTGATGGCACTGTGCTCCATCTTCAGTACTTTGGTTTCCAGTTACTTCCCTGTGGCTAAAGCATTTCAGCAGAACATTCTCAGATAGAAACTTATTTGTAGATTAAGCAACAAAAAAACAAAAAACAACAACAAAAACAACAGCAACAACAACAAAAACTTCAGAGATCTCTTTTTATTCCTTTCAGTTCAGTTTTCATGCTATTACAAGATGACAGATTGTAAATTCAGCTTCATCAGTTAGGTATTACCTGATCTGTACAAGTCAGTATCATTAGTTTTCACGTCCTCAAATTTTGGCTCTTGTGTCTGCCTTGTCCACAGCCTTTTGTCTGTTTTAGGAATTGATATCTGTTACCTGAAGCAAACAATTGCCCATAAAATGGTGGGGAAAGTTTTCCATTTTGGCATCACTCCTTTCCAAACACAAAACAGGCTGGTCTTGTTGTATGGAGGCACATTTAACTCCCCTCTCCTGGACTTAAGCTTTTCAAGGGCAATATCTACTGAAAACAGATGCCAGCACATATATTTCCCATGATTTTCCATATTCAAGGACAGCATTTGGCTCAGTAGCGAGTTAATTGTCCAAAAGTCTGCCCCAAGTAATTTCTGCCTCACTACAGATATTTTTTGGAGCATGATTGATAGAGTGTTTCACAGCTCTCTTTATATTGCACCCTTCTTTCCACTTGTCAGGAGTCATTGGATTGCACCTCCCACAGGTGCAGCATTTGGCATCATAAGGCTTTGAACTACATGTGGTTCTTGCAGTCCCATGGAAAACATGCATCTCAGGTCTTTACAACCCCTTTATGCATTTTGGGTAATCATACCCTCCAGAGCCATGAGTGATGATCCACCGCTCCCACAGCAACACAGCAATCTTCAGCCTGACCTAGAGGTCATGTTTATTAGTAGGCAGAGTTTAATTGTAGGACTGCATCCAGTTTATTTTATCACTGTAGAAGGTCATCCTTTCTACTACAATATTGGCAAGTAAGTTACAGAAAGTTAAAAAACAATTAAATCTGTTTTTAGTGGCTAATAAATAAATAAATAAATAAATAAATAAAATAAAGATATTTTCATGTCTTTAGTATTTCTAAATACTAAAGTATTTCTCAGCATTACTCAGTATTTCTCTCCCAGATATCCACCAGCCATAAGGCTGAAAATGAGACTAAGTGTTCATCCTAATAGAGAGAAAAATCACTCTGGTTATGGAGCGAATTGAAAGAGTAGCTAATGAGTGCAAGTTACCTCTAGAGACTTACCTTATCACTTTCCCTTGTACAGTGACATCAGCCAACGTGTGAATAGTGTTCTGTATGGTTTGTTTTGGACAGTGACACTTGTAAATGTGGAGTCAACCACCTTTGATTCACTTCTCTTTATAAGAAAGCAAACTTTCATTCAGTACAAACACAGGAAGGAGTTGTTTGGTGTTTTTTGTTTGTTTGTTTGTTTTTCCCAGGAGATGAATCTCATTATTTCTCTTGTGCCTGCTACTGCCCTTTCTCACAAGAAAAAATTTTCCCATCCATTCATGCATTCTTTTACACATTATTTACCTTAGGACACGATAACTACATGTCTTAGTATCACAAAAAAATACAGCTTGTCCTGGAGATTTTGGAATTCAAAAATGGTGCATAAAAGTATTGAGTGATGAAACTGCAAATGGGATCTCTTGACTGAATAGCAACTCCACCAGTGCATTGTAAATTTCAGAGAATCTTATTACAGATATTGAGATCTGTTTTCTCATTAAGCAATGAATACCTGGTGTCCTAACTGAGCTGTTTCATTTTCTAATTTCATTGTTTGTGCTGACTCCTTAAATATATCAGAGAAAAGTACCAAGTGAAAGACTGAGCCATTCTTTTCCGACAATCACTGGGGTTGAAAGCTAATTATTTCAACATGTAGTAGTTAGAAAATTCAACAATGATAATCATACTCTGGAAACATTCATAGAGGCAAAAGGTAAGTCTTAAGAGGTATTTTTATGTCTCTATTAGCCATCCTTAGAGAACATAAATATCTTACTTTAAATATGTTAAAGCATTTAGTGAGCTCCTTGTGAGATAATGATTTATTATTTTATCTTTACTTCCTCTTAATCATTAGCTCAAAGTTTTTTTTACACTGACCTTTTTAAATGTCAGTGTCTGAAGTAAAATATAGGGGGGATCTTAATGCATCACTGGGTTTGATATGCACAAAAATCCTGACCCAAAGTCGTTTGAAACCCATTACAAGATTCCCATTGACTTAATAGCTTTAGGTCAGATCAGTAATTACTAGAGTTGAGGCTAACTCAGAAGCTTGCATTTAAACACAGACCATCTTCTAGGAATATCAAATCCGGAGGTGGTGCTAGGTTAGAGGCTCAGTCTCATCTTGTCTATTGCATTTTGCAATGGAATAACAATTTACTGTTTGCATTTTTTTTTATACAGAGAAGAGATGCTAGTCATGGTTAGAGAATGCACAGAATTGAAGAGAGGAGTCAAAGAAAGAGCTCACAGGAAGAAACAGCAGTCAGCTTTCTAGTGTTTTTTTTATATTTTATTTATTTTTTTTCCTCATACCTAACAAATAAAGGACTTTCTGGCTCTCCAAAATCTTGAGTCTCTCATTGTAAAGAAAGACACTACAATTTCACACACTAAAGCGCTAAAGTTGGCCTTCTTTTTAATTATTCCCATGAAGAAAAATTACCTAGAAGAAAATTACATATGAGGAATTACCAAAAGAAAAAAGGATGCTGGAATCTTCCCCTTTTTATAGTATCTTTGAGACTAAAAATGGTGAAAATAAAGTGCTTAGCAGTCAAAATTTTGTGCACTTTTGTCTTCAAACAGCTCTGCTGATCCTGTGTGTTAAAGCAGAGATGTGCAATTTGGTAGTAGGTTGTTTTTGCATCAGATAAGCGTTTTTTATCACTCTCATGAAAATCTGGCTATGTCTTACGCCTACAGAATAGCTCAGGATGATGACAATTTAAGCAATAAGGCCCTTCAGATAATTGATGTGTACAGTTCCAAGTACAATAAATGAACAAGATATTTGTGCTGCATCCAAATTTGTGAGTACAACCAGATTATGGAAGTGAGCGCTATTGAGCAATGGGGCTCTGCACACCTGCAGAGACTGCATGGGTGACTGACTAAGAGGTCCAAGCAATGGTGCACAGCACTTGTGGCTATACCACGAGGCATGGCAGAAAGTGCATATGCCACTGGAAATAAAATTCTGTTGGTCACCTTGCCAGAAACTTGAAGACTTTCCAGAAGGCATAGTTCTGTAAGCACAAATGGCAATGAAATGCTCTGAAATAAGTAAACATTTTATAATTGTCCTTTTTGTACCTTTTGGTTGTTTGAAATTTCATCTCACAAGAGTAAATATTTTTGCAGACCAGCACTCAGTTAACTGGGTTGTTCAGCAGACACTCTGGGCTGAGGAACAGATTGAGAGAAACACCACAACTGAAATAAATCAAGATCTCCTTTTGTAAAATTGGTGCAAGTAAAATAAAGATCACATTCAGTTGTACAAGTGACCATTAAAGCCTCTATAAGGCATCACTACACTATGTGTTATTTTGTTTTGCAGGCATTTGTGTATAATTCATCCATTTGATGCAGGAATGAACCAGTCAAACACTGCTCTGTTTTATACAAGGAATGAGACCTGTTTACAGTAATTCCCAATATGACATTAAAACACAGATGAGAACAAAATGAATTTACATATCTTGAGGCTTAAAAACCAACAACAAAAAACAGAAGGCAACTTCTTATTCCTGAAGAGCAAATTTTTTTTTATTATTTTTTTTTTTTCTGCGTGAGGAAGTTTTGCTTGCTTTTTGAATCCAATCTTTGTGTTTGTTGACTTGGTATAGTGCATGTGCATATGTGTTTGTTTGAAATAATAACTTCAGTCCAGCTTTCTCTAAGCAAGTTCAGGATGCTCAAAATAAAGAATAACTTCTCCAGCTGATTCACATACTTCAGCAAACCCTAGGGCAAACTGATCCTCATCACAAAATTGCAATGCAATAACTCTTTGATCTGGTTTGCCTTACAGAAGTTTTGTTTTGTTTCATGGGTTGTTCTTTTATTTCCACAGTTCTATTTCTATCCCATTTTAAATGTCAACACAATTGAAGTTTTTTTTGTTTTTGTTTTTTTTTTTTTTTTTTTTTTTTTAATTGCTTCTGCTGAGACATAAAACAGCACTTGCTCTGTAGTTCTTCACATTTTTCAATAATTTTTGACATGGAAAGAATGATTTTTATTATTTTTTCATCTACTAAATTGATCTTAAAATGTTAGCTACAATAGATACAGTGCAGAAGATGTGGTTATTAAAAAGGCTGGAAGAAATTTTATTAGAGGCAAAGTGTATTTCAGAGACATTTTATTTTAGTGTGAAAATACTGCTTAGTATTATATAGGCTCTACTTGTCTATGGTGAATTATTATTGATATTTCCTTTTGAGACACTAATCTCATAGCAAGTACTAAATAAATATGGTATAAAGATGAAAACTTTCTAAAATTCCATGTAGAAGCATTAATTCCACAAAGACAATAGGTTATACTTTCAAAATTAAACCTCTTAAACTGATTTTAAATAAAGTCATTCCTCACAGAGAGGGGTCTTCAGTGAGCAAAGTTGGGTCTACCCCTTACAGCTCTGTATAGCTTAGGGTACCTGAACTTATTTGTTATCTAGAAGGAAGTGGCATCAGCACAATCTAAGGTGGCTAAATTGGTAGGAAAAGCTGGCTCAGCTACAGTCAGGAAGCCACAGACATAGGCCAAAACACTGGCAAAGAATTCAAAACATTTTGTGCTTAGTTTCCAGTTTAACCACAAACAGAATAACAGAATCCAGGAAAAAAAAAATGTATGACCCAACAACAACTTTATTATGTTTACCTCAACAAGCCTTTTTGCTGCAGTAGGGCCTATTTAAAAGTGGTGTGCATGTCCAAAGTGGATCTGCCAGACTGTGAGGAAAGGAGAGTAGACAGGACCAAACAGGTAATATCTGGAGCTATGCATTGGCAGCTGTCAGGTGACAAAGGTGATTATTGTGATCTGTGATAGACTGCAAAACAATGTGTGCTTGCCTGGTGTTGTCCCGAATTACCTTTACCAGTGAAAAGTGGTGGTGAAGCCTGAAGATGGGTCTTAAGCCTCAAATGCATCTGGGAGTAGTGCTCTTTCTGCTGAGATGACCAATTATTCACTGCATTCAGAAAACAAATGGCCCTTGGACAGAGACCTCCTCATCAGATACTTTGAGAGACTTTTACATAATCATTGAGAACTGAGGTCATAAAACCACCCTGTGTTAGTGTCTTAGAAACTGTAGTGGCATCTAACTCCTGTAAGAAAGAAACCATATTTTATTCAGCAATGCTATCTTGTCTCCTGCCCTGATACTCTGCTGGAGCATATTTGTTTCCTTTTGTGGAAGTTACTTTGCAAAAAGCAAAGTAACAGCAAAGATGGACAACATGCCATTGTACTGTTGGGCCTTGTAGAGTGATTGAGGGAAAGCCCTTCAAGTGGTAGTATCATGCTTTGGTAATGGATGTTCATTGTTCCTTGTACATAGGCTGTGAGATTCAGGCAGATACAATTTGCAGAGAAGGTCTGAAAGCCTAGAGGTCTGGATCCAGCACCTACAACTTTTACTGAAATACTGTCACACATGACTGAAAATCCAATAGGATCCTTAGCATAGAGAAGAGAGTTGGGGTCATTGTTTGAACTAGTCAGAACTGAGGATGAGTGCTAATGAGATTTGCCTGCTGGGTACGATAGGATGAATGTGCTCTCTGGAGGTGCTGTAAGCATATAGTGTGGCTGCAAGGCACCTTATGTTGAAATACCTTTCCTAGGGCAATCCTCAGGAGCTACCTTCTACAACAACATAAACGATTATCCATACGGTATTAGGGTACTCTCCATCTTGTCCTTTGAAAATAAACCTGAGACAGAGTGCCTGCTGAGTTGGGTTTTGCTAGCCAGTTCCAGTAGCTAAGTTTTCTGTTGTTCTGTTTTAACTAGAAACAGTTCTGTCTGAATAACAGATTAGAGAAATAAGCCACAGATTTAGTTCTATGTTGCTTTTCATCTTCCCCAACCTCCATTGTCCTTCTCATTTAGGGTTACCTTTGGCCTCATGGACATCTTGATAAAACCCCATTAACTCAGAGGCCATGTATTTGCTGATCTGGTTTCCTGCAACATCTGTTGCTCACCTGTCTATTAATTAATTAAAAGCTGACTCTAGAATATAAAATCACATACAATGACATTAAAAACAGAGTGAGGCAGAATAACTTTTTGTCAGGGAAGAGTATTTCATCATCACCATCAACAACAACAAACCTCTAAAATACTCTGCACAAAGTGTTTAACCTATTTTTGTCCTCTTGCTCATTTGTACTGGTTTTATACTTACTCAATACCTGTCATACCAAAGTCAGGGCATGAGTTTCAGCCTACCCTCTCTGTCAGACAAGCAATCTAGCAGTTTATTTCCTTTCTTTCCTGCACTTAGGAGAGTACTGGAGGTCAGCTGAGAACATATCCTTTAGAAACAGTGCTCACCAAATGCTCCCTTACAGCACTCAACACTGTAGTAAGAACAAAAAGATACACAAAAATAGAAGAAACTTCTATTCCAACATCAGACATTTCATGACGTAAGAAAGTATAGGGAACTTGACCAGATACATGTGTACATGATATAGGACAATCTATTTTAGAAAGGGATTTAAAATAAGTGACAGCATCGCTGCTCTCCAGAGTCAGTGATTTCACAGTTCTCTGGGATTTAAATAGCTAATTAGTATCGAAAGATATAAAATTCAGAGAAAGCTGTGAAAAGCAGACAAAGTAAAACACACACACACACACACACACAAACAAACAAACCAAAAAAAAAAAAAACCAAAAAAAAAAAACAAAAAAACAAACAACAACAAAAAAAACACCAACCCACAGAGTTTTAGTCTTAAAATATGTGACTGACATTTCTGTAAAACAAAGCTGTGAGGAATTAAGACATATATAACATAAAGGTACAATTACATAAAAGAAAATCATAGATCTAACATATTAACTTATCAGCTACAAACAGGTACCTTCAAAGAAAATTGATCGGCATTTCTCATATTAACTCTTTGTGTAATGCAATTAAAAAGAATTCCCCCACTGGCAATCTGCTTCTCATCACCTCTGCTAGGCAGTGTGACTATTGTTGCTTTTCATAAAGACAGTAGTGCTCCGGTGAAGCAGTACTTCTTTATGTCAGGTTTCAGGAGGACGCCTTTCTATTATGAATTAAGTACGCTGAACAGTTCCTCTTCTGCTGATCACAGAGGTTCATCTTGCCTCCTGCTGTTTTGGCGCTCACATTTTTTATACCATATTTTTTTCCTACTAGACATGCCACTGAGAAGTGTATGAGTCCTTTTGCAGTTGAAGTAGTAAGGGTATGTTCTGTTATTCACATTCCTTATTATTTCCCCTGCTTTGTTTGACTGCCCAAACTCAGGTCTCCAAAAGGTTGTTTCTAGTTAAAAGTACTTTAGCACTGCTTTGGGTGATTGTTTCATTGTCAGCATGGTACAGTAATATCCTCATTATTCTGTCTTGCTTAGACTTCTTTCTCCCTACCAGATGTACATGCTGATTTAGAACCATATTAAATGAAAGCAGTAAAGGTACATAGAGTGAATCAGCTCTGTATGAGGAGAGTAATTTCACTCACAGATCCATCGCTGGGAGGATGACCTATGGTGATTTTTCAGATACCTATACATGTATGACTCCTAACTCCACATGCCTGAGAGTTTCCCTTTCCCCATTCCTAGCTCTCTGGAGTCACTTACCTTCTTACTAACTACTGCTCCAGAACCACAGGTCTTCCCAGTTCTTCTCAGCTCTTCCTAAACGTGCTTTACTTCTCTCAAATCCAGTTACTGGGTCTCCCAAGAGAAGTTCACACTTGTCACGAACACCTCTCTCTTCCATATGCCAAGACCTTGCCTTTAAAAGCCTACGATAATATTTACCCCAGCATTAATTAGAACTTTTACAGGAAAAACAAAGACAACTTTAACATGCAGGAAATATGTTTCTGAAGAGATTCAATCTGTAGAAGGAAAAAGGCTTTGGCCTTTGTAGGACCATTGTACCTAAAACATCAAAAGGTTTGGGAGCTGTAGCCAGTGCCGTGAAACTACCTCAGCTTTCAATATATTCTTGACTAAGGGACCTTCACTGTGTCATGAGAACACAGTAAGAGATGTACAGTGAAGCGTACCACAGCACAGTGTGGTGCAGTGCTTATTTTGAACACTTGGGCCTTCCTCTCATAATGACCACTAACTGAGAGTTAATCAGCCACCAGATCCAATTCCAACTGCCCCAGTTATCCAGCAAGTAGCCTCAGAGGTGTACCAATTAAACACAAGGTAAAGACTAAAAAATATGTGCACAAGCTTGGCTCCTGGTGAGACCTCTTGATTAAAAACACATCATTATTTCACACCTCTCCTAATTAGCACTGACAGAACCTCTGATTTCAGAGGAATTTGATTGCTTCCAGCATATTACCACACTGACAACTGACACAGTCCTGTCCAGCACTCCATGGGCTGATCTTGAGAACAATCCTGTAACATGACCTGACATCACCTCTGGTAGTTTTGCTAGGAAATACTTCGGTGCATAAATATTCAACATAGCTAGAAGCTCTCGTATCAAAGGAAAGTAACTATATAACTGCAGATAGCAGAAAATTTGATTCTGGATTTTACTTAATTTTCATTTCCTTATTGCCCTGGTTCTGTGTATCCTGCTCCAGGTCCTATTGCAATTTAATCACAAAATGACTATTGCACAGTATAAAAGAGAACACTCAGTATAACATTAAAACCATGATTACTGTTGAAAAATCATCTTGTTCTTTTTTTAATTTTAATGTGCAAGCTACTTCACAATTACACAAAATTAAGAGAAGCCAGTAAGATCTATTGTTTGTGGTGACCATACCTAGAGCCCACTAAACTAAAAACAGTCAAATGGCACAGATTTCATCTGCCTATAGCTTGTTAAATCTTAATATGTATGAAACTGACAAATGTTCTTGAACTGTTGGCCCATTACTTAATCACTTTTTCAACACATTAAAACAAACAAATAAAAAAACAAATGAAAACTAACAAAAACCTTCATTTCAGGTATAACAGAAAGAGTGCTACTGTCTTTTTTACACAGCATTATCCACAAAGAATCCAGGAACTAGGTCACAGCAAATCATTTATATTTCTAGTTCATTCACAGTCCAGGTCTTACAGAAATTAGTATGTTGCATTAAATGATGTCAAAGTATACTATATATTAAATTATATATCCTGCTACGAATATTTAAAACTTCATCTGAAGGATAGTTACAAATGAAAAGCCACGATGCAGCCATCTAACTATACAAGGTTTCACTTTGTGCAGCTTTCTGGATACAGTGTGTGTACATAATTCCTGCCTTAAAGTGAAAAATACACACATAGCATGGTTTAATTTCCTCTGTCCCAGCCAACCCCCTTTTTGTCTACAGGTGAACAAATGTAGGTGGATTGTTGCTGAACTCAGTACAACATTCTAGCATTCACACAACATAACCTTCCAGTTACTAACATTGTCTTTAAAAGGCTGCGTAGCATGTCTGCTTTGTAAAGCACCTTTGGCAACAACATCTTATGTTGACCAGGTGCTGGCACCAAGTGTAGGCCACCAATGTGGCCTATGTGGCACATCAGCAAATCCATTCACATCAGTGAAGCTCATTTGACCTTCCCAAAACTGATTGATAAGGCATATTATACTGTTCCAGCATGCAACACCAAATATATGCCAGTACTCGGAGCCATTTAACACAGCCAAGTAACTGTGAGTTCTTTATGAGAAGCCATATACCATTCTTTTATGCTTGTTGTGACTAAAAAAATGCAATTACCTGGCAGCTTTCTGTTTTTACAGATTCGTGCTTTGAAACACACATTTGAAATTGCATCATTACTTGCAACTGCATCTTCGCTTAGAACAAACTTTAAAGACAGATTCTTAATTCTAAGGTGTTCTCTTGTTTGCTAGCTGTCTTTTTTGTTCTGTAAATATCTGAGATCATTTTCCATGTAAATATCTGAGACCATTTTCCAAGCCTTTTAGAGGTAATGAAGATGAGACCTTCTTTAAGCATTTAAAAGTGTCTATAAGTGTTTCTTCTAACCATAGTATGTTCTCAGAGTTCAAAGTACAAAGGAGAGTCAGATACAGGTTTGTTTTTTTTTTTCAAAATTATGTGGCTTTTACTTGAGGTTTACTATGAGTCAACAGTACCAGTAATTGGGAATGGAGTACATTCAGCCAAGCCAAGCAAAATTTGACAATTTTCAGCCTGAAATTATTCTCTTAAAACTCTGGCAGAAGTGCAATCTACCCTGTAATAATTTCGTGAACATGGCTATCTTTATGGCAAAACATCTTAGTATTTTATTGTACATTTCCTATACTTCAGATCATGCGGTTTTCCTCATACTCTGACCTGAAACAGTGGAAGATTTCTGATTTTGTGCAAGTCCAGAAGGGATGCAATTCCCTGTGACTCAAAGTCAGAGTAAATGTGATGCTGAAAGAAAGCTGAAGCAATTAAACTGTTCTCTACCTCTTCCCAGTGACTGTAAAAGAAGTCCAGAATATTAGCCCAGATACATATCCCTTCATTGCACATGTCCATAGTCAGGTAATATGAACCATATTTGGCTAGAAAGAAAAGATAGACAGCTAAATAATACTATGAAAGCGTTGGTGCGACTGATACCAGAATTATGCAGAGTTAATCGGGTGCGCAGAATAAAAGAGAGTTTTAAAAGCTGAAGAGGGCTTTAAAAGGTGAAGAAGAGAAGAATAATATGGGGGTTAGAGAAAATGGTTTATAGTGGAATACATTACTGTATGAGACATCATTTTGGGCTAAATGTTCTGATATATTCTGGGCCCCAAGTCTATGAGTAAGTCTACATTTCTCTCAAAGAGCAGCTCAGGAACACAGATTTCTCACAGCTGTTCTCCATGCAGGTTTCTGCACATCAGCAATCTGTCCATTGACCCCATAGTTTCTCTAAAATAAATAAATAAATAAAAACCAAAAAAACCATAGCACAATATTATAGCTAATGAAGAAGATGTAGACATCAAACAGTCTTTAAGGCTGGATTGCTTGACTGCCATTTCATTAGCATCAAAAAGCATAGCAAAAGATTTTCACAGAATCATCTAGGTTGGAAGAGACCTCCAAGATCATCTAGTCCAACCTCTGACCTAACATTAAGTTCTCCACTAAACCATATCATTGGGCTCTAAATCTAAACATCTTTTAGAGACCTCCAGGGATGGTTACTCAAACACTACACCAAGCTAACTGTGCATCTCTTCAAACTGCAGCCAAGTTTTGGAAGAGCAGAATTGTGTCAGAGAGGTAGCAGTAAGGTTGAAGTACATAATTATACTCGGTTGAATACATTCTGTTGAATAATGAAATAAGCTTTTATTGAGATTGCAAACACTTAAATCAGAGAATATTTTAACACCAGGCTTGAACTATAGCCAGGAGCTAAGCAACCAGGAGCTAAGAGAAAAATCAGTATGATCATCATTCATAATACAGTGTTTTTCCTCCAAGACTCATGGAGCACTTTAACAATATCAATTTCATATGCCTCACAACACCCTGCCAAAATTTGTTCTATTGAGAAGCTCTGACTCTGTGTTGCTCTTTAGGTCATTACATACATCAGATTCAAAGCATACAGAGTGCAGAGCTCTACCTCAACACAGTCATCTCTTTTAGAAGGTTCCCAACACAGAGAACAATCACTGCTACAGTGGCATTGTCTGAGTGAGTGCTCCAAAAATACCACTGGCCTAAATTAGCTCTATACCATAATCAAAGAGCAGTAGCAAAACCTGTCTGTTTGTTCAGTGGCTTAGCTGCAGGATTTTCATTTTTCCTTTCCATTATGCATTAACTTGAATACAAGTACTTGCACTGCAAACACTTTCAAGCAGAAGAGTAGTCCCAATAGAACAATTTGTGTTCATCAGGTTAAATATATGCACAGAGCAAATCGTGGAACAGGAAATGCCAAGCTCTATATGCATTGGGAGGTACTGTGCTATCATGGTTTTTGAGCAAGATTTCCATTTGTAAACAGTGAAGGGCTTTGATTTATAATTTATTTACATAGAATACTAAAAGTATTTACTCAAAGCATGCTACAGAAGTGTATGAAACAGGAGTTGGGTTATATATCTTGCAAAGTTGAGTAATGAAATAAAATGTTAATATTGGAGAATGTAGAAAGTGCAAGCAGTACAAACGCAGATCCAAGTATAAACAATGGTAACAAATAGAAATCCTGGAAAAACTGTGGACTGTAATTAAAATAAAAGCATTTTTGCCTAGTTTGCAGTCATAGTTTTGAACAGCAACATCCACCTTTAGCCAATTTTCAAAATTGCTCTGGCATATATGCTGAGGTTTGCTGCTCTTAGTACTCAGAGAAGACTATGCTCCTTGAATTGAAAATTAATGATGTTCCAAAAACATTGCTTTGCGTTTTCTGACCACATATTTATTAGCAGGCTTGCCTGGTAATCTTTATCTTTGGCTCAGCTTTATGAAACAGCAGGATGGGTAGGACTAAACTACTTCCCTATTAAAATGGGAGCTAATAACCTTGTGGCTGACATCTCCCTTTAATATCTACAGCTCCTTAAAATGTTGAGTGTGATCACTCATTCTGTTTTAGCACCATCAATATCATTTGCGTGCTTCCTACCATTGTACTTGATGCAATGACAGGTTGTGATAATATAAAAAATGCAATAAATAAAAAAATAAATAAATTGTTAACTGTGGACTAGTTAGTGGCTTTAATCAGTTATGAAAGGATTACAACAGACTCATGAAACAATTACATGGAAAGGGAAAGAAATTTTTCATAAAAATTTTTAAAAGCAATAGCGATGGAGTAGTGAAGTGCAACATGCACAAAGAGAACAAAAAGTATTTCAGCTGACAGAAGGGGTGGGAAGAGAAGAGGGAGGGAAACTACTTGGTGAATTGAATTTATGGCTAAAGATGTGTGGTAGAATTGCACACTGTGAGCTACATCTGGGGACAGATATGGCTCTGAACATCTTCCCCCAACCTTGAAGAGACCTGAAAATGTAGGAGGGAGTATGTGGATTGAATACAGGAAAGAAGGGCATCTGCCACATTTTCACATGTGCATCTGCTAACTGGCTATTCATCCTAATCTAATTTTGCCAGATTATTCTCATCTTTATACCTCATGTCAGGTTTGGCTGTCCCTCTTCATGTCCCCCTTTAGACATCTGTTATGTCCCTCTTCTCTTTCATTCCCTTCTTTGAGACCTAAGTAGCACAGAAAGGTGGAGAGGAGAGCTCCATGACAGGGGCACTTCCGCATCACCCAGGCTACATATGAGAAGGGGAGGGAAAAGGAACTCCAAAAGATACGTGAAACAGCAACATACTGAATGGAAGAAAATAAAAGGTTTGTCATGAACCCCTGCATGGCAACACAGATTCACTAGGCTCTGTAATATACAAAGAAGAACTTTAACATGAAACTTTTATAAAAGCTGTTTACTGCTTTAGACAGCAGGAAAATTTGGGAAGCCAAAGAGCCTTTTCTAATTCCCAACAGAGAGTAAAATTAGGCAGCAGTCAGATGCCTGCCTGCTTTTTGAAAATGTGTACCTCTAAGTACAGTGTGCCATTAGCCAAACTCTTTACAGGCAGAAAATTTCAGGTTAAAATTTATGTATGCAAAAGCCCAGCTAGTGAAAGCCTTATTGTGGTCTATCTATTTTCCTATTTGTAGGTCCTCAAAAAAAGTCTCTAAAGTATCACAGAATTAAAGGCTCATTTACTGCGAGCTTCTCACACCCTTATTCATGCTGAATGCTGATTTATTTCTCTGAAATTATGACCAGCTTTGTTCATTCTTTTCCCTGTTTTCTAAATTACTGTTGAGCTAGTTTTCAAAGTGGGGAACATTGTTCTTTTAAAATATTTCTCTTTTCTTTTGACATCTATTTTACACTACCAAATTATATTTGTTAAAATCCAAAACCTCATATGATCCTGTGAAACAGTTACATGGTTGTGTCCTTGGTTAAATAAATTCAAAGTCTAGGATGTTGCAAGATAATCATTTATTGATGGAAAACAAACATTCTAACTACACAGTGCCAACCTGCTGATTAACTTCAAGGACTCAGACATGACTCAGGAATAGTGAGGGGTATTTAACTGGCAGTGCATTTACTCCAGCATGGCCTTACATTCTCTGTTTATTCTGAGGAAGGCACAGAATGGGTAGAACAGTGTCTCTACTGCAAGTTTCAGTCCAGTTTTCCATGCCACTCTTACTTACACTTGGCCTTTAGACTGGCAGTGAGAGAATCTAACAGAACTGGAGAACTCAGCATGGGTCCATTCCTGAAAGCCTCCTCAAATTCAATGAGACAGTGAAAGGGATTGAATTTGTTCCTTAGTAATCAGTAGGTTTTGTCCTCACCTTGCTGTGGTATCTAGATCTGGAAATTCAGTTAAATTTTGTGAGGGAATGTGTATCTAACCTGTACAGGGACAGGGAATGTTCAAAAAGTCCCATGATTAATGGTATGAGCATCACAACACTAAAAAGTAATTAAGACTGTGCTCATAACTAATTATTAAATTTGGCAAATGAATCAAAAACCTGGAAGACTTCAGTCCAAACCACATCTTTCTTTCTTGAGGAAAACTATCCAAAACTATTTGGTTTCACTTACATTTTTGTATTAAGAATCGTATTAGGTATGCATGGGAAAAAACAAGCAAATGAAATTATACATATAATTTTCAAAACTGTTGAAGGAAATGCTATATTCTGCAGCTATCCAATCATTTGAGGCTGAGAAAGCTTGACCAGGGAGAAGGAATTTTGAGCTGGTCACTGGCTGAGAAGATATGAGCTGTTTACTGCCTAAATGAATGCTCTAACCACTAATCAGCTAGTCAGAAGGAGATAGTACCCAGTCAGTCTTAGCTGCTATGATTTTTCTGATTCATACAAAATAGTGAAGTTCTTTTTCCAAAACAGATCAGAAGCATGGTAGTGGCCTGGCAGATCAGTGACTCAGCAAGCAGGTAACATACACAACCACTCTAGGGAAAGTTTAATTGCATTTACTGTAAAACAGCTCAAATAAGAAATGAGAAACCTTCTATTTCCTCCTATATCAACACCAGAATATATGTGGCTTAGCTGTTTTACCCTGGAAAGGGCATGATTTAGATTATCTGCTGGACTAAAAGAAGGCATTTTTGCACATCTAGACCAGAAAATACGTTCCAACATATTTAGCAAATTCCATTTTGGATCACAGTTTTAGGGTAACCAAACATCAAATCACAAACTTTGCCTTGAGCTTAGTTTTTACTTGAAAGACAAAAGGCTCAGCTATGATGACAACTATGATAAAATTGCATGAGGGCTAAAATACTATTAAAAACCAAACCAAACCAAAACAAAACACTTTTAAAGTAACAGTGACTAACTTACTGAACTGGAAAGGTGTGGGAGTTTTTTCTTATTAGCTGTAGATTTCTGAGGATTATTTTTTTTTTTATGTATATAACCTGTCATATTTTAAAAATGTTTAACTATTTTCATGCTACTGTCTAAAGGATATATCAAATTTAACGATAATAATTTAAAATGCAGTTACTATTCAGGCATACTGTGTTCAGATTTTGAAAGATTTTGATCTCCTATATGATTTGACATGGAAATGGAAAATGCAACTTAATGAAAATTAATGAGTAATATTAAGTCTGAGGTCAATAAAGCTAATAGGTAGTATATATTTAATGGCATAACTATGGAGAATATTGAGCAGCAAAGGGATTAAGTGTTATGCTATAAATAATCTTTATTTCACCATCTCAGCTCATAGATCAAGGAAAAGCAATTCAGAGGGGTGCCAGTAAACCAAAGTACTTTTAGATTTTTTTCTTTGATAATGCCAATCATCTTCTGGATTGGGGAAATGTGGTAACCTAAAATGAAGCCAGATATTTATTTAACATAGGGCCAGAAAACTGTTAGGAAAAAAAAAAAAAAAAAAAAAAGAGTGAGGGGGGGTAAATGCAAAGGCTAATCTGCAATGCAGGTCAAAACCTGACTAACTGAGAGATAAAAGCCCTTGCAGACAGAGCACACCAGTTAAAATGGGGTTCCTTCTGATGTTCCTCAAGGGCAGATGGAGGCACTGAATCTCTTTAATGCTCCCTATAAAGACAGAATTGATGAAGCTTCCTGAATATTTAGTGTTGGATGTATACTCAACACAGGAGCTAGAGGGATTGTATTACAAGTATAGCCAATCTTGAAAACTAGATTAATAGCAACAAAGTTAACATTAGTTGTAAGAAATAAAAAAAAAAAAAAAAAAAAAAAGTATTAAAACACTGCTTACCAGGACTTCTGGTGTCAGAAGCAGATGCTTTTCTGCTTTTATGCTGTTCCAAAACTGGCACAGTCACAATCATAAAACAAATCACTTCAGCAGCAGCAATCTTGTCAGTCCAAGTAGCAGCCTGTAATCAGAACCCTGAGCTAGCACGGTGGACACCTAGAGTCAGACCCCCTTGCTGATACACAAGATTACTGCCCAAAAAATTTGGGAATCTAGTTGTTGGGATCTTCTCTTGCAGCTGTTTTGTCCTCTGTGATATGTTTTCATACTAACTGAAAGAAGGACCAGAACTCAAGTCCTCTGGTTAGACAGACTCACCCTCACTAATTTACAAGGTCACAGCCACTCTTTCTACTGCTCGTTGAATACTGAATAACTGAACAGTTTATGTACTATTTAATGACAGTTCAACAACTTAGTGGGAATTAACTTCTTTACTGAAAGGGTTGTGAGGCATTGGAACAGGCTGCCCAGGGAAGTGGTGGAGTCACCATCCCTGGAAGTCTTCAAAAAACGTTTAGATGTAGAGCTTAGGGATATGGTTTAGTGGGGACTGTTAGCGTTAGGTCAGAGGTTGGACTCAATGATCTTGAGGTCTCTTCCAACCTAGAAATTCTGTGATTCTGTGATTCTGTGATGTGCCACATATTTGTCTTGGATTACAGCACTTTCAGTGATGACTGACAGGAGCTCAAGACTAGAATTCATAAAGAGAAAGTCATACCCAGACCTAAGGGGTATCTACATTCCAGTCTTTGCAGATCTCAGGTCTACTGAGTCTCCAAACCATGATTCAAACTCTTGCAATTCATTTTAGTCTTGCGATGCCCCTGAAGATAGTTCCATATCACATTAATTTACCACACAGAATCAAGGTCTCCATCCTGCTCTAGGATCCCATGTGCCAGATGCACTTGGCTGCTCTGATTTGCAACATGCTGCAGAGCACAGAGAAATGGTCCTAGCACATCACTTTATTCAAAGGACTCTTTTTAAGTGGACACTCCCATCTTTAGCCTCACCTGTCACAGGACTGACACATTCTTTCCTATTTGAGAAAGAAAGTCCCTGAGATCTCTGAGTTACACAGTATGGGCATCACAGCTTTTATCCTTGTCCTTGTTCTGTAAAGCATTTTGCACACACTCTAATTGCAGCCTAAGTAACAGAATAAGAAATAAATCATTATTAATGATATATGCTGTCCAACATCAATTTTGAAAAATGCCCAGGTGGAAACATACAAACCTTCCCTAAGACTGTTTCTGCTTTCAAAGAGGCTTTTAAATTGCCAATTAGTCTGGAAGAGAAAAAATTAACAGTTGCTTTCCAGACAGTTACCCAGGAGTGGCTGTAGGCTCTATGGCTGGATATGTTATTGTTCTGCATCCCAAATACCTAGTGTGGCTGGGAGGCAGGAAGAGAGAACAGCACAGTGTGAGTCAGAAAAAGGCTTGATACAGCATTAATTTTCTCACCTTGGATTTTGAGTAGTCTTTGGGTAGTTTGTCCAGGTGAAAATTCACTCTTCAGGAGTTTTTCCTAGAGAAGAAGAGCCAGAGTAGGAAGTACTAGTTCAGGAGTTTTCTGGAGGGATGTCTCCCTCATCACTTGCTTAGACTTGATGCCCAAAGATTTTTCATTTTTGCATCTGTTGGTGATCATGGGTCATTTTGGCACACAGCTCCAGGAAAAAGGGTTACAGAGGGCTTATCTGACTTCTCTGGAACAGTCAAATAAATACTGACAAATACGTGTATGCTTTTGATCATAAAGATCACTCATGTTGCCCAGCAAAATACTGAGTTCATCAACCCTGTTCTTGCCTTTCCTACCATTAGAGAGCAATGAGCTACGTCTTTTAATGCTTCCCAGTCCACACTAGCTGCTCTGTAAAAGCAACAATCACAAGAAAATACTGAAGACAAATCAAGCTGGACATTGAGAACTTTTCACTTAGAGTCTTATTTATTAATTTTAATAAGCTAGAGATTTATGCCGATCACTTTTAACTTATTAATGAAAATAATTTTCTTCCATTCCACTGTCTTTAATAAAGACAGCTTTATCTCTGTTAGTTCTCGGGTTGGTCTCAGTATAATCATGGAGGTGAAATAACTGCAAATGAAATCTCAGTTCACATCCTCTGTATCAGTTAAACACCTGTGCTAGCAAGCTCTTTGAGCACTATCATAAAGATACCATTTCTGTAATATATTTGTCATATGCTATGAGTTCAGATGGGTTATTGATGAGGGCTGCTGTTAACAGCTTCCATGCTTCTTTACTATCTTCAATAAATCAGTAATATTTGCCAGAATGTGACAAGTACAAGACTAATTTGTGAAGATAGAGCTGTTCAAATTTGCGTTTGAATACAATGTATCCAAGAACACAGGATATTATATGAAAGGTATAACTTATTATAGTCAGGGAAAATAAACCTTTCTTACATTCAAATTAATTATGAGAAAGTCATTATGGTAATATGTGCAATGTGTTGAACTGAGATAGGAAGTATACTGCAGAAAAATAAAGATTATCCCAGTAACTGAGGAACTGTTCTCATCCTCAGTTTCGATTAAATCTCCAGTCTCTGTAATAGTTGTCCCATGTGACTGGGCACATGAACGCAGTGATATTTCCATTCACCTGCCATCAGGTCGCCTCAGATTTTGAACTCTTAAGTCATAGAAGATCTCTTACTATGCACCAATACAGCCTTTCACATTATATGTTACTTTGTGTTTGGTGCATTACTAATCATACTATATTTGTAAAAATAGAATACATGCACTAACTCAGAATTGTGATCAAAACATATTTCAGAAAGCTCCTGCAGTTAGTTTCACAACAGCAGAAATACAAGAGATGGCAACATTTCCCTCCTTTATAATGAGAACACCAACAAAAGAAGAGTCTGGATTCAAACACTGGTTTTGTCTTAGAAAACTAGTGAGCAGAGTCTGAATAATTTTGCAGGATTTTGTAGGAATTTTGCAAGATTAGATACATTTTAAGTACATACTAATATTGTGAAAATATTATCACAGAATCACAGAATTTTCTAGGTTGGAAGAGACCTCAAGATCATCGAGTCCAACCTCTGACCTAACGCTAACAGTCCCCACTAAACCATAAGTCAGGTGAGAAGAATTACACATATTCAGTGCCTCTCTGGATTTGATGCAACAGGTACCCATAATCTTCACATCCTTCAAAGCATAACAGGCATCATCTTGTTTTGGGGGTTTTTCACTCTGAGAAGATTCTGTCTCTTAAAGAATAACCCTTCACTACTGGAATGATGCATGTACAAAGTGGAAGTAGTTATGACACAGTCATCCATATCTGGTTTGCATTTCCTTCATCTTTCACTTTTTTTTTTTTTTTTTTTCTCTTTCTCTTCAGAATACCTATAATCTTTTCCAGTGTTGCTATTTCCCCCTGTTTTTCATGCCATTCAACTAGGAGGGTAATCAGGTTCTTTTAAACGATTCTTTTAAAAGCTCCTGTAAATGTAAGATTTGGAAGAATCCTCATTTGTTGAACAAATAAAGAGAAAGAAATCCATGGGTAAAGCTGTGAAACAGTACACAGTGAAACCTGAATGGGTCTATATGCTTTGAAATCTGCAGTTTACAGAAGGTAGAAAAGTGAAGACAAATGGTATATTCCACAAAATACACAAAATGTGCTTTCAGGCTGTAAGGAAATACAAGAAAACACTGTGTTCTTTGGAGCAAGGCTGAACCCAATATCTCAAGTCAAACGGTTGGTCTAGCAATAAATTCCTAGACACTTAATAATCTTTTACCTCTGCCTCCACCTTAAAGCAGAGTTCAGAAATCCTGAGAATTCTCCCCAAACCACACAGTCTCATCCAGCTAAATGGATTTCAGGTAACTGCAGATGAAAGAAGAGTTTCCATAAGTCAATGGAGTGACAGGATACCATTGGTGCTTTATGGCTTCTCAGCATTCTAAATTAGTTTCTCAGCATTATAGATGAAACCTAATGGCCAATTTACAACAAATAAAAACACTAAAAAGAGTGTTATCCTGGATGTTACTCCAGAGAAGCCAATGAAGCTGGCACTGGAGTTGAACTGATGTGACATGCTATGTACAATTTTGTATCGAGACCTGCAATTCACCTCGTGCCAATGGTATTTTTCTGATCAGATGAAGATACAGTATATACACCCTTCCTGATTTCATGTATGCTTTATGTCCCTCAAGAGTCCCATTATTGTCAATGTGTAAAAGTTATGGTATGGGATATTATTACTACCACTGAAATACTTAAAAAAAAAAATTAAAAAAATGATATCTATGCCTTTTAGTTAGTGAGCCAAGCAAACCTAACTCCTGCCCTTGTAGATGTAGGTGTGAAGTGTCAGCACTGAACTTTCATTTCTAGTCCCTTTAACATTAAACTGACTGTGCTCTCAGAGAAAAGTATACCCAAGAAAGAACAAAAACTATGTGTTTATAAAAGAAAGAGCAATATATTCTCACTTCTTTCTGTAAAAAACAGCTTTGAACTGAACATAAATTGACTGACTCCAGATGATGCCATCATTTTGTATAGTACTTAAAGGGCAACAGAGGCAAGAAAGATCTAGCACTCAGCAGCATTTTCCATGGGATAGATATCTTCAAATAATCATATTCCAGAAAAAGTAAAAATGAAATTCTCAAATCCTGTTTTGCTGTCAGCATCCTGGGTTGCCAGCCTGCCTTGTTCTGAAGTGGTCCATGAATCTCTCTGGGGACTCAGTGCTGAGAGACAGCACCAGGGAACCTGGCAGTGTCTTTGCATCCTCCAGGAATATGTTAGCATCACCAAAACCATGCTCTGGAGAACTGTGGTTCCACCCAGTCACAATTTTCTGATGGCAAATCATTCAGCTGGAGAGAATTTAGCCAGCTCCAGAAGACATACAACAGTTTTGAGACAGCAGCCCTTTAACCTTAGGTTTCTTTTCAAGCCCGGGACCAAACTGTCAGCAGCAGTCAAACTGTGCAGCTTCACCAGCTGTTTTCTGTGTGTAAGTGAGGGCAGAAATGCTGGTTCTTTAATTTGCTTATCCTGACTGCTTTGGGTGACAATATGAAATTCCAACCAGTCCGATGTGTGACATTAATCTATTCCTGTCACTTTGGTTGTCCTGCGACTGAAAAGCAATTTGTTTAGGTCCAACAGAAGGAATTAACATTGTTACAGAAAAACTGATGCAATTCACATGGAGAATGATCCTGGAAGAGACCAAACGGCCTGAGTTGCTACTGACCTCCAATGGGAGCCAGGAGATTTACAAGTTTGTCATTCCACAGTCTCTCTTCTGCTGTAACCATTAAAATGTACCCTCTTTAAACTCTGGCTGTGATACCATAGTAAAAATGAAGACAGGCTGGAGAATTGTTTAAATTGGAGTGTGGAGTTTTGCTGAAAATTAAAGGACTCTCTCCTTAAAAAGCCTGTCAAGTTATTATCCCCTTTCCCTCTGTTAACATATGTCCTGAGATTTCTCTTTTAGCCTAGCAATATTTTAACAAGCTGATAACAACAACAGGAGGGGAAAAATGTTAATAAAAAGAAGACAAAAAAACTTTCAAGATTGTCTTTTTGAGCACTGAAACAATCTCTCTTGTGAATCCACACGATTTAGTATCAAAGGGGTTTTCATGTTTATTTGCTTTATTTTACACCTTAGCTAACAGAGAACATTGGATTGGATCTTGATTTTAGCTGTGCTGTATTGCTCTGCACAGAGTAGGTTGTGTAGTTCATCTGCACCTACATCTAATGAAGGATCTATGGCATGGCAGAGATTTTAGATATCCAGTGATGAATATCTCTGATAAAAATAAATAAATAAATAAATCTTTGTCTTTTTCCATTCTGTGGAATTCTGCTTTGGTTTAATTTCCAGGAGAATAAATTTTCTGCCCTTGTACATATTTGTTTGTGTCACTGAATAAGGCTTATCAAAATGCTGAAAACTCTACATCAGAAAAACTAATAAAATTTTGTTTTTAAACAAGTTGAGCTTAAGTGTCTAATGCACAAATATGAGCACGGACAGAGGAGGAATCCAGTGAAATTGTGCTCTACTGAAAGGAGTAAGTTCTCCATTGCATGGTGAGGTTTCAGTCTTCCCTGAGTAAGACAGACATGGTAGAAGCAGATCGCTTCTTCCTGATGGATACCAAGCTCCATCATTTTATTCTGGTTGGCAGATAACCAAAAGAGCATGTCCCTCTGCTGGCAGTCATGGTGTTCTAGGCTCAATTTCCCCAGAATTCTGATGCCTTTTCTGGACTATTGGCCTATAAGTCAGCAGAAAACAGATACCTCATCATATAGAGCAGTTTTTAGCTTTTGTCTTCAATGGAGTTATTAATTTTTCCTGAAAAGGCAAAAATGTTTTTTCTGTGCAGGTCAAAGTCTTTGGTGGACGTGCCTAGCTTGCAACATCTAACCACTTAGTATTAATGAGAAGTTTATGGGAAAAACTATGGTTTGAGGAAAAAAAAATTAACATTTGCAACATTCTGCCTTTGAAAGGTTTGAGTTCATGACAACTTGAAAGTACAGAGTGAGTCACTGTATTCAAAGTACAGGAGGATAGACACTTTTTTGTCAGAAAAAAAGTCTTTTTTTTTTTTTTAGAAATCTAATGACATTTTGCAGCTGTGTCTTTCACTATCTGTCTACAGCTCCCAGGTTAGGATCCTTTGGGGTACAGTTTTTTGTTCTATACATTACGAATCCAAGTGTGCACATAGGCATTCATGAAATCCTCTGGTGTAGCTCTATGATCTCCTGAGCATTTGAGTTAGTACATTGATTCTTATGCATTCAAGATGCTGTAGTCCTGAGTTATCAATGGTATCTTTAATATAAAATTTATTTTTTCACTATAGTTCCTAAACAGGCTACAGATAGAGATTTTAACATTCTCCTCATACAGATCTTCCCACTAGGCTTCAATACTGCCAGTTAAGTCAAAATTTTTCTCATCAGTGAGAATTACCATTTCCCCTATCTCATTAGTCAGTCTTGTAGCATGGGTAAATATTTAGTGAAAAATGTCTCGCCTTCACATTCTTGCCATATCAAACCACTTCGTTTATGACACACTGAGTTTAAACGGTTACTGCCTTTATTGTCCTTACACCCCTAGTTCATGTAGCTACTTATCTTCTTACTTAGTCAAGCTAGTCTCTAGCTGTCTAGCTGAGAAAATTATCTCCCTACCCATAAGATACAGTGTGTTCTGGGCAAATGGCACCAATTCCTAGTAAACTGTCACAAAGTTCAGTGTTCCAGAATATCAAAACCTTCTGTTTCCCACCAGACAGCTGTACATCCACTCATCTCCAAGATGTTCTCTCTTATGTTGTTCATAAAACCAGAAAAATAATTTGAATTTTTCTTTACTTTTCTTCTGCAGCTCTCAAACCTTTACAATTTGTTCTGTTCCACATTTTTTTGTTCTAATGTGAACTGTCAGCAGATCATGATTTGCACTAATCAGTCATCCCATCCAACACTACTGTTATATTTTCATAACTTTGCACTTGGAAAACAGCACATTTTT
Source organism: Aythya ferina (assembly GCF_964211825.1). Lineage (NCBI taxonomy): Eukaryota > Metazoa > Chordata > Aves > Anseriformes > Anatidae > Aythya > Aythya ferina. The sequence goes on from NC_140301.1 coordinate 40,596,829, forward strand.
TGTCCCTCCTTCCTTTATTAATTTTCTTTATATTTATTTTCATATAATCTACGGACTGCATCTGCTTGAGTTTAAAATATATTAAGGAGATCTCTGTTCCAGTTCATTTCGTATAGTAAAGATGTTCATTGAAGATGTCCCTCTAAATTTGTCTTCTGTTCCTCAGTAGATAACTCAATAAGGATCTGATACTGAGACAATACCATTAACTGGATAAAGTGTCTCTTTTTACAGATCACTAGTCCACTTGCTCAATTTGCAACCTCACCAGTTTCCTTGCCTCTAACCCTTTTCCTGTGAAAACTGTGGTAATAAATTTCAAATCTAGTTGCCAGAAAAGATGTTTGATTCTGCACTATGCCAAGCTTCACATTTCCAGATCACATATCTTGTCTTCCAGAAGTCGTCAACTTGCACTTCATGCTACATAAATCCCTCCAGCCATTCAACAGAATGGTATAGCACTGCAAAAACAAGTCACAGGGTTTCTATGTCAGTCATAATAACCACATTTCCCCAACACACTTTCTCTCCCAGCAGAGGTTCTATGTAGTCAAAATATTAATATTGCACTTTTGTAAGGAATCATGTGTGTGTGGTTCCAGACCCTCACTGAAGAAGAATGGGAGACTCGTGGTGGTATCAGATAGGACAATATTCAAGATAGTGTTTTAAAGCCCCCAAACTCTTGAATCCATAGACCTTGACAACCTTCATCATGTCTTGCAGACCAATATACAACCAAACAACCCTAAATAAACAAAGTAATATGATAAGTACACATAGAATAATTTAGGTTGCAAGAGGCCTCTGGATGCCACCCAGTTAACCTCTGTTCACAGCAGAGCCTTTACATCTACTGACGTTTTGTATAACTTCTGCAGGCCACTATCCATGTTTTGTGGCCTAGAGAGACTTTACAGAAACAACTTTAAAGAGCTACTGCTCTTCCTATCAGCACCTCTGAGACACTGGGTCCTGAGGAAATGATTAGATATGATCTCTCAACTAGAGTCTGGAAATCTCTGCTTTGTCTATAAAGGAGATTTTATTGGACACTTAAGAAAACAAAAATCCTTTTCACACAGCTATACACTGGCACATCAGCTACAATAAAATTAAACTGTAGAGAAGATGAGCATGAGCTAACAGAGCAAAAACATTGGTGTAGGATTTCTGAATATTACAGCTCTGACATGGCTTCACTATCTGTCCTTGTTTATTTAAAGGGAGAAATGACCAAAATAATTAAAGTTAACAAAAGCTCTGTCATGAAGCTGGGATCAGCATGCATATAGAAATTACATACCACTAACTGCAATAAAGACCTTATCTATATTCCTCAATTTACCAGTTTCATTAAAAACTAAGGCCAAAACCTCCTGGAGTATATTGCCAGGTTTCATTAAATGGGTTTAAGAATCACATACTTAGAGAAACCTGTACAACTGAGCAGAGATAAGGCTAGAACTTAGTGCTACATTACTTATAACTCAGCAGAGAGTCAAAACTAATTCTAGGTGTATCAAGATCCTTCATATTAATTCTGCAAGACTCTTCTGCTTTTTTGAAAACAGTAACAGAATGTGCTGCACTGAGCTCCAATCTAGCATCGTGAGTTTTACAGCAAGCCTTGCAACTTCCTTGTAGTTTTTTAAATTCCATGCTTCACCTCACCTCTGGACAAACACTTTTATTTTATTACCTAATTCATTCACCCATTACTTTTTCACACTGAAATCAATTGTACTACTTCAGAGCTATTTGTTACAGCAGGTGCTTTAGTGTCAGACAACTGCAGGAAACAGTACAACCCTCAGTTTAGCCACAGAAACACCATTCAAGAGTGAACTTGTGTAAGTTCATGCACTAGCTGTTTTTTGCAGTTCACAGAATTTCTTGATAATAAATGCAGCATCTGGGGACTGACTTGACTTCAGCTATCTGCATATGTGTCTATGCTAGAAATAAGCAAAACAAAACAGCACAGAAACACCCTGTAAATTTCACAAATGGGATTGTCAGATGACTGTCTGTCTCTCCCATCCTTTTTTTTTTTTTTTTTTTTTTTTTAATTTCTAAAGTTTCTGAAGTTCTTCTCTCAAATCAAAATGAAATGACTAATGAAAGCATTTTCAGGAATCAAAGATGGCCAACATCTTTATGAAAGACCTGAGATAAGTTTTTTTTAAATTCTGAAGGTTTCTGGGAAGGAATTAAATCAGTATATGATGTTTTCCCAGAAAGGAAGGTGAGAGCCTACAGGCAGAATAAAGTCTGTTGTTGAGGCAACATTAAAAAGTGTTCTGACAGAGTGGTGAACTCAGCTGTAGCTCTCATCTGAGGCAGAAAGCACAAGATTAAGGATAACTGTTTCTTCAGTAACAAAAGCTACTGGGAACACTGCAATGCTGTCTTCTCCTGCCTTGCTGAAAGATTTCAAAAGCACACAAATAAAGTTGAAGTTCTTGAGTATTTTCCTGGAAGTGACTTATGGTCTGGATCCAAATATCTAAAATAGCTTCTGAGGTCTGGAAAGGCCCAGCAGTACCTTCTGGAAGTGCAGGAAGGAAAATATGACTTTCCCAGGGGCTGGTCCAATCTGTGGAGTAAACTCTCCCATGAACTGGGAACCCAGAACATCCCTGACATCCTCACCTTCTGCTCTAAAGTCAAGGCAGATTTTATTCTGGTTTTATGTACATGTAAAAATCTATCCCAACAAAAACCCTATCAGAACAGAGCACCTTACTGAGCACATTATGCTCCCTATGGAGAGGACCAGAGGACAAACATGACAGATGATGCTTAGGATGCTTAATGCACTTATGAATGGTACTCAAATAGTGTGGTGATAAAGGTGGTGGGAGAGGCTATTCAAAGGAAAATAGATGGAATAGAGGGTGCCAGGGTTGTACAACAAAGTTCTGACAATGTGAAGGATGTCTGCAGGGTAAGTTCAGTTTACTGAAAACTACATGCAAAGGATTCTGTTACCTCCACCACAAAACCTCACACTTGTTTAAAAGGTTGCAGTCATCTCAATCTTTGTATGGATATGTTTAACAACTTTTAACTGAGAGGTGACATAGTAGTTGAAAAGCTTGCAAAGAGGACGTTAACTCTCATAGAAGTCTTTTACTCCATTCAGCTCCATGTATCTGTTGTGTTGTCCATCTGATAGATATGTGTTATTAAAGGGTACCTGGTAACCTGCCATGTTTGACAAACGTAGAGCATGAGGTAAGGGCATGCTCAGCTGGTAAGTACTTTACTACATAGTTTTACTCAGATAAATATATTTAAAGTATTTAGACAACGCTTGCATTTTAAAGCCAGGGGAAGAAAAGGAAAAGGGAAAAGATAAATAACTTTATGTCAATCTGTATTTAATTTTATTTTTGGTTCTACAAAGAAAGATGGCCTCACCCTCCTGCATAATTAGGAGATGGAGGCAAAGCTAGAACATGAGGGAGAAAAGGTCCAGAGGTTCAGTAGTATAATACTGGATAACATAAGCTGTGTTGTCATCTAGCTCAACCTTTTTCTCAGAAGAAAAGTACCTTTTCCAATTTCTAAGTATTCCTTTTTTTCTTTTCTTTTCTTTTCTTTTTTTTTTTTTTTTTTTTTAAATAAATTACTAAACATTTCTACCTCCCCAGTGTGCCCAGGGAGTCAACATGTATAGATCCATGCTAGGGACACCTTCCACTAGACCATGTTGCTGAAAGTCCAGTGTAGCCTGGTCTTGAACACTTTCAGCAATGGGGTTGCACAGCTTCTCTGGGCAACTTGTTCCAGTGCCTCACCACTCTCTGAGTAAAGAATATCCTAACATCTAATCTAATTCTACCTTTTTTTTTCAGTTTAAAGCCATTACTCCTCGTACCACTGCTGCACCCCCTGACGAAGAGTCCCTCCTCAGCTTTCCTGTAGGCCCCCTTTAGATACTGGAAGATCGCTGTAAGGTCTCCCTCCCGCCTTCTCAACCACAACTCCTTCAGCCTGTCTTCATAGGAGAGGTGCTCCAGCCCTCTGCTCAGCCTTGTGGCCCTCCTCTAGGCTCATTACAACAGGTCCATGCCCTTCTATAGAGTCCTTACAACCAAGCTCTCTACTATTTGACTGTTTATTGATACAGTTTTCAGATCAGAAGGCAGCATCAGTTTCTCATTAAATCACTCCAGTGTGCACCCTTGCAACACAAAATTCTCATCCAAATTCCCCATCTAGCAGCCTCTCATTTGATTCACATTACCAAGGTCAGCTGTGCACCTTGGCACTTGTGTCCATAGCTGCAGTGCAGCCCGAGTCCACACTGCACATGCATTTTAAGAGGCACTTGACCACCTGCTCTGTCTGGGTGCAGGTCTGCTAAGAGGGAATGGAAGAAGCAGGTGAAATTTAGAATTTTATGTGCCTAAATGTTTCACATCAAAATGTCCTGTTTTAAGCCACTAGGAAATGGCAAAAGAAATGCCTTCCTTGTGGACTTGATTCCAAGCTCACTGAAGTCAACGGCAAGACCTCATTGACATCTGAGGCTTCAGATTAGGCCACTGGTATTATCTGGTCCATTAGCCTGTGTTCTCAGTGAGGATTTATGTAGTATTGCTATGATTTTCAGTACATATTGCTTTGAACCTCTTACCCTGCTGTTATAAAACAAATGTTCCTTTTGTAGAAGAGTAAATTTGGAAAAGAAACTTGAAAGCAATTTCAGTTCCTCCTGTCCTTTTATTTTCTGACTGATCCAGCCTTATTGCAAAAATAAAAAAAAAAATAATAAAAAAAAAAGTTCCTGATCCTTTTGCTAATACATAATTTCTAACAAAGACCCTGACACATAACTATATATTAGAAACTAGGTATTTTAGAGGAAAAGCCTATTAGGAAATACTAAAAGAAAAACAGTTTGACTGCCCACATCAAAAATAGCTTGGCTATTAGTTCCTCTGACCTCATTATTTTTTATTTTGCTCTGAATTCAGCACTGCAAGTTAACATTATAACAACACTCAGGAGAACAGTATAATTCATATATTCATGTGTGATTATATTTCATATGAAACTTTATGGGCAATGAGTAAGAATGCTGTCTTATGCCAATACGGTCACACAGACTAAGTCATACAGTCTTCTGTTAAATGACAGCCTGAAAAGGCTCAGATTGTTCAAGAAAAATTTGCTCCAATAGAAATGCTTTGTAAAATTATAACCACTTTTTAAACTCAGACTGTTTTCCTGAAGCAAATACATTAACTTTGTCATGTAAAATAAACTACACCAAAGCACCATCACAATTTCAAAATATTTGCAAATATTTCAAGAATGTGAAGACCCATTGAATGAGAAGAAGAACATGGACAGAAGGAGGAACGGTAAAAGAGTGTGGATAAGAAGAATGAAATTAGTAATGAAAGATTTCCAAGGAAGAAAAATCTAGACTAACAGAACAAACAAATAAACAACAAAGATGTCTAGACACTGTGAAACACCGTACATAAAGCTTAAAACATCTAGTGAGAGAAAAATCAATGTTTCTTCCAATTTAATAAAAGTTGAGGAAAAGCATTTATGTGGTCAAAACAATCCATATGGACATTTTCAGTTTGAAGTTTCTCTTCCTCATTTAAGACAATTTCTGTTTTGGAATTGTATTTCTTCTATGTCAAAAAAAAAAAGGGGGGGGGGGGGGGGGTGAAGGGGTATGTGGGTTTTGTGAAATCAAAAGCATAGGAAGGTTTTCAAACCCCATGGTCACTTTCCTTTGGTATTAATTACCTGTTTGTGGCAAATTGGGATTCACAATTCCTTTATCTGGGGAAGACCTTGCTACTTCACATTTTTCTGGAAAAAAAAAAAAAAAAAAGTTTTTCTCCTGCCTTACTTCTTGGCAAGGCAATCCAATGAAGGACTGCTTGAACTGTTTAGGCTTCACCCCCATGTGGGGAGTTATTGGTAATCAACATTGCTCAGAAGAGCTGCATCTTTTACTCCCATAACTGCTGAAACTGTGTATTTAGGACACCTGTTACTCACTTCTGGAACAAGAGCTTCTGTAATGACATTCATAGCCTCTTAACCCTCCTTTTCCTCCAAAGACTTCCCTGAACATTAGAGTTACACCTGCTCTGGTCATATGCTGTGTTCCTCCCTGAAGCAAAGAGGAAGTGAGAGAAACTTGCTTATGAATGTGAGCCTAGGCTAAGATCTTGAAGAATTCCAGTTTCACTATGGAGATGGGAAGAGCACAGTGGATTTAGTTACTGTATGGTAGCATCATCTTCCAGTAGCACTAAAGGCGTCTTAAAATACCATACAGTCACACCATGAGATGTGACTTTCAATACCCAGCAGAAGAGGACATTCCAGGAAAGGGACAATGCTTTGAAAAGAAGCTCTGAAGGGGAGGGAAAAAATTATTTGAAGTCAGACAAAGGCAGAGATGTGAGCAATCACAGATGACTCACTGCGACTACTTAGAAGCAATTAACTCGTTTCAAATGGATGTATCACATTTCTCTAGAATATTGTAAAATGTTACCTTAAAAGTCAATTAAATTGGAGAATAAAACTACTTAAATGATAGGTTAATTTTTTTATTATTATTTTTTTTTTTTACTATGTGGTGGTTTTACTGCCAGACCCAGTACATACCATAAAGACACATGAGGTTTTGTTAAGTCCCTGTTGTCTCAAGAAATAAGTCAAAAAATATATTGTGAAAACATGTGTAACAATTTGTATTCATCTGTGTTGACCTGAGAATCACAAAGCAGAAAAGAAATGCTTAGAGCACAATGCTAAGTTATATACAGTATGTAGCGTAAAACAGTTTTTCTATTATGAATTAGTTGTGCTTAAGAAAATTATAGTCATGAAAGAAAAAATTAGTATGTAAGTGGTAATAAAAAAATATATTATCAGATATTTGAGTCACACATTTTTGTACCCAGATTTGGAATTACACAAGAGAGTAAACCAACATGCTTGGGTAAAAAGGAGAAGGATATGTAGATAGGATTTATAAAGTAAAACCCAGGCCTCCTAAAACAGAACTCAACACTGCAGTGCTCACTTATAGCTATTTCTAAACAGAGCAGCATGAATCATATTGGGCTGAATTAGATACAGAGGAGTTTCTTTGTTATTTCACACACTCTGTGCAATTGGAGCCAGCCTCTTACCTTTAGAAAACTTTCAAGCCTTTACTGATGAACAAAAGGAGGGGGAGACACAGCTGAGTAGGTGGACGAAAAGACAAGGCAAATCAGGGCTTAGACTCTGATGGTTGTAATAAACTCAAAGGGCTCAGTGGGAGATGCATAGTGACACTCATGACACCTGAAATCTTCTATAAACAAAGACCTTTCTTGTGGCAGCTTACAGGGTTGTTCTTGCCCTGACCAGGACAAGATTCAACATCCAACATCAACAATTAAAGTCACACTGTCCCCTTGTCTTGAATGTACATTCCAGTCTGGAAAATCAAAGCTGATATTTCCTTGCATAGTTAAACACAAGTTTTTTTTCATCATAAGTCTGTTAAACACAGGTTTTTGTATCATAGGTCTAAAGTAACAAGTGTTAGTAGTAACTAAAATTATGTCATGCACAGGTAGTGAAAGCAAGTTTGTCAAACTCTATTTTGTTTTTATGGACAGTTTCAACTAAATGGGGATACTCTGAACTAATGTAATTTCAAAACAGGGGACCTGGAGGATAAATATTTTGTTGAGAAATAAGACAACTTAGTGATTTAAGAAACAAAAAAACAAAAACAAACAAACAAACAAACAAACAAAGCTTCCAGGTTTTCAGATTTTTTATGAAGTGAGATTTGTTATGAAGTTGGCATCCTATGGATGCCAACCAGCCAAGAATAAAATGCAGGCTAACTTCCAGCACCATGGGGTTTTAAATAGAAGTGCAGATTTCCTAGGTTTGTGGCCACATTTTCCATCTCTTGGATATTTTTCTGCTTTACTGATCTGCTTCAGCAAGACCCAGTATCAGGTACTTTTGTCTGCCTAGAAAGAAACATTCTCACTAGAAAAAACATGCCACCTGTATCTGTAATCAAATGTCTTCTCTGCAGATTTCTAATATGAAGTGAAGGGGTCACTGCTTTTGGCATGGCAAACCATGAAAGCAGTTGTATTAACAGCATACTGAGCCACAGAAAATTACAGGAGAAATGTTGGCTTGCATTCAGCAAATGGACAGCAAGTGTTACATTGTACTACAGGACAGGTTCTCAAACACTACTAAAAAGTGTCATGTCCAGTGGTTTTAAAGGAAATTAGAAGTACATTTTTGTGTGGATCATGGGTCCAGCAAGATCCAAGTTTAAGTGCAAAGATGCAGAGCAAGATAGAGAGCATGATATTGATCTCCTGCTAGAGAGCTTTTTCCTTAAGATTAATTTTTGGATTCTAAACCTCCTAAGTTTACATTCAAATAAAGTTTAAAAATAAATAAAAATAAATAAATTTAAATCATAAACTTGATTTTGCAGCATAAATTGAAAAGCCATGGTAGCATATGGAGAATGCACTCTTTCAAAATATAATGGTAAAGAAGGATCAGTTAACAGGGTGCCATTGATGGAAAGGCTGAAGTACTGCAGGTAAATATATGCCTTCATAAACCTTCAAAACAATTTGCTATAATCAGAAAGCCTCTCCAAGGGAAATCTTCACATAACTTTTGTCCACCATGGGCTTACCTACCTTGCTCCACTGTTTTATTTGGAACACTATTGGCTTTATGTATCATAGTAGTTGCAGTTAATTAATTATGAATAATGTAATGCAGTAAACCATGCTGCTGCATACAGTTGGAAGACTTTTCCAGCTGGAAAGCCATTGACTTTAAGGAAACTGCCCTCTGGAAAGCCATTGACATTAAAAAAACTGCCCTCCTGCTTAATCACTGGGGGCCTCCCTTAGTCTTCCTTTCTAGGGATTCAGTTTTTTTATGCCACTTCTGATCCTTAATATAATAAAATTAATTTTGTACTTGAGTCAAACATAGCTCCTGCAGTAATTTGAATTGTTCATAACCTAGTACCCTTCTTCCTGAGTGCTGAACAGAAACTGTCTCTGTGGAGAATACAGAGTATTAGAAATATCTGAAATGATGTTATAACAAATTCTCATTCAGGACAGGAGTGCCCTCACCTGACATCTGGTCTGCAGGTCCACAGTCCAGACTGCATTCAGGCGAGACAGGCATTCTCAGGCAGGGTGAACCATTACAATAGCACAGACATTCGTCTTGGTCTAGGAGGAGGCACTTTGTGGAAATATTTTCCATGAATAGAAAAGATCTTTGACAAACAGCTTAGACTTAAAGTATAATTTTGATATGGTCAAGACTGAACATGTGAGAATCATGATGAAATCACAGCAAAAACTGCATTTAGAGATTGTCTTATTCTATCAAAACACCATTGAATGGACCTATAAAGTCTGTTCTTGAAAACAGCACTTAGTTTTGGACAGATTAAAACAGAAAATCAGATATCTCAGAATCTGAGTTCTACTTTCAGATCTCCTGCTTGCAGCGCTATCCTCAGCAAGTCCCTTAACTTCAATTCCCTGTTGCTAAACTTTTATCTGTTTACTAGACATCATTCATGATTTTTGAAAGCTGTTCTGAGCTCTACAGGTCAAGGAAGGTAGAACAAGAGAAAGGAAAATAATAACAATAATTGCTAGTGACTGAAAAGAAATTGCAGTTATTTCCTTGATAGCCTCAGCTGATGTTCACTAACAAAACTGCATTTAAAAAGCAGACAACTAAGTTCTGCTCTTTGATATTCATATGTAAAGGCAAATAAAATATATCTTTATATTATTTTCTCCTCATCTAGAGTTACAGCTGCATATCTGTGGTTTCCAGGCCATCACAACACAGCCTGGAGCACCTCTAATGAGATTTACAAGTGCAGACTGTCTGCTTTGTTGGATTGTTTTTAAATACAATTTTTTCCAATTATCTTCTAAAACGACAGTTTCTCATGCAAATGAAACACTATGCTGGAAATCCAAAGACTGTTTTGTGGGGGTGGGAAGCAAATCAGTCCCTCAACTACTTGCATCACTTATTTTGCAGAGTTGAGAAATAAGCAGTTTAACAAAAGCTCAGAGAGATCAAAGTACTTCTTAACATAGCACATGCATTTAGACCATTAATGACAACTGGCAAATACAGAAACCAGCACTATATTAACACACACAGCAGGGAGGCTTGATAGGCACTGTGCATGTGCATGCATGTATAAGTCTGTATTATCTCCTCCTTTCCGTGTGACTTTCAAAAACTGTAGGCAAGATCACGAAAAGGTATGCTAAATGTGCTTGACATGAAAATGATAATAAAAATAATTTTATTTTTATCTTGATAGAAATAATCCTTTTGTTCATCTGATGCCAAAAAAAAAAAAAAAAAAAAAAGGTCACTCTGTCCTTTGAATCACTAAATTACAGGAAACACTAAAAGCTAATGTATTTGCAGTTTGCAATTTTCATTTTTAAAAAAGTTTGCTTTGCCACTGCTTTATACAGAATCCACTTTTATATAGAAGCTATTGCCTTTCTAGAGAGAATTTAGGCTTAAAAGCCCAAAGACCAAATTTTGAGGGCATCTTTCTTGCTTCAGTGAGAACCAAAGGAGTAAATGTCTTTGCAAATCTTAACTGTGCAACTAGCAATGTAGTTTTACTGGAGTTTTACTGGAGTCTCTACAACCACAGTGGTTTACACGTACAGTAATTGGGAATCCCATCTCTTTCCTGAAACTTGAAGTCAATAAATGCGGATTAATTTTATGAGCTTTTCTTCCCTTTTAGTTTAAACATTTTACCTTCTTGCCAGCTTGTAGGGTACTGCATCACTATCAGACAAATCTGTTAAACCCATTTTGCTGGTGCTCTATATTTTCAGTGTTTGAGACTGATCAAGACTATCATTACAGTGTATAACTTCTGAAATGGAGATGAGACGGGTATGCTTGAGGAATATACACCTTCCATTGTACATATATTTTCCCTTGCAATGTGTACCTTTACACTGTTTCATTACTGAAATAAGAACTTACATCCAGAATAATGTCAATATTGCTCACTAGAGCCAGGGGATGACAGCTAGTAGTGCCGATACTTCTCATTTTTTATTTCTGGCAACATTAAAAATTCAGCATGGAGAAAGTGTTGATGCCTTCTATACTTTTCTCATATGTTCTAATATAATAGACTCAATGTTTGTTGTTAGCGTAGAAAAAAAAAAAAAACCTGCCTATTTTTTCAGCTATACTATGATCACAGGACTTGTGAGAGCATAATGAATCATTTAAGTCAAATTTAGAAAAAGGCACAGAACATTACCTATTTCCTTCTAACCCAACTGCAACTGGATATGTAAAATATTTTGGTATCCAGCATACAAATGCAGAAAAATTAAAATAGAGCTGGCTAAACAAGATGCTAGAAGCCAGTCAGCTTTCAATCAACCATATGCATAAAACCTTTGAAATACATCTCATGACTGGGTCCAAAAGCTCTGCTTGCTGTCTTATGGAGGAACAGGAAAATTCCTTTGCTGAGGTAAGGGGAAGTGGTAAGTATATAAGCATTTAAGACCAGTGTATACAAGATGAAAGTCCTGTTGCAATGTTCCACATATTAAATCACCTTCTACCTGCCATACCTGGAAAGATCAGAATTTCCTTAGACATCTTCATGGTGCTGAAAGATACTGCTCTGTCTCCTCAGTATTCTTTTGCCCTTCATATCTTTTACATCTTCTTTTCTCACCCTCTTCTAACTTCTGTCTGCAGTTACTGAAATCCCAAATCCTTAGTATCTTTCTGTGTACAGCTAGTTACAGCTGTCATCTCTGTCCAGAAAAATGTACGTTTCTTAACATCCCTACAGCAAAGAAAAGGCATAAATACTCAAAACACACTGCAACCAATGAAGAGAAAGAAGTGAGAAGGAAAACAGGACCCTTGGACAGAGGCCAAGACTATAGATAGGGTAGAATAAGAAGAGTCTCTAACAAAACTGAAACCTGGAATTTATGAAATTCATAAATTTTGAGTTTTCCATACCATTAACCTGTGATTATCAAGGTGGTTGAATGTCTTTCTTTGATTCTTTAATTTCTGTTCAATTTAGATAATATAGACAATTTAATTGTCTACACAGAACTAATATCTGTGTGCTATAGGACTTAATTCCTGAAAAATAAATTCCAATGTAAATTAAGGGATTCCCACTTGTTATATATCTGTATTATTTATAAATTTGCTTAATGCAGCCAACTCTTCATTTGTAGCTTATCTCCTGAATCTTTCCTGATATGTTGGTCAATAAAAAATGCATATGCTTATATTTCAAATAAACTTTTTCAAATACTATTTCAAATAGTATTCAAGTAATATTATTAACAATCTGTTCAATGGGAAAGAAAGGTGTCCCTTATATCTTAAAAAATTGAAAATATCTTCCTAAAAGTGTCTCCATAGAATTATATATTTCATATTAGATAAATCTGAAATCTTACTATGCTGCTAGATTGCTAGATTTGCAGGTATTTGATTACCTAGCATTACTTTGAAACACATCTTTATGTGTAGCAGGTATCATATGACCATGTCATAAGTGTAACCCAACTGTCTGAAAAATAACTTACTACAACTCTTAACTACTACACCAGGAAGCATTTAAAACTTATCCAGTCTATTGAGCACACTTTCTTTTTTTTTTTTTTTTTTTGGTGACGTGTCAGCTGCTTTTATTTTCTCATTGCATTGTTACAACGCATTTAGAATGTCATTCAGTTTGTCTCCACTCCAGAACAGCAACAGAAAGTCAATGGATATATATTTGTCACCACTACATTTCCTCTCATCAGAGGCAAGATTGACTCCATTTGTTTTTTAATATGACCCACGGAGGAAGTGTTTTTGTTCTTTTTACATAAAGAAAATATGTGGTTCCAGATACACAATTGCTCCAGATATGAAAAATCATGTTGTTCAAAGGAGTTTGTCCCTAGTAAACAAGTTTTATTTTTAGGCTTTGTGAGTTGCTTTTACAAATATTTTAATTCAAAATTTAAAGATTATTTGATGTGACCATAATGCTATTATTATAAAGGTTTTAGGAATACCTCTGCAGTGGAAACAAAGAATGGAAGTCAAATATTTGGGTTTGGCACAGATACTGGAGGTTTAAAACTTGATCCCAGCTGGAGATTCACAGAGAAAACGAAAATTAACATATACCAGCTTCTAAATTATTTTCAATGTCTAATCTAGTTAACTTATATTTTAATAATTTGCTAATAATTTTAATATTTAAGAAATATAATATTTAAACAAATTTGAAATAGGATTTTAATCCCTATAACACTTTGCGTTCAAAGATTAAGCACAGAAACCTCTACTCTAAAAAAGGCAAGCAAGGTAAAAATAATTCATATTGAAGATGCAATGTAGAAAGGAAAGACGGAATAACTAACCCAGTAGAAATTACTGGGTTTATTACATATTAATTTGAAATCTCAACAGCAGGTGCTTCATAAGCATGCAGCATATTTGAAATGTGTATTGTTTAGCATTGAGGCAACCATGGAACCTAAGCCTTCCATGACTTAATTTATTAGTGCTTAGAAACGTCTGCACTAATTTGTTTGATTCATTTGATGTAGTCATGATTTTTCCTCCAAACAACCATTTAAAAAAGACTTTTAAAAATATATTTCAGATTTGATAAAAAGAATCTATTCCTCGTGTCATAAGGTTATTTTTCTTGCTGTAACTGACTGGAAGTTTCATTCAAATTTCATTAGTTTTTCTTTAAGACAGATCCTATTTTTGTTTTTTCTACATAGACTCAACCTTTTGTAAAAGGAAAATATTCCTTGCGGAAAAAAAATGATATACAAAACATAACTGTTTACCTTGTTCACTCTTTTATACAGTGGTCTGATGTGCAAATTTTAGGGCATGATCCTCCTTCCTGTGGACTTCCAGAAGAGAAGATTTAAGTGTAGTTTTTACTTTTCTAATGATTGCCACTGGGAGCTCTCTAGGAAGTGAATCCTAAAGCTTTCCAATCAAGGAGATTAACCTGGTGTGCTTAAAAGTAATAGGTTAGACAAGTGCCATCAGCTTGTCATTTCGCTTAAATCCTTCTTTCCTGTGTTTTAGCTGGGTGTCACCACCTCAAGAAAGAGAAATAAGAAGGCATGCATTTTTTCATGGCTTGGTTCCTACTAACACTAGAGGGATTTGCCCAGAAGTACTACTCACTGATATCCAGATGGCAATCTCAATCTTCAGACAGGCAGTAAATCCTAAAAAATCACCCCCCTGGGGTAGTGAGTTAGCACATAGCTGATTGCATGGCTGCAGAAGTTCCTAGGCAGTAGCACAAATATGCCATGCCCCACAGAGCACCGGGAGCAAGGCTGCGCTTGTGCTTGAGTCATTTTCTGAAATGTGAGCTCTCACGTTCACTCCTAGGTCATGGCAACTTGGCCTCAGCATCTCCCCATTCTGGTTCAGCACAGTTTCTCATGCTGGAAGGGCTCATCAATGTTATTCACCACTCTAGCACCTCGCTTAGCTTTAATACAGGTTTTCTTTCTTTTCTAAATACTGTCTGTGAACTGTCCTAAAGACCATAAGTATGCAGGCCATACTTATGTCATTATAGACCATAAAGACCATAGTTTTTCCAGGTACAAATTATCCACTTTTTCTTCCTCCCCATCTGCTGCCTAGAGGTGGGATGGTACAGATACAGACACACAGCTCTGCAGTTTCTACTGTGTACAGGCCGTGTAGCTGCATCTGGCTCCAATCCTCCTGCTATTAACTGATGTATTAGCCCAAAAAAGTCTGAAGTGATGAATGTATTCACTTGGGACATACTTGAAATTGGAGATAAGAAATCTCCATATTTGTTTTATTTATTTATTTTTATTTTTTGTTACTACTGGAGCAAACTAGGCTTTTATTAATAGTTTGCCAGCACTGCTATTTAACATCTGATTTGCACATCCAGAAATCTCCAGAGGTTAAAATGTTAGGTTTTGATCATTGTGTTTGAACAGAAAAAATAAATATTCATATAGCATAGTGAATGCCTTCTTACTTACTAGGGTGCTTTGCTTCATCTGTTACCAATCAAGTTGTGCCATTTTCCAGGAAAGAAAGACATCACCTGGCTGAATCTGGGTATGGAGAAAAGGGTATTAATTGCTCAGTGCTGGCTATGTCCGCATGGAATGAGAACAAACCTAGAACTGCAGAGTAAGGTTTCTGGCTCTTGCATGTCATTGTTGCAGTCTTTTTCTGGCTCGGCATCTGCATTTAGAAAAACATATGAGCATAAATATACATCATTTGGTGCTGTGCTAAGTCTGATAGTAAATAGTAGGAAACTTTGTAGCTTAAGACAACGCTGTGGCCTGCATACTTTCATGTTAACCACAGGAACTTGTCCCTTCTGCTCCAAAAGGGCACAGGAAATTAAGCAAAATCTCCACTGTTGCTAACAATATATTGTAGTATGTGTTATATGCCAAGAAGAGAATCTGATATACTAGAAAGCCATCAAGACTGTGTGTATACATATATATAAAAATTAAAGGTTTATGTGTATGTATTCATACACAAATTTGCATACACATATATATGTGTGTGTGTAAATACACAGCCCAGTATAGGATAAGTAACACAGGCAGTTGCTAACAGCAACAAATGGCTGGAGCAGAAAAATGACCTAGTGTTTCTATACAAGTCTTGAAAAGCCTCTCCCAGACTGCTGTATTTCTGAGAGTGTCTGACAGAATGGTGGCCTCTCTAATCAGCAGCAATCATTTTCCCATGATTTTGCCTCCTCAGCAGCAGCAGGATCAACAAGGTTGACTATCCCCATCCCCTTCAACTGTCTCTTCCTTTCCTGAGTCAAGGGCAGCCCAAGCCTTGTTCCCCTCTTTTATTCACTGCTGACAAAAAACATAAAGCTTTGAATCAGCTTTAGGTATGTGCATACTCAGGGAGCAGATTGCCTAATCCTCTGCTTGGGTGCATACGCAGGTCTTAGAGCTCTATCTATTAGGAACAACATGGATTTATGGGAAAGCAAAACTGGGCCCTAGATCAACCACATTAACAGAGACATCTTTAGTTTGTTACAAAACCGTATTCCAGTTTATGCTGTAGAACACCGGAAATATCTGCATATCTCAGCTTTCTCAAAATAAATTGAAAAAAATATTGACAGAAATATACACAAATATAACTGAAAGGTTAAGAATGGTGTATGTGAGGATAGAAGAAAATCAAAACATTTTAGATTTTCTTCTTCATTATTGCCTTTTTTGCTAACAGATTATGGTAATGAGAACTGCAGAAACATAAACTGAATGCATACAGGATTATAAACCTGCAAAATGCAAAATACCAACAATATAACTCATAACATCTGAGCCCAAAAGTTCCCGATCTCGTATTAAAAAAAAAAAAAAAAAAAAAAAAAAAAGCCTTCACTTATCTGCAGAATACTTTGGAATGTTTTAACATAATTTTGATAAAAATAAAAAGTTTAGTGTAAATGTCACTCTTAAAACCTGTCTTAAAAAAGAGATTGCTGCTTGTGGCTCTGGGTGTGCTTACCAGCATATGGAGCATTTTCATATTGTAGCATAGATTTTGGTTTAATACAGTGAAGACATTACTGGTTGTTGTCATGACATTTCTCTCTGCAAGATTAAAGTATTTCCATTCCAGCATCCACAGCTATTATTGAAATAACATAATTTGTGAGTTATATGAACTTGCACCTTGCCTAGGATAATGAGTTGATGAGGCATTTGTATGAAGAACAATGTTTTATTATTAGCAGTATAAATATGAAGGTCTTCAATATAGGCTTCATTGCAACTTGTGCATGATTCTTTGCTCTGTTTTCATGTTCTCATATTGATGAAAAGAAACAGCAGTTGTGTTGTGGCGGCTTAGTACTGAGCAAATTTCACTTTCATAACAGCTTCCACAGCACTTGGCCACCCGAGAGTACTAACAAACCCCAGCAGTGCCATCTGAAATACTCATCCGGTTAATCTCTGCATGGCAACTGCATCTGCTCTCAGTGCCTACTGCCTGCACTCCTTGCAGGTTTTCTGTAGGATACCAGCTGACTCCAAGGCAAATTTACTTTTTTAATAAAAGTGAAATTCACACCCAGCAAATAGTGAGGGCACTGGATTGCCCAGGAAAAAAACAAACAAACAAAAAAGAAAAACACACACACACACACAAAAACAGAGAACAAGGGACACATAGCAGAGTACTTGGTTCAGCAGCTGGGAAGGCTTCCCTCTCTCTATTGACTACTGAAGGTGCCTGTGATGATTGCATTTTTCTATTAGCTGCCTCCAATAAATGCCCAAAGCCCTAACAGCATCCTTCACAGGCTTGCCACAGGTGCCTGTGCCACAATACTCCAGTCACAAATGCTACTGGCACAACACACCTTGCTCTTTTAAAAACTTGAAGAGCCTCTCACAACAAAAGGTGAAAGAAACTCTGTTTTACGCTGCTCCTGGGAAAGATATCCTAGGGCATTTTTATAAATTATTGGATGGCTGCTGCAAGCCCTTCCCAGTTAATCAAAAGGTGGATGTTTTCTAGTTTGCCCTTTTGAAAAAGAAACTGAAGCTAAAGTGAGTAAAAAAATGCATGTTATAGGCCAAAACAAGCAGCCATAATTTGCTGATCCATAGCTGATAGTGTAAATGTATAATGGATCAATTCATATTTCTGATTATCCTTTTTCATCACAAGCTAGGATGTGTAATGTTGGCTGTGTTTGCTTTTGTTAATCTTGACTGTAGTCTGCGAGCTTGTTTTGTTCCCCAAATTGAAGATCTAATTAAAAGGCAAAAAATATTCCCAGCCTAAAATTCAATGGCCAATACATTTAAATTGAGAAAGAAGGGATATTAAAGCTCAGGTAGTACATGTTAATTTATCTCGAAACTTGTGATGCTCCTATAAATTATTTTGGATGCTCACTGGATGCTTAAAAACAATTCCTGGACTATTTTGAAGCAGAGAAAGGAGATAATACCTAAGGTGTTATTATTTCATATCTTTCTACTGGCAGCTTTCATAAAAATTAATGTCAATTTCTACAATACGCTATTCTGTTTAAGGACCATATAAACAAAGTATAAACAATATTTAAGGACAATATAAAGATGCTACTCTTTACGTAAGAGAAATTGCCAAGTCTTTCAAATTTGTGCTAGCTTTGCTCACCACCTTTTTTCATTCTCAAACTAGAGCAGCCTAAGAATCCTGTAAAGAAATATGAACTACCTTGACGGAGTTAAAGCTGCAGTATATATCTCAGGCTTGATGCCTATGAGGCACTGGGAGATGTTCAGTTAAAGACTGTCTGAAGAATGGGATTCCATCTGCCAAGTGGTGGGAAAGGTTTGGTGGAAAAAAGGTCCTTTGGCTTGGGCAAATTTACTCATTTACATAAGAATTTGCTGCCTTGTTAACTACAGCAGAAAAAAAAAAAAAAATAGTCTTCACACTGACAATGAGATGAGCCCTTGGTTGTTTACCATGACATGGGCATTTTCTGATATCATCCCTGCAAAATGGAGAGTCAGTGTGCCTGAATTGGTATTTTTATCCATGTCTTTTATTACTGACATCTCTGGTGCTAACCAGGATAATCTTCCGAGTAGGGCACTTTGGTAATCTTGCTACTTGGGGTGGGCATCTGGGTTCTCTGCCATGTAGTTCTGGAAGCCTTTTCACAGGGATGAAGCTGGAAACAGGGTCTCAAGCCAAGAGTTAATCCACCAACCTCGTGTCATTTGTTTCAAAAAAAAAAATCAATTAGCTTATCTTTCAGAAAAAAAACAGGCCAGGTTTGCTATTCACAGGTGAATTTGGAAAGAAAGCACCAAGCTTCCTTTTCAAATCATCCTACAAAAGATTGGGCTGCATGGCAGAGTAGAAGTGAGGTTCCCATTCCCTTGTGCTACTGCTAGTTACACCTACTTTGATAAAGAAATAAATTACATCTGCAGCAAAGAGTATTTTGTAGCTTTAAAATGTCGCTAGTGAGATTGACAGTGTTTAGTTATCTTGGTTTAAAAGTTGATTCCCTTCCCAAAATAATGACATTGTCATAGAATTCCTGTACATGGCCCCATTTTCCACAGGATGTGCTTAGACTATTGAGTCTCTGAGGATTCGGTGACCTGTAGTGTGACACAGCCCTAAAATAAAGAACATACTCAAGAGAAATGCAGTCTCTTACCTTTGTCAGGTCATTCACATTAAACACTAGAGAAGTTGTTCAAGGAGTTACACAGGTAATACACAAAAAGGAATTACATAAGTCAAACCCAAAAAGTACACTGTGGTAGCTATGGCTTCTGCTATGGAAAAATCTGCAGGAAGCATAGGAAATCTGGCAGAGCTTCCAGAGGAAGAGGGCAGAAGAAAATTTTGTCTGTCACTCTAGGTAAACATTGAGGGAAATAATATATAGTACAAGGGAAAAAAAAAAAAAATTCATAGTCTTCACTATGCAAGAGACTCTAAAAAGTCCACATAGGAATAAAAATTATCTCTGTCAAAATACTCAGATCTTGGGAGCAAAACTTCAAACTGTTGTATGGTCTTACATAAATATTAGTAAAAAGGGGGGAGAACAACGGTAGGAGCCCTGAGCTTTGTAGAAGATTACACAGCTTCAGTGACAGAAAATATTTTTATCACTAGCTTGGGATGTCCAGAAAAATGCATTTGTTATCAGGTTTTGTCCTGAATGTCCCGGGTATACTGAGTACACATTTCTCAGTGTTTGGGTGGAAGGTTCCAATAAATATTTATCCAAGACAGACTAAATAGAAATAAATTTTGCAATTTGTATCCTAGGAAAAGGTTAGCATTAAAGTAAAAAAAAAAATAGATAAATAAAAAAAATTACAAACCAGGATAAATTTAAAGTTAAGATGGTTTCAACAAAAAAGAACTTATTGAGAGAAGTCACAAGTTATTATCTGGACCTGAAATGTTTTATTCCACGTGATTACCTTGTCTTTAGTGCTCTGTGACTAAATTCAATATTCAGCTGAGTTTTTTACCCCTTGTGGACTTCAGACATAAAGTATCCAATACCCCATTTTCTCCTCCTTTTTCTCACCTCCAGTGTGCCTTGTGCAGTGTTTTCTCCACAACACATGCAGAGGCAAGTGCCTCCAGTGGCAAACCGCTACTTGGCTAGAAGATATCTGCACTGAATAAGAATATTACTTTTTATGGGAGCATTGCAGAAGAGAGACTGGGAATTTGAAAAAACAACCTTTTCCACAAGGAAGTGAGGAAACAGGCATGTGCAGCAAGGTGTTTTAAACTAAGTTGATATGGCATGTTTAATTTTTAATCTTAAAAGTAATAAAATCTCCCCATTCGTGTTAAATCACTTTGAACTAAAATGCTCCATTTTTTCACAAATTGAATGATCAAAGAATGCAAAAATACTAATTGCAGCTAGAAAAGACCGAGAGTAATTATAATTAAATGCTGTAAATACCTCAAGGTTTAAACAACACAGAGAGAGAATAGCTATTGAGCTAGTAAAAACAAACCAGAACTGAAATTAGAGCAAATAAATCCAGACAGTCCCAAATAAATGAAAGCTGTAAATTACAGGAAAATGTGCAATGTTAATTTCAATAGACAGGGGTGTGAGAAACCCTTTTTTTTTTTTTTTTTTTTTTTTTTTTAAGACAGTGTGATATGCATATTTATGAGAAAAGTTTGTTGTCTGTGGGACCAAAGAACTTCACAAATCAAGATCCCAATGTACGGACTGCCAAAGCTGTCTAACTCTCTTTCATAATAAATAATCATATAATAATAATAATGAGTGAGTGTGTGTGTGTGTGTGTGTGTGTGTGTTTAAATCAGTTTCCCAAGAAAGCAGTATTTCTGTGGAAGGTGGATTTCTTTTTGGGAAAGCCATTCTGATATGCCATCGCCTATTAGCAATACATCCAAGTCTGAGAAAGCTTCAAAACACATAGCACAACCTTGAGCTATTTCTAATCTTTATCAATGAAATGTGATTATTGAATCTTTCTTTCTATCCCCTAGATTTTTCACATGACTCATCTAGTTGGATAAAGGTATATTTTGGATATCTATTTTCTGTTTTGTTCAGTCTGAGTTAAATGTTAACCTACACTTAAAAACCTGACCTGTGCTCTAATACTTCTCTTACTGGATATACTTACAGTAACTAGTACACTGAAACAAGTTTTGCTGATTTCTGCTTTGTAATGTACATTAATTGTTTGGGGTCCAAGAAAAATATTTTTTTCCTAGTTAAAATTAAAACAGTTTATGCATTAGAAAAATGTTAGAAATAGCTGAAATGAGTGAACAGATTTATGCTTTGACACTTTAAAAAAAAAAAAAAAGCGGGGGGGGGGGGGGGCAAAGTGGTGTTATCTAAATGACATCATAAATTTCAGACACTTCCTAGAGGCAACACTACTGAACAGAATCCCAGTGTGTTCCCATTGTCAGAGGTGCCTTGTATGGCAAACATTGGGCAGAAACTGTGGCTATTAGTTTTTAAAAAAGCAAAATTTACTTACCTTTAATCATGATCAGCTTATCAGTTCTTACAGCGGTTTTCTGAATCTTGTTCTGCGTTCATCTGTTGATGCTTCCTCATCTCAAATACTCTGCACAATCTCACAGAGCAGAAAACTGAATTCTGGCAATATATAATTAGTTGTTGCTGGATTTGCTAATCAGGTCACTTTGCTTACTGTTTTTCTATGTAGAGGTAGGCATACTTGTGCTTGTCTAATGTTTCTCTTAGAATAAGCTGCTCATATGATGTCACCACTACTAAAAATGTCAAGGACATACTTAGGTACATAAGTTGAAATTCTCTTCATTAAAATGAATGATTGGCTCATCTTTGAGCAAACTGCATAATTGCCTGTCTCTGTGTAAAGCCCTCACTGTTCTCTTTCAAAAAAGAAGTACAATCCTCTTAGTGCCCAAAACATAGACCCCAACCACTATGAAGGTGACTCTAATACTTCAGACAAACTAATATTGGCTAACCCTGACTTCATGCTGGCAGTTTTCCATCTCCATAATAAAGTTCACTAGTCAAGGAGTTGTGAGCATCTCATTTTGAACTGAATGCAGAAAGCTGACCTTGCTTAATGCTAAGAGAAAGAAAGAAAGAAAGAAAGAAAGAAAGAAAGAAAGAAAGAAAGAAAGAAAGAAAGAAAGAAAGAAAGAAAGAAAGAAAGAAAGAAAGAAAGAAAGAAAGAACGAACGAACGAACAGACTTACAGGGTAGGACAATTCAATTACACCTCTCACCTCAGGTGAAGAAAACTTCTGAAGTTTTCTCTCCAGCCCCAGAGAAAAAAAAAGACTGCAAATCTGATTTT
This sequence comes from Aythya ferina, assembly GCF_964211825.1. Lineage (NCBI taxonomy): Eukaryota > Metazoa > Chordata > Aves > Anseriformes > Anatidae > Aythya > Aythya ferina. Next base: position 40,619,364 of record NC_140301.1, read on the forward strand.
GAATCTCCTGACATCAGAATAAATCAAAGCATTTTTGTTGACCTGAAGAGAATGGGGTATAAAAATGATAGGACAAGCTACACAAAATCTGTGGATAGAATGCACCCCCTACATTCAGGGGATTAATAACATGATTGATTTAAATAGAACCCTGGAGATGAAGGCAACAGCAGTAATTCCTAAATGCCACACAGACCAGTCTAGGACACTAATTACCAAGAGACGACCCAGTACTGGTACCTGGATTCATCCCCTACACCCTAATCTGCAGGTAAGTCTGAGGCTGAACTTTCTGGTGACACATAACCCAGAGTGTTCTGTCATGGTCTCTGCAATGCAGCAACAACAGATATACAAATGCATTAAAAAATTCATGATGTGTACTGAAGGGCTGTGTTTAATGAAACCATGCTACAGTTTGTAGCAAGCAGTTGATGACATAACAAGGGCCCCATCCTTCTCAGAAAGTGTCCTTAGCAGAGGTTTCATAGGAGAGGGTAGGTTGACACTCCAGAAGTCCACTGCTAGGTGGAAGTGCTTGTCCCACCCCAGGCTTACATTTGAAAAGCAGTTCAGCAGTAGGCATGAATGTAATAAATGGCAAAGAAGAGAGTATCTAATTAAAATTCCCATGAATCATGAGGAGCCTATCTTAGCTGGTTTTCAAAAGGCTTCTAGAATGAAGGATTTTTCTTAGGATGTTTATCTTTATAATCTTTATTATAATTACAACTATGTTATAATTATATTATAATTTTCTGGTTGAAATCTGGCTTTTTCAGACACAATCCTAAATGATGACAAAGGGATGTACTGCACTCTGCCACACCAGAAAGAGAAGCTTCTTAAGAAGTACCACTAATAGCTGATCAGCTGTTAATTCTACATGAATAATGTCCATTGAAATGTGGACTGTCCAAATATTTCCTAAGCCTTTTGATCACTTGACATTAAGGTGAATTTAGCCAATTTACTAGTGAGAGATTTAGTTTCACAGCTGATATTTTTCAGCCCTTGCTTGTCGGCTTGTTCTTCTGCAGGATGTGGAGGTGGATGTTTGTGGAGCCTGGACTTCATTTGCACAGCCTCCAGTAAAACAAACCTTCAGCAAGCAATAAAGACTGAGAAAAAAAAAAAAAAGGGGGGGGGGGAAGGGTAAGTGTCAGGCTGTGTTGCTGAGTAACAACATTTATAGCCACATAAAAATCAGAGCACATTCACAAAGAACCTCTGGAGGTGGAGAATCACAAGTAAACCTTCTGTCATCTCTGGCCATTAGAAAAACAACTGATTCTCAGACTTCAACATTTCAAAAAGCACAAGCATCTTGTGGGAATGGACACTATGATTCCTGATTCAACTTGACTTTGCTGAGTAGCAACACTGATAGCTTAGAACAAAGGAAAAATGAGAGAATATTCAAATCAAGAAGGGCCCAGTGAGGCATGTAATTGGGAGAAAACCTCTGGTGATTGTCCATTGTATCTGTAGCAGGAAAGGGCATCACTTTAATGATTTACATGAATGAGAAAAGACAATTTCATAATTGCCAGAACGTTGTCACAGGAAAAAGCTGAAAAGAAATTGCAAGGAAAGCACATGAATCAACTCTGAAATTTAAAATGTCATCCTGAGGAAGCCTAACTGATTTCTTGGAATATAAAAAGAAATGTGGGAAATGATTTACAGAAAATGTAAGATGTTCACAGTTGTTTATTAAAAATAAACACACCAGCCTATTCACACATTCACGGTTCATTCTAGGAACTGACTTGTGGAATAGATCTTCAAACACTGTCAGAGCACAGCAGCAATTTCAGAGTCAGGGGAAGGTGAGGCACTGCTGAAAATCTAATATCTGGTTAGTACCTTTTCTCACCCCATGGTATCTTCAGAAGGTATGGGTACTGTCCTACACACACACATTAATATGCATACACGTCATACTTTTATATACATGCATATACATATATATATTATATATATACACACACATGCTCAGCTCTAAGGGCCTCTCCACTGAGGTTCTAAGGTTCTAAAGAGGTGGCTGGCAAGATATATAGTAAGACTTTCCTGTTCCATAATATAATATCCACACATGGATATTTTAAATGTGATGGTATGGTAATGAGTTTACAGGATTCCACACAGCAGATTTTGATACTATTTCAAACAAATTATGAAAGAAACTGTCGTCAGAGCTGAGCTTTTGAAAATATACTTTTTTTTTTTTTTTTTTCGTAAATGACATACATTTAAAAGTCTGCTAAAATACAGTTTAAAATGTTCTATCCAGTTTTCTGATTTCTGTCCTACATTCAAGATATGAGATGGGAAATAAGTGCTTTTACCTCTGATGGAATTTTGCCTAGATTCCCATGAATACCAAACTGAGAGAGTTTGGTTCTTCCAAAGTCCTGCCCAGTCTCAGAATTGCTCAGGTTTTTTTATTGGTTAAGAACTTCAAAAGCTGGTAAGAGTTTTTAAGCAACTGAAATAGACTGTTTTATAGACTTACTTTTTAGTTGTCATAGCACAGCAAGAGAATTAGTGACTGCTTATCAGAATTAAGTTAGGTGGGATACAGTAAACTTGCTCACAGACATCATGTGTGACATGATATAGCCCCAAGTTGCACTGTCATTCACAATGTGTACATAATATTTGGGATCTGTTGATAAGGGGAGACAAGTTCTGAAAAGTCTAAACCAGGCAGTTCAGCCCCACAGGCAACTCAGGCTAGCCAAACAACACTGCTCCTGTCGTGGCTGAACTTGCTGTCTCCTGGGACCCTGGAATGGAAAGTGGAGAAATTGAAGGAGAACCCTTCACTGAAGCAGTGACTGGGATATACCTATCTTCTTGCAAAGATGAGGAGTAACCTTGCAGAATACTTTTCAGTGAACCCAAACCATCCTGCTGGCCTAGACATGACTGTGAAACAGATTTCACCATTCAATTCTGCTTTAGTTTTCCCATAGTACAGTGCAAAACATTATGTATAGCCCTTATCATTATAAAATTGCAAGAAACATTGAAATTACAAGGATAGATTTCAAGCCATTGTTATTTTACAAAAACATGCATTAATCACTAACTGTGCCTGATGATCCCCTTCAGCACCATGGAAAGCCCTAACAAATACCAGTTGCAAGCTAAAGAATCTGTAACGTACCTGTTAAGTAATATAGGCAGTTCAGAAATCTAGGTTCTTTTAAAGCTACAAAAGATGCCTAAAACCGTCAGGGTGAGATATGAAAGTGGCACCAAAAGAGTCCATGGCAGTTACAGAAAAACACTGTTGCTACGTATAATAGCAGGACTTAAATTTATACTTTAAAGCTGTCTAATTGACTATGCGTAATGTCCATCTATATGCCAATTGCTTGCCTACACTGTCCCTAGTAACAAATAACTCCTCTGATATGCAGTAATAATCCTCATATTGCTGTTGCAAATAGTTACACCCAGATTAATGTGGAACATCAGACTTTAGTCTTACATTGCACAAACCTCTAGCCTGTTTCCTGGGGGGAGCTATTTCTGGTTGTTAGAAACACTTTTTAATGGGACCATACAGAACTGGACATTACCCTCTTGTTTTGCAGCAGGTGTTCTGGACTTAACAGCAAGAAATTCTGCAATCAACCCTGAGGCTTATCAATTTGGAATGACAAAAAGAAACACTGTGTGTTTTGCTTGGTTATAAGATGTTCATAGGCTACCACTATGAAGTTGTGGTGAAAAAAAAAAAAATAAAAAAATAAAAAAAATAAAAAAAAAGGAAATACAATTATGGAATGCATCAAGTGAAGTATTTCCACTACTTCACAGGCAACTTCTGTTCAAGATAGATGAACCTAGACAAGAAGAGTGGCAGAAGTGGATTTTTAGGATAATCAAGAGAATGTAGATGCTTTTTAACAGAAGAGAGCCAGAAAATATTTGCTTATTGAATCCAAAGAGCATCATCTCAAGCACTAATAGGTATTAATTGTTTGTTAATAAACACAGGCTGGAAATAGAGATTTACAACAAAACACTGTTAGTAAGAGCTGTGAGAACAAAGATAACATAGATATATAGAATATAGATATTATCAAATATACATATAGAAATTTCATCTGTTTAGGAAGTGACTTTATAACTTAAAAAGATCCCTTTAAGTCCTACAGCTTTCACATTATAGTAGAAAAATTATTTTACTTATACATCCTGTTCAAGACAATGGAACTTAGCTTAAAATAGTTAATGGAACTTAGCTTAAAATAATTAACATTTTAAACATCCTGTATCTATACTGGCATTTTCATGAAAGCCGAAGCTTTTAACCTGGTGTACAAGCAACATAGAGCACAAAACTACCAAAGAGGACAAACAAAAAAGAGAGATTCAGATACTACTGTTAGCACTATGGTCAGAGGTCCTTCTCAGTGCAAGCTGCAGTCATAAGCGCATAAACCCTGCAAAAGGTGTGCTCCCTCAGAGAAGGGCAAGCCCTTGCCATGGATATTCTCCTTCTGACAGAGACAGAATAAAGGGCTGCATGAGCCTTTTCATGATGAACTGTAGAGTTTGGGTGTTTTGCTATGACAAGCTTTCCCTGCAAAATTAGCAAGAGGTATTATGCTTGACGAAGTGCAGACTACTCTATAAAACCAGTCTCCAGGGTTTTCAAATTCTAATTAATGGTATCACAGTCCTGTAGTGTGAAAGAGGTGAGATCCTCTCATTGTTACTTCTTCTTTCAAGTTCTTCCACAACTGAAAGATTAAAAAGACACAAGGAGTCCCTTCACCTCAAAAGAACTGCTCACCTATATTGAATCTAAGAATATTTCCAAGAAATCTTTTATGGAATTAACACCTAGAAGCAGAAAAAAGAGATTTATTTGCCACAAGGCTAGTAGCTGACTGACTGACATGCAGTCAATCACACAGCAGTTGAGAGTAAATCCTAAAAAAATCTCATCCTTTATACCACCTGTATCAAAAGTATTCCATCTTGGACCTATGCTGCAGTTACGAAAATATGCCAAGAGCAATGAAAAACCAGTGCTCAAGGTCTGGTTTTCCACACAGAAAACAAGTACACAGAAAATCCTCTTACAATCCCGACAGCTTTGCAGAACTGCAGATTCTTGGCTTCTTCCAGAAATGTTCTGTTTGGAAACAAATTTACTTCTTTGCCTAATAAATTCGAAAAGAAATGGAAGAGTTAAATGAATGCTGAAGCACTTTTCTGAAGTTCTTTCTTTGCCTGGATACAGCATTTCTTGTAGCTAGTACATTCACTTTACTTCATACACTCCTCAGTATGGTTCTATGTGGGGTAACAGGTATACACTTATTTCTGAGAAACATGGCTTCTGAGAAGTGAACAAAATTTTCTTGAAAGGAAGAACCAAAAATAAAGAGAAGAGTTTCATCAGTGCTACTTTTACTGCCTCTTTTATCTTTTGCTTGGAGTAGAATGTATTCATAGAACCTGGAGAAGACACACAGAAAAAGGATTCACTTGTGTTATTTACATTTAGATATCCTTATGTTGACTTACTCATGTGTTGTTGCTAGCACATAAGCTCTGAGCAGAACAAGAGCCAACAGCGAGCTCTGCAGGGGCAATAAAAAACTTCCCAGGTATCCTTGAAGATGCAAAAGAGATTGCTCACATTGTGAACAAGTTTGACAGCAGAGATAAAACAGTAGCAGGGAACCTGTTGTCTATGCTAATGATATGTCAAAAAGTAGTGTAAAGTTTTCCCTGCAGGTGGCCAGGCATATGAAACATTATAAATTAGCAAAAGAAAGAAGTCTGATTTGAGTCTTCTCTTCATCCCTGTCTTAACATTTCTTGTAGAATTAATTTTCCACAAGGAAAACTGTGGAGACAAAGACAGACTGTCATACCTTAAAGCCCTTTTGACACCTTTCTATAAATCTGCTCTCTATGGAAAAAAATATTCTCTATTACAAACCTGACTAGCTTCTTTATGTCAGTAATATTATGGTATTCTAGCTGATTCCTTAATTAACTGACTTTTAAATCCAGCTTTTAAAGCAAACTAGTCAAGTATGAAGGTATTGGAAGGGCTTTTTCTTCTGAGAGAAAGAGAGAGTGAGAGAGAGTCTAATACTTATACCTTCTTGCAACCCCTGACCAAGCATGCATTTTTAGTATTATTCTCTGTGCATCTCATGGGTTATCTAAAGATGTTACTTTAGGTCAAATTGAAAATAAAACAGCTCTTTTTGAAAAAGTTTAAAATGGTGCTGTGTGGTCTGAAAAAAAAATGACAACTTTTTCCTTTCCCCCTCAGTTTCAGAGCTACTGAGATGTAATTATTGATTGATCTCTTTCTCTGGACTTTAATAAAACTTGGTTCTATTTTGTGCCTGGAAGAATAGCTCTTAGAATAATTTCCAAATGCTTTTCACTCTAAGACATGCTCTGATTAATTACTAGTCCCTTTACATAATTTGCAGGACTGTATTTTTGTTTCATAACAATTCATTTTCTTTAAACAGATGGATGTTAATATATCACACAGCCCTGAAAACTTCTGTTATGGTGGATCTATCTAAATGAAATCCAGCTTCATTTCAGTAACATTTGCTAAGTGGTGTAATGCTTTATTTTTTTTTTGCATTGGGATTATAGATTTATCTTCTTTACATGCTTAGAACTGTTCTGTAACATTTCTACCTAATGTTCAGTTTATGGCTGGGAACACTGAGCTTATGGAATTAGTCTCTTACACATTAACATAAAATATGAGAAATTAAATGCCATAACAAATTTAATTGCTATTTATATAAAAAGCAAGATGGTTATTTAATTTTTATACTTGTAAATACATATTTGCTAAATTAAATACTTCAGTATGCCTCTCTAAGACATGTTGGCTAGAGCCTCAGCCTTCTAAATGAAAAATAGAAATGTTACCTGCATTCTTAGACTGATCCAATAAGTTTAAATCTAAATCTGGGCAATTTCTCTCTAGCTTTAATACAGTTGCCATTGGGGGAAAAAAAAAAAAAAAAAAAAAAAAAAAAAAAAAAAGCCAAATTCTTTGATGTCTTCATTATTTCAAAAGTGGGCAACAAGTGGTGAACATTTTTGTGGACTCTAGGTGGGCAATCCAACAGAGAAATATGCAGGTCACTGCACTGAGGTAACCCAGAAAATATACCTCTGATTTCACCCAGCTATAATAGTCATCTGAGTCCACGTGTCCTCCAACACTCTGCACCTGGGAAGACTTACTCATTCAAGAGCAACTTTAGGCCTGAGTGTATTCTATGAATTTGTGTGGTTTCTAGATCTTCCTATATTTTCCCAGTCCTGGGAATCAGAGGCAGAAATAACCTCAGTTGTTAGGGGGAAGAGGCTACACAGGAGTGTCCTCTTCACCTTCCTGAGTCTGAAGACTGATATTTATCTCCATTACAGGACATGACGGAGGAGCTGAAGAGAAACTATGGTACTGTGCTGCAGCTATCAAGTAGGTGAATTGCCACTGATTCAGGGTAAGAATCAAGAAACAGGGGTGAAAGTCCCCTTTGCCTTCATAAAATGCTTTCCTCAAAATATCAGTGTTTGACTGGAGTCCAGAGCTGAGAGATTTTCTCTGTACCCAGAGCGGTCTAAGTACCTTGTGGACGTGGTTTTGCATATCCTGACATTCAGAGTGATTCTCCGCAGTTGCAGAATCACTCTTCACAGCCCTCTATCCACAGTCAATCTAAAGTCCAGCTAAATATTCCAAGGCTAACAGCAGATAGGAGCCCCTGAAGTCATGGGCAATACCCACTGAGTGACACTAAGTGCTAAAAACAAAGAACAAAAATGGTCTACTCCCCACTGTAAATCGGACCAAGAAAAATAATACAAATACTCATCTGAAATCACTTATTCACATAATTGCTCATTCTTGAAGGCCTCAGAGACTATAGGAACAAGGTACTTGTACATTCAAATCCACCATCTTCCCCTGTCTTCTGTAGTTTGCAGGCTAGAAGCTTTGTGTGCAAAATATGTAAGCAAGCAGAGCTGGACAGCTGGTGAGCTGTCATCCCTGCAGAGAGCTGATGCTCTCCTCATCTCCACACCCAGGATGGGTAGTGCTTGCTGTGACACAGCACAGCTATCAAACAGCATTCATGCAGAGGAAAAGCAGAACAGACGCAGTATATATTACTAAGTGTCCATAACTGAACGGAAAAATATCCAGTTTTGCAGAATAAAACTTATTCAGTGTTGGTGAAGATGCTGTCAAAATTGCACAAGAGTTTCTCTGAGCACTCAGGAAAAAAAAAAAAAAAGAAGAAAAAAAAAGAAAAGGAAAAGAATGTTTACTATCTCACCTCACTTTTTGGAAAATTAGGAGTCTAAACACACACCAAAAAAAAAAAAAAAATGTAATTAAAAAATAAAAATTATGACAGTTCTTACATACCTTTAAGGGTCACCTTAATATCTTAAGGTCAGCTGTGTGAGAGGAGTTACCCAAAGCAAAACACCACCTGTAATAGTTAAAAGTGGGGGTGAGTCACTGTGAATTTCCCAGACATTTCTGCATGGCTAAGTCAGTCACAGACACTGGTCTACCTGGCACTTTGCTGAGTCAGAGCCACTTGTTCTAAAACAAGAAATGTCAGTGGATAACATGCTAACATCTTTATTAATCCAACTGTAGGCCTTGACAGCTTGTGTCCTTCATTTGTCTGTTCTGGTATTTATGCTCCAGTTCTACTTGAAGGCTAGGATAAGCTATCTTAGAGTTACAGGCAATTATATGCTATCCAGTGTCTGAGCACTGGTGTAGCAACAAGAATTTTAGACATCCAAGTGCAAAGTGAGTGCACTTGTCCTGTCTGTAGTATTGTGCTGCATCTCTGGGATGTCTCTGCAATCTCTAGAAAAGAGTTTGTGTTCGTATCATCCTTCCTGTTTATGGCTAATCTACATCTAAAGGAGCAATCATGAAAGTTCATCTCTTCCCATTATATTTATGCATGCAATTTTTACAGTTCCATCCTGTTGGTATATGTCTGCTACAGAAGCAGTCCTTCCAGTCACTTCTGCTTGCAGAAGTCTGCTATGAGAGGAAAACACCAACAACAAATCTATGATAGAAACCAACAGGTTTCTCTGGCTATCTCTGATTACTCTCTTTCCTCTCATGTTCACAGGGCATCTTCCAGAGCATGGAAAACCAGCTGCATTTATTCACAGAAAAACCTCTGCACTTAAATGCCCTGCTAAATCTGAGCCTTGACAAGTGCCCTCAGACTCCCTGTACCTGCCTCCCAAGTGTATATGTTTACATTCAAAAACGCAGATGTCATAAAAGCCAAATATGTCTTGTTCCACTCTCTTAGATGCCTTAGCCTTAGTAATGCTAAAAGCTATTTACAACTCTGTAACCTTTTACCTAAGCCATTGAGGTAGTATTCCCAGAGCCTGTGTCAAGACTTTTCCCTTATTATTCTCAGCCTATTGTATTCTTACTGTTGCTTTCATATTCTTGCCCTTTCAAATCCCAATAGTGGTTTTATGGTAGGTTCTCATCTGCAAGTACCATGGGTACCACTGGCATGGGAATCACCTCTCTCCTTGCCCTCTTCCTTTCATTATATTTTTTAGATTTTTATATTAGACAGATCAAAAGCGTAGTGCACCTTGAAGCAATTAATAGCCATAACAATCCTCAATACATATTAACCAATAATTTATATGCACAGACATATAACAACCAATAAGTGTGGAACACTGGCACTTAATTAGCATAATCCAATCAGCACTAATAACATCATCATTGTAAATAACTGTGAAGGAGTTTGTGTGGGTCCCAATGAAAAATTATATACACTGCATTGGAGATAAGTGTCAAATACTCATCAAAATCATCACCATTGCTGCCTGTTGCACTGGAGAAAGGATACTCATCTGGGACCCTGTCCTTTTGTTCCTAGCTGGACACTAGTAAGAGTTTTCCCTTTCCCTTTTTTCTTTCCCCTCTTTCTCTTCTTTTGCTTTGAATGTCCCCAAAAGTAACATTCACCAGAAGATGTACCAATGGGGGATCTCACTCAAACTTTTTTTTTCAAAGGAACCCTTTATGCAAAGGTCCCTAATGCTACTCCCAGATACTACAAAGGAATAGGCAGTAGGTTTCTTGTTCTTCAGCAGCAGTGATACCTTTGTACACATGCAGATGTGTGTAACTGCATAGGTGTTTATTCATGCTTCCAGACACATTATGCTAAGTGGCAAAAGAAAATCATAATACTTTTATGGAGTCCTCATTTGTTTCACAGTATTGATGTTTCAAGAAATCCTTCTCTGACCTACTTTGCCTTTCCTACCATATCTTTCTCAGTTCCTTTTAACTGTATTTCAACCTTGTAAAGCAGTTGACACCAGATGGCTATGCAAAGCTTTTTTGTCTGCCTTGATACACTTGTGAAAGTGAGTACAATATGCTTTCCTATCATTCCCCACAGCCACATAACCCCCTCTCTGCCCTGAAAAAAATAACCAACTTTACTCAGTCTGCATGTAGTTTCTGTCTTCAAAGTCAGGATTTTGCTGAGGGTTACACAACAAAACACTGAACAAATACTTGCTTAACAGTGACTGAAAAGAGCACATTAAAGCCCAGTATGTCAAATGCAAGTCAAAGTGTGGAGTGATGCCCATGGTCAACCTCTGTTGAATTACTACTCCTAACAATAGAACATTGTTACAATGGAAATTCTCAAGGCTTCTTTACAGTGGGCTTTGTGCTTCAGGCTAGGTAACCTCGACTGTGGATTTAAAACAGAGGCAAGTTACAGCCAATGTCAGACTAAGCATCTCTTAGTCCTTTCTCTCGGTCTGTCACCTGTGCTCAACTGATACCAGAGCACAGAAACATGGATATAAATGGACTCAATATATGAAATGTTTCATCTCGTGATATATTGTACAGTCTTCATTATGAACAAAACTGCTGCAGGTCAACACACATAAGAGACAAAGTTTAAGGCTCAAAACTGGGCTGAAATCACAGTGAGGACTCTGCTGATGTGGAGTCAGTACCAGGAATAATGAGAAGTCCTTAATTTATCAACAATATTTCTGAAAATCATAGGAGCAATCTGTTATATGCACCTGAAAACAGTTATTAATGGCTTCCTACCTACAAGCTTTTTTTTCCTCAAGTGCTCTTTTAAAATATTTTGGATGTGAATGAAGGGGACTCTGATGGCCTAAAAGTCTAGTAATGTCTTCCACTTCAATGCTTTTGCAGTTCTGCTCTCCCAATTGAGAAAGAACATTGCTTCCTCTGCTACTCTAGGAAAAACTAATGCAGTGGTCACAAAAGTGGTACTGTTTGGTTAAATAGTCAAAAAGGAATCAGCTGTCTATAGGGTCTTTCAGAAAATACCAGCTGAAAAACAGAGCAGTGGGTAGGATTTCCACTTGAAAGTTTCCACTTAATTTAGCAGATCCTGAAGTAGCCAGCCATATATGAAGCAAACGTATTATTTATATTTTCTGTGTGGTTTCTTCGGGCAAAAGCAGAGTTCAGACACTTGCTGCACATAAATGAAGTGTGCTTCATTTTAGATGCCTATAGAGGAGAGGCAATTTTAGGTTAGATTTCTGCAAGAACCCTCTCTGTGTGAAATGTCATATTGTAATGCATCCCTTCCTGCCCCCTGCAGCATTTCATAAAGCCTTCTCTGCAGGAAACTGTATGTTTCAGCTGTCATGTTCCAAAACCTCAATGCCTATATATTTTAACTTGATCATGATATACTCATTCTTAACCATTCCTTTCAATAAAGCATGTTTCCTTATTCTCATAGCTAAAAATAAGGTTTCTAAGTATAATGTTTCACAAATGAAAGAAATAACATTATAGCTACGATCATATTATGAAAATCATTGTATCATTTGGTTTCCTAAAGGGATTGAAAACCAAACCCAATATCATAATACAGAAGGCAGTTTCACAGAAAAAAATGCTCCCCAAACTGTTCATAGTACCTTCTGTTGGTTACCAATATAGTAAAACTTGATGCCAAACGCATTGCTATCCAATAACAAAAATTGAGGTATATGTCTATATTAAATTAAACTATAAATTTTGATTCCTTTACCAGATGAATTTCTCTGAATGGTTCCTATAATTAACAATGCCATGATGCAAGTGGCTTTTTTAAAAGCCTTGTCTTTCTCATTCCTGTTCCATAGTCTGAAATCCTACTCATCAGCTTTTCACTATTTCACCTTCATCCCATAAATCAAATATGAGAACCTAAAAAATATTCATCTCACAGATAATGCTCTGAATTGGTCAACGATCCTTGCTTATGCAGAGGTGATGGATTATTGCACTTTTGATTAAACGATGGTCATAGAAAGACACATGTCATGCTACACGTCCTCTGATGGAGCGTGTTGGAAGTGTGAGACTCATTTTAAAGCTAACTTGACATTAAAAATAAAAATGAAACAAACAAACAAACAAACAAAAAACACCCTCTAGCACCTTCAACATTTCAGCATATCTTTTCTAACAATGTTCTTCTCATGAAAATGCATGGATAAAGAGCAGAGATAATCCTTTGCAAGAACTTGGCTTTCAAAAAAAATTATGGTCACATTCTCTTGGCCTTTTTTTTTTTTTTTCTTCCTTTTTTCTTTTTTTAACTTCTTTTTTCTATGTTTTTTTTCCCAGTCTGTGCAATTCACATTTATTTAAAAGAGTGATCTTCTACAAAATAACAGTCTGCATGGAAGTCCACATAGCAGACTGTGGTGCATTTTCACCCACATTTTCAGGTGTTTTAACGTATCTTTGTGAAAATATTTCCCAAATTCACCAAACTCAGAGGACTTCTTTACAGGAGAGTACTATAATTACAATTTACTTGAGAACATCAGTTATTTTTGTTTCATGTGTGGTGAACAGTTTATTACCCATCTTCATTCTTAGCACATTTACTTAATTTGCTGAAGCAAACCAGCCAAGTGTAAAATCAAATTATTTAAGGAAGATTATAGAATAATGAGGTAGTCAGAATTAGTATAATAATCATTGTAATGTGCAGAATATTGCATATTTTGCAATTTATTGCAGAAAATATGCCAATAAGTAAGTAAGTAAACTGACTAAAGTTTTCTAGTGGCAGAAATATACTGCTCTCTCTCACTCTCTCTCTCTGTTTCTTAAGAAACTTTTCTTTTTAAGCCTCATTCAGAGATGGAAAGCTCCAACAATTGATTGCATCAATAGACATTGATTTACAGAAAAAGTTTGAGTGACTACCTCTTGATCCAGGTAAAAATCCACAGCAGTCAACGGAAACAATTCCCACTGCTTTTAGTGTGCTTTTGATCATTACCTGTAGATCTCAATAGATTTAGAGTGTGATCTTGGAGTAACCCTCCAAAGCATCACTAAGCCATCATCATTAGGATTAAGTGTAAAGCTGTTTTGAAACTTTGCTTCAGTGAAATGTTAGATTGAGGTCATTTATTGTACTATATAATGATTTGCTTACCCCATCTGCCTGTTACGTATGAAAATAACTTACTAAAGAATGGGCAGGGACCATATCACAGAAACCAGATTACCTGTGTAAATAACTGTGTGGGACAGTGTCAGTGCAAAGACCATCTCCAAATTGTTCATAGGAGAACAGTGAATAAAATTAAATATGTCAGAGGGTTTAAAACAAAACTCTAATTAAGTTGACCTTGTTAAATTGAATACATGTAAAATAATCCTGGTTTTCTGTTTCAAAAGGAAGCAAAAGAAGCACTCAAGAAAAAAAATCCCACTAATTACATCAAGACAAAATTCCTATTACTGTTGATTCCCCTAGAGGTATCAAGAAAGGTCTCTATCATTGCTTTCAGAAGTGCATTGGGATGTACATGTTAATATTCACTCAGTTCCAATTAGGAGATTTCAATATAGAGAAATTTTCAGTTAGATGTTAAAGTCATACTAAAGTTACTCTTTCCTTCTCCTGGAGCCTGGGAGAAAAGCTATAAGCAAAAGGGTTGTTTTCCACTTGTGGATGCCTTTGTTAGTGGAATTCTTCAGAAAAAAACATCCACTTTCCAAACTTCTCTGTTTTTAGTACTAATCCAAAAACTTGTACATTGTCATGGTTTCAGCTGCACACAACATCCTTCTGTTTTCAGTTAATTGATCCCTGTGACCACATAAACATGACCAGGCTGATTTGCTTTCCATCTTTTTACTACTTATCACTGGGATAATTTTCTTAATTTTGTACAGAAAACTGAAACAAATGTTAAATTTATTTTTTCCTAAAGTGTGCATTAAAGCTTCAGGAAATGTTATTGAATAATTATGTTTTAGTCATGGATTTAATGAATATTCATTACTGTTTCTGATGCCTCTTTGAATACTATATTTAAATTAGAAAGCCTTCTCTCCACAGTACAATACTGATTTTAACCATATCTATTCTGTGCTGTAAAATAATCAGAAATTGCATCATCATTACTAGATAAATCTCACAGACTTCGCTGGGACTTAGTCACAGGATTAAAGCTTTCCTGAGAGGGACAGAATTACTTGTGTGAAAATACTTTGCTCTTTGAGGTTAAGACTTTATTTTCTGATCCCACAGATGAAAAGATCAGTTTGTTACTATATAATCCTAATGTAATGACCCTCACACAGTTTCGTCCCTTGAGAAAATGTTGAGAACCTGAGAAACATCTGACCTGATAAGATTTTTTAAAGACGGAGAATATGTGAGCTGATCCTCTTTATCATTATCCCTTATTGAAAATGATTTATAAATATGAACAGGTTATTACATACACACATTATACCGATTTTATGCATACACACTTATTTTCATACATATTTTTCATATATGTATATATATTTCCATATAGATGTACACAGATCTATTTTCCATGCCCTTCTTTAATTGTCTCATTTGTATAGCTGGAATTTTCTTTTATGTGCTTCACAGACCTTAACTACTGAGCAATTTCTCTCTTTTTCTTCTCAATACTGAAAGAAAAGCCTATGCTGAAATAGGTAGAACAGTACCTTCAACATCAACTCCTTTGATTTCAGGTTCCTGGTCTCCTCAACCCTGTTTGTTTTTTTTTTTTTTTTTTTTTTTTTTGCAGCAGGCAAAGCACACAAGGATACCCTGTGTTTCCTCATGCTCTATAGAAAATAAATCAAAAAATGAGGACTAGATGCAGCAACATAGAAACTATGTAAGTCTATCAGAAGCACCATTCTTGCCACATGGCACAAAGCAATTAGGCGATGAGGGATGGTAAGAGCCAACAGTGATTTTTAATAACATGCTCTGATTCATTGGGCTACAGAAGATGTAGCCCAATAAAAAAGCCTGGACAGTCAATAAGTAGAGCTAGACAGAGTACCACACAAAGCTAATTTCTAAATAGAATTTTAAGTAATCACTGTTTATCATTTTGCCAGCCATGGACTCTAATGTCTTTGGGGCCTGTCTGGAACAACCAGAAGGATCAATCAACAACCATTCATTAAAAATTATCTTCCTTCTTTTTATAAATAAAATTTACACAGATGATTCACAAGTCACAAAAAAACAGTAAATATCAGAAATTAGGTGCTGTCTTTGCTCATTCCAGATCTTCCCAAATAGTGGTATTGCTCTTTCTTGTCCTCATCTGCTTCGGGTTTGTTTGTTTGTTGGTTTGAGGGCTATACACTCAGTATTTGACCTCCCAACTACTGCTTGACTAAACAAATCAGAAATCTCTACTGGCAGGAAACTTGAATCCATTAAAATATGCATCAGTTCAACCCTTAAGTCAACAAATAGGTTTCCTGTGATTTCAGAAAGAGTTTGGTTAGTCCACCATGTTGCTGTCATTATGTGGCACTTCCTCTGTACACTTGCACTCACAAAGTAGTTAAACACTACCTTTGCTCATCAGGTGTTCATGCACATTACAAATCTGCATACATACTACTGAAATAATTCATTGATTCATTTTTCCAAGCTAGCAGCAAACATGAAACAAAGAGAAATTAAATTACATATTTCTGTTGACTGTAACATATAGAAGAGATGTCTAACTGAAAATTCTTTGTGGAAGACACAGAAGTCTCCAAGAAAATACATAAAAACACCCATTCAATAATAACCAATTCAACAAAACTTTACTGTGCTCCCAATTATGTAATTCATTGGACTGGGAAAATAAAAGATCATAAATGTTACCCAGAAGTGTAATTCAGATGTACACAGATGTTTCCACTAAAACTCCTCCTTAGTCCAGTGCCAGGAATTAGACTGGTGCAGAAAAATTAAAGTGATATAAGTGATTAAAGTATATAAGTAGAACATCCCTTCTGAAAGAAGAAGCAGGATCACCCCAGTGAAACTGTTGCAACATCATCTATACTGAGACATAACAACATAATACATCAACTTTCTGTTTTTTTTTGTTTGTTTGTTTGTTTGTTTGTTTTGTTTTTGTTTTTGTTTTTTGTTTTGTTTTGTTTTGTTTTGTTGTTTGTTTGTTTTGTTTTTTCCTATGCTTGGGAATAAAATAAATAAATAAAAAACACTTGAAATTGCTAATGTTATTCAAAGTGGGTGCAGGACTTCTTGCATAAAAACATTCCTATTTTCTTGCATAAAAATAAATATCTTTCTGTGCAGAAAAAAAATAGTTATTTACCTTAAAAGAAATATTGGTGAGCTACTGTGATAAATTTCTCCGTATGATACACATCTGTAGTACAATGAACATGAAAGCACCAAACTACTGACATTGAACTTTAGATCAAAGTATGGATGACCTGTTCCCTCAGAGATTATTTTTATCAAAGATAACACAGAACTTCAGAAAGCCTTGCAGAACATATGAGAACAGATGCATTTTATAGTGAACCAGGAACAGTTTATACATCAGAAAGCACACTAAAAATGATTACTATTTAAGGGAGAAAAAGGAACACAGGGAAGAGGAAATCCTTCTTTCTTTCCCCAATTAAAAGCATTTGTTAGTGTAACTGTATGTGGAAAAAAAAAAATAAAAGTCCTTTAGTCTCAATAGGAAATCATGACACTTTAAAACAGGTCCAGTGGAATTAAGCAAAATACACATTCTACAAATAAACAAATTCAAAGGTATGTCAGAGAGGTTGTTTTCCTTCTCTCTCAGGTTATTTTGCAGCCAGGCTGAGGAATAGGGGATTACCATTTCTTAAAGCACTTGAGAGCTAAGAGGAAATGAAAGCACTCTAAAACAGTTATAAAGTAATAGTAAAAGGAAATAGAGGAAACCCAGTTAACTGCATCCAAGAATAATGACAGTGATATTGGTAGTTTGCTGTATCCATTTCAGATTTCAGTATTTTGTTATTACTGCTCCCCAAAATACATCATTTGAACAGAAATTCTGTAGCCAGAGGACATTAAAAATTGTCTACACTGCTCATGTAGTTTTCTCCACAGTTGTTTATCTTCAAAATTATTCACCATTTTAGAATTTGATCTTGTCAGATAAAAGAGCCAAACACTAGAGTCAACTGTTCTTCAGAAACCCCAAGACACTCAGAATTTGCAATATTTCTTCTGAAGTCATGAGGCAGCATCAAGGGGTCCTGCACTTTTTCAGGAGAGTGACGGTACCCCTTGAGACTCTTTACAATCACCAAAGATTTTACTGCAGCTTTTGCAAGAGTAAATATGCAATAAACCAATGCTTTGTCCAATTTTCCTCTCTGCAAATTATTTCTCTTTAGTCTTTTTAGATGTTTCAGTCCTTGTTCTAAGATGTTCTGTAACACAACAGCTGTGTCCCTCAGAAGAAGAAACATCAGTACATGGGTAAGTAGCACATTTGTCTCATGTAAGAGACATTGACATTCCATTTAATGGAAGACTCAATGCAAAAAGGAAATGTTTTTATTTTAAGCAATATAGTCTCACTTGATATTCAGACACTCTGAATTCTTCAGCAAGTCATTAGCACAAATCTGTATACAGCTCAGGTAGAGTAGCTACAAGGATGTGTTGAAAAGGAAAGTAACTATGTAAGTAGGCTGATGAGGTGCTTGGTATCACTTCGCTTCTGTTGGCAAGTACAAGCACAGCCCATCTCTAAGTACACTTGTGCCTAGAGTGTGCATTTTTCTAAGTAGGTTACATGTTAAATGGTACAGGTATGCTACAGATTTCCAGTACCCATTGTATGCTATGTTTGTACTTTCTTTCCTGTGTCACAGTAACCTGACAAAAAGCTGAGCAAGTGGATCTCATTTTACTGCATGTGAAAGGCCTATCAGAAGTACTTCTGACTGCTTAATTTATTCCCCATGAAGATGTGGAAGGAACTCAGTAGTATTTTTTTATTCATGGCATCTATCTTATTTTCTTCTTGTAAGCTGCATATGAAAAGGGAAAGAAAGGGTTTCTGTTCTAGACTGGGTAGGTAGAATAGGAGATTAATAGGTTTCAGCTACTGGAAGATACAATGTTTTGCAAATTAATTTAAAAATTGATGTCCTTTTCTGAAGATATTAGTGTCTTAAGGGGTAAATGTTATCCCACATATAAAGGAATCAATAGTGGATTGTTCCAAAATTAAATTTATTTCGTCAAAAAACAAAACAAAAAAATAAAAAGAGAAATATCCAGTTTTGGACAAGCCAAATATATTTTTCCTCATCTTTTTCTTATGGCCATTATATAAAAACATTTATTTTCCTCCAGTTCCAGCCTTCATGGAGACCAACAAAAAAAGCAACATCAATTAGAAAAATTCAGAAAATGCTAATGTGGGAAGGGGGAGTTCTAGTAAATAAACTACAAGAGTGAGGGGTGAGAGATTCAAGTTCACTTTCAGATCAGCTACAGACATCCTGAATAGCTTTGGACAGCTCAAGTGGATTGACATTTTTGAATTTGGCTGCCCATAGTTGTGCATTACATTCACAGTTCCATCAGAGTTAATACTTCTGCATGTCATTGCATGGTCATTGCATTTTGACACCTCAAATACACAATTAAAAGTCTAAAGTTTAAGTACCTCCACTTGAAAAATAACTCTTTAATCTTAGTGTCTGAGCTTTCATGCTGATCATGTAGTAGACAATAAAAGATCTGTTGTGTTGGCTGAGAAACTGATGGATTAGTGATGATAATGATAGCAATGATGACAAAAAGATGAAAACCCTAAAATAATGTACAAAACATCAGTGTTATGGCAAACATCATGCTGAGGCCCTGAGGAAAGATCATCCCATTTGACACAGCATTAATGTGGCCATTAGAATGGTAATTTAAATTGTTTGCAATACAATATCTTCTGCTAAGAGTATTTCAATGTGGAAAAAATACACCAACAAACAGAATATTGTTAGATGAACAACTTCCACTTAGTCATATTTGGAAAGAAGCAAAAAAGATGTACATACATGCATGTATGCAGAAATCCACATGTACACAAAAAAACGAGGCTAAACACTAACCCCAGAATTGCCTAAAATTTTCTAACTTCTGCAGGACCTATGTTGCATACTGATGCCCTTACACCACACCCAAATTCTTACATACCAGAGCATGCCCCATAGAAAATGACATAGTTGAGGAAACACTTAAAGAGTCTTTTTTTCTCATGTTGCCATTGTCTATGAAGCACTTTGTGGCCTCACCTGGGTTGTTCAGAAGGTGCATTAGCCATGTCCAGTGAATATACAGCAAGGGTTGAACAGTCCATGTTTCATGGCTATTGTGATGGTGGACCTTTAGGGCATAACAAAAGAGAATCATAAGCACCACAAAAGATCTGTAAATAAATTTCAGAGTGATTCCTCGTGGTATCACCATGAGGAAAAAGAGCTATTTCAGGTTTTCCTGTGTCATTTCAACTTACTGATGAAGCCTGAAGTTTAAGCAACATTGCTAATTATAGTGAAGGTCACAAACTGAAGTGATCTTTTCAGTAGGAGCAGCAAGATACAAGATGGAAAACAATGTAATGATAAAATTAAGTATAATTTATTTCTTTAATATCTGGGTATGATTTTGGAAAGAAAAATCATACATACAAGATAAAATGTCCACCTTACTGACAGACTCCTATGCACCAGTTTCTCCTATTTCAATATTATTTGCTATAATTACATTTATTGTGCCTGTTTCTCCATCCTGACCACTTGCCTGCTTACACAGTGCTGGACACTGTACTAAAATAATTACAGGCAGCTCCAGCCCTGATCTAAGTAGGTAAGAGATACAAGTGGAGCTCAGTCTGATGAAAACAAATGTTATGCTTGACAAAATCACTCTATTATCAAAGACAGTATGAGCTAATATAGGAGCAGATATAGCCCAGGTATGCTCTAAAGCTGAGATGAAGAGATTGTACAGGAAAGAAGGGTTAGAATAAACTACCAGTCCACACAAGGCATGGACAGTCCCAATTGAACTGATTATTTTTTTTTCATTATTTTTTCGTAAGTGGGTTCACTGCAGATGCTTCTTCTCACTAAAATCTCCAGGAGTCCTCTACCTGAAGGAATTTTTGCCCACAAAAGTAATTTGGGGAGAGTTCCAGAGATTAAAGATGCCAAATTGTACACATAATAGATAATTTTATTTGTTTGTTTGTTTAGTTCATTGTGGGTTTTTGTTTTTGTTTGTTTGTTTGTTTACCAACTAGTCCAAGAATGCAACTCCTCATACATTTTCTGTGTTTTGACAAAAAATGTTGATATCAATCATGCCCTTACTCAGACATATGGCATCAGTAAGAAAAATACGGATAATGAACATTGTAATTCAAATAGATATCATACAGATTTGTAATGCTGACTAGATTTAAACAAACAAACAAACAAACAAAACAAACAAACAAAAAAGATGGTTAGAAGAAAGGTTTAGAAATACATACGCTGTATAAATAATCAGGGAACTGTCTCCTGCCTTCTTCTACCAGGACATCGCACCCAGGAGATACTGGAAATCACAGAGATGTTCTGTCCTGGAAAATTTCATTTGTAAAATAACACTGTAATATAGGTGTGCTGCCACCTATGATTTAGAGAAACTCTGAAGCCATTCCCAAATTACAGTGGAGACTGAACCACCGTAGTACTATCAGCAATCATGAACACACATGGGGACCTAACCTACCTTTGTATGTTTGACCTCTTTTGGTTTTCCAAGCAGAATTCTGGCTAAGCAGAGCTGACCTAACCAGAAAACTTTAATGAAATTATACCTTTTAAATCAAAATATCTCTCTTTCTCCATTAACAGAAATCGTGGATCTTCAAGCAATGACCCACCAATACTGCTACCTGCAGAAAATAAACTGCTTGATTAGTTTCTGGTTTGAAAAGGCAGCCACTGGGTCATGCTGTCAGTGTAGCAGGTAACAGAGATGCTCTGCTTGCAGGCATCAATGTTTGTATATAACAAAAAACAGAAGAAATCAAAGCTATGCAAAATTCCATTTCTACTGTCATGAAGTTACTAACAGATTTAAGAAAAAAGCAACCAACCAACCAACCAAACAAAAACACTGACATGAATAGAACAGCACAGATTTGCACCAGAAAGAGATTCCAGTGCTTGCTTAGAGACCCTGAGTTACACAGAACACAAGACAGAATTTGTCTTTACATCTGTCTTTCTGCAATACACTGCTAATGCACTCAGATTTGCTCCAGCTATTGCTCAGCTTTCTTCCTTCACCTGTATTTACTGGCACATCTGTATATGCACTTTGAGTCCCTGCATTTTTTGAAATCTTTTATTCTTCAATCTTTTTAAAATCTGTCTGTTTAGTCTTGGCCTCCCTGGCTATCATTTCCAAATACCACTTCTTCAGCCTGTATCTACTTGAAAGGCATTCTTTCTGATGCCTTTTCCAGCTTCTCCACTGTGAACTCTAATTTCTTTTTCAGATCAGTACAACTTCAATGTTTATTTCTCAAACAGGCATACTACAGAGTGCTGCTAATATATCTACAGCCTCCTTTTGCTTCCATTTCTCCTTTGAAAACACTGCAGTTCTGGCAGGCTGTGTAGATAATATTTTTTCCTTTCCCTAGACCAGGGTTCCGTTGTCCCCATTCCCAGAGTAATTTAGAGATCCCACACACTGGCTGAGCACTCCTTCATAGATAACAGCTTTCCCTCTTCCTAACCATACTTTGGAGTCCAGCAATAGAAACGTGTGCTGCTCTTATTTCTTGTAGCCAAATTCTTAATGTTCCTTTCCAAATGTTGAGAAACATTAATAAGGATATAAGCACAGACTTATCAGAGCTGAATCTGGGTCTCTGGTGTCCTTTATTTCTTAAGAGTCTCATCTTCAAGCAGTTACTATAATTAATAATTTGCCCAAAATTCTATTGAAGTGTTTTTGGTTTTGTTATTGTTGTTTGTTTTTAATGACTATATTCTTCTCCATTCATTTAGACAATAAATTCGTGTTTATGTGTACCAGGCTGGTTGGCATCGCACAGAGATATGCAAAAACGTTAAGGAAGGCAAATGTCTCTTGTGGTGAATGAAGCTGAACTCAACCAAGCGAGTAAATAGAGAACAAGCCTGATTCAAATGTGATCTGCAAAAACTCCTCTCCTCCCTTTGACTGTGGTAAGATCCTATGTAGATTAAGCTTCTTATGGCAAATTAGGATATAACCATAGTTCCTATTTCCTGGAGATATTCATAGTCAGATTATGTATAATTGCCTTTTTAATATATATTTTTTCTGTACAAGTCAGCTCTGCTTGTCCTTTGATCTTTTTCTGTAATAGGTCCACAGGCTTCTACTGTATCCACAAACCTCTTCATTGCTGAGCAACACAGGTGGTACTGCCTGTGTTGGTCTATGGTAGGATGTTTCAGTATTTACACCTCAGACTTTCCATTTTTAATCCTTTTAACTATTATTCACCATTAAATCATCAGCTACTGTGAAATCTAGTTCTACTTTAGCATAACTGCCTTCCAGGTACTGCTATTTCACTGTGCTTCCCAATACTTTTCAGTGAGTACGTTTTCCAAGAAGTATGCACCTCCATTTGCCACATCTATTTCTGTACAAGCCTTCACATAATTGCTCTCACTTGAAAAGCATTTTTACATTAGGCATATCTATGAATATAATTAACCCTTAAAGGAAAAGACAAATGAGCATGTCTACAAATGAGCATGTAGGAACATGTCAACCTAGTTCCTAGGTCCGCAACTTAGATTTGAGTAGCCCAGGATGCATGCAAGGCATAGCACAGGCATAGTGGAAGGAGGAGACATGAAATACATGTGTCTCATCTCCACAATAATTAAAAAGAGTTAATTAATTAAAATTAACTCTCTGACTAGAAGGTAGTTTTTTCAGTGTTTACTGAGGAAGCACTAGATTACGCTGCAGAGCCTTAATGCAGTTCTAGCTTGTGGCCCTAAGGAAACAGAGGAGACATTTGCACTTAGTGAACAACCTTCTATGCTGAAATATTTGTTATCAACTGCTTTTTCTGAGTCTTGCTGGGTTTCACAGGAAAAGATAATTTACAGTGGTATGAATGGTACAAATTTTTACATTGTGGTTTCACATTCTATGAGGAAATGCAGTAGAACAGAACCACCAGAGGCTGTAAACAACTGTAAAAAACAGTTGGGATGTCACTATAAAGACAAAATAGGTAAAGTAACTGAAATGATATGCCCTGGAGGCCATGTCCTTATGGCAAGATGCACAGGTCAGTCTCACTAAGCTCAGTGTCATCACCCACTAGACTGATCCAAAAGACAGGAAAGATGCCGCTAAGTAGGAAATGTTTCAAACTGGCAAACCAAGAGCAAAAACGTGCAAAGATGGTGAATAGACTCAGAAGGCAAAACTTGCAAATGTTCATTTAAACAGGCCTGGATGAAGAAAGGTGCATCAGTAAACAGCTAGAGGACAAAGACTTATCTCTTCTTGGCTGTGAACTCATGTTTTGGGGGAGGTCAGCACATCGGTGTGAGAGCAGAGACAAACACTACCATTCATTGCTGGTTAAAGTCACAGACTGGCTGAAAGCATTTGATACAAATGTATACACAGGTGGTTACCTCAAAGTGCTTCACATGCTAAGATTACCTGATAGCTTATCTCCCAATAAAGTATTAGTTTTTCCCTATTCTGAGCTGGGTTTATTTACTGACTTTTGAAATACCTATTTATTTTTTTTCCATCAATTTCTTTTTCCTCAGCCAAAACTACCTGTGGTCTAGTTACATCTATTGAAGGCCCAATTGATTTGCTACTTTACTATGTCAAATATGTTCCATTAAAAGATTTCTGTGTGTTACGTTTTAATAATGACAGTTCCAGTGAGTAGCTGCCAAAACAACTTCAGCAGTTTAAACAATTAAGAACACAAGTAAAGGCAATTCTATTGCATTACTCCTCACGCTACTCTGGGCAGCTAATCACCAATAAAAAGTGGTCCTTCACAGTACAGTTCAGGTCTCTGTTTTAGAAATGCAGATAAAATGGAAAAAGTGTGTTAATCTTGTATGGTACTGAGCCAGTCCAGGAGCTCCATGGCAACCCTTTTCCTAGGTCCTGTGCAGGGAAAAACGACCTGTTTAGCATGAGCCTTTATGAAGGATCAAGTTAATCTCTAGCTGTCTGCAATGCACAGGAGCCAAAATTCTGGGTTCCATACTTTCCAAAAGCAGCAGCTCTAAATATGCCGTTGGACTAGTCCATTGTTGCTTATATGTTTGTTTGTTTATTGAACATTTATGGCCTGTGTTATAGAGGAGGTTATGTTAATTGATATCATTGCCAGTTCTGGTGTTATAATTGAAAATTCTGTTATATGCTAAACCAGCTTAGAAAAGAGAGTTACTGGCTTCCCAAGAAGGATAACTAATGGCATAAAACCAGCTAAAAGACAGGCTGCTTTGCACTGGGAGTTGTTTTAGTTATACTGATGGCAAAGAATCAAGAATCAGAAGAGACATATATAGAAACAATTATTCGGTTGATACCAAGTAAATCTGCTGCACTTACCTCTGTGGAACACAAAATATCTTCCTGGAGAACTTAACATATTTAATGTGAAACTACCATAATTCTCATGTTGTACACGATTCTCTGCAGCATGCTTGTGGAACAGGATGGCTTTCAAATTCTTGGGTAATTCCTTGTCTGTGTGCTGTTAATGACTCCACACTTCTTTCTCTCCTGCCAAAAGATAATTATATTAACTTTTACTTATATATTAACTTATTATCCATGTTAGTTCAATATCCTATAATGATTCTGCCCAAAGCCAGGATAATCTGCAAAAGTTTTAAACCTGAAGTGTAACAATGGATATAAGTTGGCCATCTCCATCTGTCTGCCTTAATCTCCCAGTTGAATTGGAGACAGATACACATCATTAGTCTCCCTTTATAGCTCATAATCATTCAGGATTGGGCAAATAAAACCATCTCCAAACTTGATCATAAAAAATATCCAGTGAGTTCTGATCCTGTGAGGACACCTAGTGAGCAATTCCATACAGAAACAAAAGAGTAACTTCTTAGAGCACATGATACAAGCACACATTCCCAGCAAATCTTTTTTTTTTTTTTTTTTTTTTTTTTTTTGCAGACAGGTATTATAATTACTGTTTGTATTACAGCAGCTTCTAAAGCCAGGCAGTAGTTGCAAAAGGCTCCCTCTATTCTATCCCTGCTTTTCTATAATCATACAGAAAAAAAAAAAAAAAAAGCTATGTCCTGAAGGCTTACAGATAAAGGAAAAAGAACTCACACACTTTCATAGGTACTTATACTGCCTCTAATAACATAGCTTCACCATTTTAATTATTTATCCAGTTCCTGTGACTGTCATGGGGTCATGACTGCTGGCTCCTGCTGGAGTGGGAGCCTTCTGTGGGGGCTCTCTGTGGTGTCTAGGGCTCTCCATCCCAAAGAACACTACTCTGCACTCTCCTTGGCTGTGGGCAGGTGCATTGGGCACTGGGGGCTCTGTATGCAGACACCATGGACCAGCAGGAAAAAAACAAAACAAACAAACAAAACAAAAACACATGAGATGTCAGGGAAGGGAAAAGAGTTGCCACATGCATTTCACACAGCCTGCACAGGACTTGGCAGTCTGTGTTTACAATGGGAAAGAAAATGCAAGTGAGACCTACAGCTCAATCCAGAAACCCTCTGGATCCTGTTAAAAACAAGGCATGGTACAAAGAAAGGTTTCTCTCCCTTGTTTTCTGTTTTCTGCTTGTTTGCTTGTTTCCAGGAAGAGTGATTCTCCAGGTCACTGCCATGCTGTAATTTACTCAGAGTATTTGAATGTGCTTGCAACCACTGCTCTGTTTAGTAGATTGAAAAAGAAGTGAAAAAGACTGGGGATGGGGGAAGGAGGGGAACCACTCTCAAAGCTTGCACATGTTTTATAAATCATTCAAATTTTTTGATTCTCTCTGGCTAAAATACATTCAAACTTTGTGTGAGAATAGAAATTAAGAAATGATCGGCTACAGAAAACCTTAACTACAAAATATGCCATAACAATTCTGTGAAATTTTAAAGGAAGGAAGCCCACATTTCAAGGGAAGCCTATTACATTGTATCTACTTACAACACCTGAAAACTTGAAAGATTTGGAAGAATACTGCATTCAGCTTCCAAAGACAAAATTTCCTATTGTACAGCACACAAATAACACATTTACTGAATTGCACAAAAAACTGTAATTTTTATTTCTGAAATCACTTTCAGAATCACTGCCAAGATTCTTTTTGTTCTCTGTAAAGGTAGAGACTCTTACATGGAAAGGCTGGAAATAAGAAACTGTAAGACTATGAATCGGTAATGTTCCAGGCACTGTTTATGGCAATGTATTATATATATATTATATATATATTAATACTAAGGCCTCCAATTTCCACCTAATTAGTGCACTAGTGGATTTCCCAAAATCCTCACTAATATAGAAGAAGCTGCCAGGTAATACAACAAGCTTATTGAAAAACAGAAATTAGCTTCAGAAAGAATTTTTGCTACATCTCGTGTCATAAGCATAAGGAATCAACCCCCCACTCAAAAAAAAATAAAAAATAAAATAAAATAAAAACAAAACCCACCAATAACAACAAACAACATAAACCCTGAAAATTCAGTGAAAGGAAGAGTAGAAGAGTAGACAAATGCTTTGGTAAATTCATTTGTTCTGAAGCATGTTAAGGTTTTGTATGCCTGACCTTTTTGAGTCATCCAGACAAATTTACACTTTCAAGAAACCTCCCAGTCTACTCTGCTGTAGATTTGTCATTATACTGAAAATCACTTCCTAAAGTTAGTGGAATTATCCAAGAACATAGGAGTTAAACTTATGTAGTTCAAAAAGTTAATCAGGTATCATAACAGTAATATCTTAATCTTCTGTGAAAGCCATTCACTAAATAAACAGTGATATGTATGTACAAATAAGCAGGATTTAAGAATGGGTATGGAAATTCTGAAAGCATGTTTATTTTTTCTATTATATAGACACTGAATCTTAAATAGTCTGTACTGAAATGATTGTCAGAAAACGTTCTCATAAAGTTCAGAAAAACAGACTTGATTTACGTAATTATGTTAAACATCCAAATGACAATTGTCATGTTATGTTATTTGATTAGTTATTTTACAGTGAACAACCTAAAATAAGCTTATTATCTGGTATTGTTTCTGTTCCCAGTCTTTTTACAATTATGCATGAACATTCATAATTCCTTGAGAAAATTAACACTTAGCAAGTGAAAACATTTATAAAAATTGCAGTAGAGGTACTGTGGGCATAAAGTTTCATGATAATGGTTGTGGATAGTCAGACCATATAGAAATGGTAATATTGTATAACTACAATGAAGTGAAAAGCAAACACTGAAAAAAAATGGCAGAGACGAAGTTAAATAACTTTGATATCAACCCCAGCATCCAGTATCTGCACCCAATTTACTAAAGGAAGTAAAATCCCCAGTGATCACCAAGCATCACTGATTCTGCCCCTCACAAAGTCTATAGCATCTAAAAGTAACCTGTCAGCTTTGAACAGCTATCCAGGGCAAGCACTATTCACTCATTAAAATTAATGTCTCTTAAATGGCTTTGAAAACCATACCCTTGACAATCATTTTACAGAATGCATAAAATACATAGAGCTGCACATAAAAATGATAATGCCTTATTTTATTCTACAGGAAAGGTTAAAATATGACCTCTCATATAACATAACATCATTTACAATACCGTTATTTGATTAAAGGACTACTTAACATTGTCTGTGTCCAATTTAGTAGCAGAAGCGGAGCTGATCCCAGGGACTTTGTGCAGACCCATGCACCACACTCACACAGGGCCGGGAAACACAGTGTGGGAGGGTCTGCATGAGGTGGCCAAGGCCAGCTGGTATTTCTAAAATCAGCTCTGCTCTCTCTCAGACAGTGGTTTCCAAAGCCTTTGGTTCTTCATCCTGCCCCCTCACAACTCCAAGTCCACGAGTTTACCAAAGCATGTTATCACATGTGCAAGGATCCAGCTTGTGTTTGTTACTTCTGGCTTCATGTTTCTCTCAGAGTGCTGAGGAGTAGGGAACAAGGAGATACTTGATATGGCCATACAGCAGTCATCCTATAACCATCACAGTTTATGTTGCACTGGATTTGAACCAAGCTGCTGGGACAGGAGCATTATAGGACTTAGTGTTTGAGTTAAGGGGGGACTTGAGTTGGCCATGTGTACTTGCTCCAGCCCCACTAGCACTCTCCTCAGTAAATCCACACCTGGTCTTACAAAAATATTTATATTCACTCTGTCTGTCCACATCAGTTGCTTGTTTACAAAAGCTGAATGCATTATTTCTGTGTTAGAAATCTTACTAAATCTTACTAAATTATGGCACAAAAAATGAGGTGCAAACACCAGCCTTCAGTGCAACCCACAGCATGCAGTAACATTGGTCATCTTTGCAATCATCATTTATGAATGTAATGACTTAGACTTTCATTAATTTCAAGAAAACTATCTTGCACTGAAGAAATGAAAGCTATGTAAATACTCTAAATTGTTCTTTGCCAAATCTTAATCAAATCTTAATATTAACTGCAGCTGAAATAATGCATGCAAAATTCAATCAAGAGAGAAAACAACCATGCTATATTCTGAAGCATTTTCTAATGTTCATAAATAAAAATATTTCCATCAGTATAAAAATACAATGTTTTTATCTAAACTCTATTAGTTTGTTTTCACACCCCATAGATATTTCTCCCTATGAAGCTATGAATAAGATTCTTACTGTTTTATTTGTTCCTGTCACTGTCTTCTTCTTTTGTCTTCTTTTTTTTTTTTTTTTCCCCAGATAAACTCATTTATGATATTTCTTTCCTACTCACTGCACTTACTTGTCCTTGTTAGCTTGGAGCTTGAGGTTATGCTTGCATCTGAAGACAACCATCTGCATTAAAAGTCCAGAGAACTAAAACATGAGGATAAGAGGGAAAAAAAAAAAAAAAAAAAAAAAAAAAAAAGGAGCTTTCTCAAACTTCACACAAGGTTTTACTTTAATTTCTTTCCTTCACCAAAGTAATGGTCTGCTCCAGAGGAAAAATAAAATAAAAATAAAATAAAATAAAATAAAATAAAATAAAATAAAATAAAATAAAATAAAATAAAGCACACAGAAAAACAAAAGCAGTAAAAATATGTAATTCTAAATATTGCTAATAGATTTTAGACATAAATCAAAGCCCTCAAAAACATTCAGAAAACAGAGTCAGAAAGACTAAAACATTTATTACTAATTGGGAATATGGCACAAGAAAAATCTCAGGTTTGGATGAAATTTTCCAAAGAGAATAGTCCCACATTGATTGAGATAAGATCTATACTTTTTGTTTTTACGGAAAATAAAATTAATCTGAAAGCTTTCTACAGTTCAGAGAAGAAATGTAAGCCCTCTTTAGAACCAATATTCCAAATGAAATTTCACTTCTGGAAGATTAAGACTTTCTTTTAAACTAATTAAAATGTTATTAACTCATTTATATTCCTTTCAATTTTATTTTTTTTTCATAAAGTAAAATACAACTTCTCAAATCAGAAAATAACTGTTTCAATGCAAAGTCAAAGCATTCTGTTCTGTAAACATCAAAATAGGAAGGAAACCAAATGTTTTATTTTGCTGGGCTTTTGTCTAAACAAGAATTCAGTGACATGGGCATGCTTCCATTAAATGTCTGAGTTTAACAAAAACAACATTTTTTATAGAGAAACCTTCTGTCAAAAATTTCTGATTAACACTAATCACATTGTATTTCAGCAAAAATTAAATTAGCAATCAGCTACATCACAGATTTTCAGATTTATATGGACACTTAAATATGCAGATAGTGCCCAACTAGAATATTTTACAGTACCTAAATGTGTATATACATTACTTTTGAAAAAGAGAATTGATCAACTAATCCATTCAATGACTTTTAAAAAAATATTTTAAATCAATTTTTATTATCACATTTTCACAGGGACATGATCTGTCCTTGTTCCCTCTTTCTCAGAGAACATGCAGAAAATTCTCATTTTAAGCTCCACAGTTTAATTTTTTAATTATATTTCGTTTAAAGAAAATATGTTTTGGAAAATCCTGGAAACTGTGTTCCAGAACAGAAGGCAGGAAAGCTTCACCATTCATGTTGGACTGCATTTTGTCATTCCTACTTGACAATACAGGCGCAGAATAGAGGTGCTTCCAAGCAAGACGTCTTCTGCAACGGAAGTTCTATGGTGCACAGCATATCCAAGCCACAGTTGGCATCTCAAGCTCTCATCTCCGTTTGACTGGCTCATAAAGTTGGCAGTATGCATACAGCTGTTAAACTATCCTTTCCGCACTCTTTAGCCCTAATGTCTAATCTGTGGTGGTTTGCAAAGGAGTTTCTGTGCTTGCAGGGATACGTTACATTAGTTTTGTGGCAATGCAATTTAGTTTTCTAAGTTGTCTTGCCCTTTTCTACATCTTAGCCTCCTTCCTGCATCCAGAGGAGAAGCTGTGAAGCTTGACGTTACAAATCTCTTATGCAGAATATAAACCCCACAAAGTTAAGGTAGTTGTTCATCTTGGACGGGGTACGTTTGAATCCAAAACTCATCTTTAGGATAGAAGCAAGGTATTAAGCTCTTTCTGTTAATAGGAACGTGAGTCTTTCTGCCTGGAGCACAATTCAACAGAGCAGTCAACCATTTCTTTATCTTTGAAAATGGTGAAATGGACCCTGGATTAAAAAGAACCGGTTCCCAGCCTGCCTTGAAAGGTAGTTGTTTAGTGCTAAAGTGTGAGTTTCCTTTCTGGTACATGAACATCCTAGCCTTATGATTTTCAGTACTCAGTCGCGGTCCCCAGACTCTCATGTTTTGAGAGGGATTGTACTCCCCTTACCTAATGTGGGAATCCCGTTTTTGTGCCTCAAAGGTCAATGGTGTAAGGCATTTAGAAATCATTGCGGATTGTGGTTGTTGTCAATTGCCACGGAAATTAAGGCCATGCAAGTACCTTCTACTCCTTCTTCTTCCCTTTCATTTGTTGTCCGGTTACTACTCAATATTACACATTTGGTGAGATGTCCTAAAAAAAGCATTACATCCTAATGTTAACAACTCTTGTTTTTTCTTTCTGTAGGTCTGCCAGTAGCTGACAAGTTAGAAAGATGACCTCTTCTCTTTCATTCTTGTGAAGTTAGAGGCAGTGCCCATTTAAACTGTGGCTGAGGCTCTGCGATGGTGCAAGTCTATCTTACTCCTTCAAATTCGGTGATGCTGCCGGAGTTTTCAGTAATGAACTTTGAAGGATTCAACCACTCTATGGCTTTTGGACAGTGGCAATTATCTGAAAACATTCCTACAGGTTTATCTTCTTCGTCTACGTTTGTTTGCTCTCTCCATCTCATTCAAAGCAGTCAGGACTGGTTTGCTTCCCCCTTCTCTGGAAATTTGCACTAGGAACCATTGTTAGAATCAGAATCCTGATCTGAGAGCACGATGAAAAATGTTGCACACCAACTTGGACATTGGAGAGGAAAATGTTCATGTATACGTCAGTATGGTACTCAAACAGCTGCTTACACCTTTTAACTTTTAAACCTGAGAAGCAACAGGTAGTTTCTACGTTGCCCTCGGGGATAGTGTACTCTTCTGTACTTTGCTTCTATACAAACAGCTCAAAATTTTAAAGTCATGTTGTCGCTCATACCACCAAACAACCTTGCACGGCATTACACGTTGCCCCCCAGATAGATCTTGCCCTGAATGCAAGACCAGATAAGGAAATAATGCCGGCACGTAAAACTAACTCGTAAATACATCTCTTTTTGGCTTTTTTTGTTTTGTTTTGTTTTGATACTTTGTGGGGCTTAGCTGTACTTCAGTGAGAAGAATGTCTTCTGGTGTGAACTGAAATTATACCTCTATGCCACAATGTCCCTCTATTTTTTATTTTTTTTTTGGTGGGGGCGGGAGAGGAGGGTGTTGATAATTCCTTGTGGACACCTGAAGGAGTTGAAAAATAATAAAATTTAGGTGAAGAAAAAGTTCCTTCTCTTAATTTTTGTCGTTGTTTTTCTTTTCCATCTGGTCATAAAATGAAGGTCCCATTTTCTGGCTTTTGGCAGAGTGCAAGCGTGCTGAAACCGTTCACGTTACGTAGACTGTATTTGTCTGAAATGATAATATCATACCTATATAGGCGCAGAAGCTTAGGGGCGCAGAAGCTTAGGGGCATCTTTGACAGCAATCACAGGACTAATGAATCATTAGGGAATGATTGGGATATCAGCACAGTTGGCTCTGCTCTACTGCTGGCTTCCTTGTGTGTTCTAAACAAGTAATCCATCTGTTGTTATTTTCCAAAAGTTTGGGGAGGAACTAATAACCAGAGCTAGGGAGCTGCCATTGCCATGAACCCCCTGGCTGGACTGAGCTGGCTGCTCTACAAGTCGTCCTAATTCCTGGCAACTCACCAAAAATACTGCCAGCATTTCTAGAATAGCTAGCTCTGCTCATCTATCCAGGTTTAGCATCTCATTTCTGCAATATTTGAGAAGACCTCAATAATTCTGAATGTTGTAAAAGGATGTTATTTCACACAAGAAAATTATGCCATGCCATAATGAATAGCAGAGAAATCATCACAAGACAAAAAAGATGGGAAAGAGAGTGTGTATAGTCAAGTTATAGTCAATTTTCAGGAAGAAGTAGCCACTTGCATCTAGACAGGCATGATTACCTCTCTGACCTGTGTATCTCAGAACATAAACATTGTACGCACCCCTACATGTTGTCTTCCTCTCCATTCTGCTGGATTCTCCTCTCCAGTTTGCCCAGCCCCACCATTCAGAGTTTGCAATACTGTTCCAGTCAAATTGATACTTATTAATATCCTCATCAGCCATCATAACCCAACATTTCTGCACAGAGCCTGCATAATCTCATCAAAGGCATGTTACCACCTCCCCAAGTTGACATTCAGCTTGTGTTCTTTCCTTTGCATTCTCTTGCCTTTCTCAATATAAGTGCCCCAGGGTCACCAGCAAATGGAACAAGTCTGGAGTAATCTCTGTGTCCCCCTTCTATTTGGGGCAGAACCATTAGATTGCTGTGCCATGCCATGCCATGCCAGAAGTGCTTTAGTTTACTGAGCTGATGGGATAAGAGCATGTCTGCAGATGGCCAGGAATGGACAGATATTCTCCCAGAATACACTCTAAAATGTTTCAGAGAGGACTAAAAGAAGTGCTAAGGGTTCAGGATTTCAAGTGCCTGTCCAGAGCTGTGGTTCCATTATGAATGCAACTACATCATTATGTCTCAATATTGTGGACTTTCACACTCCCAAAACCCAGATAACTGGGTTATCTGCAAAGATATCTAGAAAAGAGAGCAAAAAACAGAGTAGACAGTTTGACAGACATGGTGAGGTATGACTTGGGTGTTAAAACCTGGCAATACCACAGTAACCAAGTTACTTATTTGAGAAGACCTCAAATAACCAAGTTACTGTGGTATACTTGTGGTTACTGAAGCAAGCAAGTGCCACAGCGTCATCTAGGATGTCTGCAATGCTGCATACCACAGCCTCATCCCTGACTTTCTGCAGTCACCTCCAGCCCTATGTTAGCATACCAGCTACCCAAGGAGTTGCAGCCCATGTAAGCCGTTAGAAAATATTTACCTGCTGTGCTCTACAATGTCTGCAGCAAAGGATAGCCTCTTCTGATCAGAAATAGGGCTATCAGGATCCCTTTGCAAAGACACAGAACTTTAAAAAAAATCTCTGCAAAGCCATGAATGCAAGAACCCCATATTGAGATGGAGAATAACAGCTGAAAAAAAAAAAAAAAAAAAAAAAAAAAAAAAAAAAAGATTGCATAAATACAGCACACATTGCTTGGTGTGATTAATTTGATGTGGGATTTATACCTCCACAAAAACAATCCTCTATCTCCTACCCATTTCTTATTCACCTGTCCTGATTACTTTATACATATATATACCAGAAGTTTCACATTTATACTTTTAAAACTTACAATTTTCAGTGTCCCTTGATACAGAAATATACACTATTGCTTAATGAGATTAAGAAATGCAGCAAGTTCATAGCAGTGCTAGAAAATAAAATATACTTTCTCCCTGTGAAAACAACCAGGAGGGAAGGCTGGCATATTAGATAATGCTATTATTAGAAAAGAAGGTAATGTTTTTTGAACTAATTAGCTACCTACTGATACTACCTTAACATATATGTTCCACTTGATACTCAGTTTAGTAACTAACAAGCTAGGCTTCAATGATAAAGGTTTTCTTTCTTTACTCCACGGCTTCTGAATTGCTCTAATCAGAGTTAAACTACTATTTGGAAAGCCTCCCTAGTTAAGTAATTTTCACTTTCTCTTTAAGGCAACTAGTTATTTAAAGACTAGTGTATGTATTTCTCACTAAATTGCAATTATAGTTGATAACTGCATGAATAAACTTCTCAGATTCATCAGCATGTAAATTAGGGCCAATCAAAGAGCTTATTAACAAATACAAATAAGATACTATTCTCACTTCTTAAGTAAGTACAAATGGTGTTTTAGCTGTACTTTTTGAACTCTGCCCTGATGGAGACTGGCTATGAAGACTATGCAAACTCCTACATACCTAGTTAATATTTCACAATTCCATAGTTCTGTGAGAAAAAGACAATGACAAGCTATGGAAGACTGTACTACAAGTTTCATTTTGCAAACAAGAAATTAGAATTTATCTCACAATGAGCAAGCTAGTCAGAAAGGTCAGAGTTAAATACAGAGAGCTGACCTTAGTAGAATTTCTCATCAAGCTTTATATGGAAAAAAACACTGATATGAAGTCTGGGAAAATGCAGATAGAGGAAAATCATCAAAAATGGCTCAGTAACTAGAGATACAGATGAGGGACATACAGAATAGCTCCAATACTCATTGCCATCTGACATCTAGGGGAAAAGGGTACCACTAAGAGCAGCAGAACCCTGTTCTGCCATGCCCAAGATATGTTTTTCATCCATTTATATAAGTATCAGACTTTTCTTTCTAGAAGTAATATAGGCAACATCCAGATAATAAAGGATTTAAACTTAGTACATGGTGAGACCCTCTAAACCACACCAGTGTGACTGGGGAAGCCACTCTCAAGTAAAATAGCATATGCATTTCCAGTGCATGTGTTGCGCTGCATACTTTGCATATTATCTCCACATGACAACAGCATTAATAAACACTATGCTTATAGTTGCACACACTACTTGATAAAGCTATTTTGCACAACGTGAAGTTGTTTGCATGCTATACATTTATATTTTAGGAGTTGTAAATAAACTATTTGCCACACTGCATCACTGTCAGTTGGGTCAGAAAAAAAAAAAAAAAGATAAATATCACTGTTTTATTCCAATGACAGGTCAAATCAGACAACTCTAGTTTCTATAAACATGGGAAAAGGGTAACAGCAAGGGAGTGTTTGCCATTCTTCTGTAGCTTGTAAATTTGACTTGAAACATAGTGAAACTCCGTCCTTTCACTGAATTTAATGAATTCTGAATTAGGCTTTTAACAGTCATTGCATGTATGCGTGCATTTAATTACAAAACAATATGAGACTGCAATTCAATTAACAGTCACCCAGTAAAGAAACCAAGCTTGCAACTCTGAAAATGCCCAATGCCATCTTTCCTTTTATTAGAGCTAAAAAACACTTGTTCTGGAAGGTTACAACCTCTGGTTGCTACTCTAAGATTGTTTGTTTTCTCTCAGGGAGAAAGCACTTTACCTTTTCCACTTGCCACCTCAAACAGAACATTGTGTCCACGGGGGGGAAAAAAAGGCCACTTTTTTTTTTTTTTTCAGCTTTTCTCCTTGAATTCCAACAGAGAGCAACGATAAGCTTTTTCCCTTTGCATCAAAAAGACTTTACTGACTAGGTAAAGTGAACAAAAAGAAACATGCTGTAAAATGTAACTGCTGGGAGCAGTTAAAAGGTTCCACACAGTTTCCCTTCCTTTTCTGAATACCCCATTTTGTAGAAAAGTACATCAAAACCAGGAGAGAAAAAATGAGCACATGAAAGGAGTTGTTATTCAAGGCTTGTTCTGCTTATTAACTGCATTACTGTGTGTGCATGCACATATATATCCACATGTACAATTCTGCATGCGTTCAAATATTTATATGTTTACATTATAATGTTAAAGTTCTATACTAATTATATATTACTTCAGATCTGGTGAGGTAGAATAATCTCAGTTATTGTTTTATTGTTAAATAATTGTGTATAACGTATTAAAAAAGAAGTGAGAACAATACTGCCAATTAAGGAAGAGCCCTAGAATATACCAATATACAGTAATCCCTCCTCAGAAAAGGGAGCAGCAGCAGCTGTTGTAGCTAATCTATCAGGCAATGAAGTTCTCCCACTTCATATTGCAGGCTGCCATCTGCTGGTGCTCTTATTCAAATTCATACTTCTTAAGTCTAGAAAAAGGTTACTTGAAATATTGCCTTTTCTTTTTTTTTTTTTTCACACTGATTTTTCACAAGTATATTTATTCTGGTATATTCCTTACCCTGATAGCTCATGAACTTGCTCAGGCTGCATGTATATATATTGCAATTCAAGGTTTGGTCCACCACCAACTCAAATACAAATTCAATTTGTGTCCACATAAGCTCATGCTCAAGCTTGAGGTTTGGGGTTGAGATGGAACACAACAGGTAGCTCAAGCTAAAATAAATTACATCTACATATTTTACAAAGGTGGAAATCTTGGAGACATGGGAAAATCAGATTATATTTGTTATTTACAGTTTGTAAAATAGACTGCTAAATTTGAGCCCCTTACTGCTCTCGCAGAGGCTACTCATCTCACTGCCACTGATTGGGACATTCTCTATGCAACTAGATAATTAAACTGGAGGTAGACTACTTCAATTTAAAAGGTTTTCTGACTTGAATATTAAAGTAAGTTAGATTTAGTCCAATAAACCTAAGGCCTAATCAATAATTCTAGACAAAGGTTGACAGCAAAACATACAAAAACAAACAAACAAAAAAACAAACTTCCCCAAATATTAATACTATGAAGAATGACCATGAAGTAGTCAAGTTTAAAATCTTTGGTGTTAGGAGGAAAACCGTCGCCAAAACTTCAAACCTGGTATGGGTAGAGCAGGCTTCAGGAGGCTCAGGGAACTAGTTAGTTCCTCCTCTTAGGAGGACTGGAACATGCAATTCGAAAATGTCAGAGGCAGGTGGGACAGAAGGTCAGCTTGGCTGAGCAGAGGTCTTCTTCTAGAGTTTAGGAGGAAAACGTGTATGGCCACTCAAAGTGAGGTTGGGCAACGTAGAAGGACTAGAGAGATGCTGTTTGCCATTGTAGGGATAAAATTTATGCAGCCAAGGCTCAATTAGAGTTGAAGGTGGCCGGTACAGTACGTATGGGACAATAAAAAAATTGTTGTTTGTTTTTTAATATGTTAACAACAAAAGGAGGACCAGAGAAAGTATTGGTCTATTTCCTGATGAGGATAATCACCTCACAAATAGAGACATAGACATAGCAGAGACATTTAATGCCTTCTTCACCTCCATCTTCAACACCAAGAATGGTCTCTGGGACCCCTGTAGCCCTGAGCTGGAAGACTGTGAATGCAGTAATGATAAACTCCGAGCCAATCCTGAACTGGTATGGGATTTTCTGCTCCATCTGGATGCACAGAAGTCTATGGGGCCCGATGCTGTTCATCCCAGGGTACTCAGAGAGCTGGATGATGTCATTGTGAGGTGCCTCTCAATTATTTTTCAACAGTCTTGGGAATCTAGAGAAGTTCAACTGAAAACTGGCAAATATTGTTCCTATTTTCAAAAAGGACAAGAAGACCCTGGTAACTACAGGCCTGTCAGTCTCATTTCAGTGCCTGGTAAAATTACAGGGCTTATTCTGGGAGTTATTGAACACCTGAAAGACAATGCAGTCATTGGTCATAGCCAGCACAGGTTTGTATTTGTATATGAATGAACAATTTGTTGATGGGTTGTGCTCGGGGTACATTGGTTTACATCAGGCTGGCAGTCAGTCACTGCTGAGGTTCCCCATGGCTCTATTTTAGGGCTTCTTTTTCAGAAATAACATGGGTGCAGGACCTGAAGGTATACTAAGTTTGCAGATGACACTAAATTGGGAGGAGCTGTTGAATCCATCAAGGGTAGAGAGTCCTTGCAAATAATTCTTAATGAATTAGAGAGCTGGACGAATCAGCAACAACATAAAATTTACTGAGAGTAAGTGCTGGAGTCTGCAGCTGGGAACCTGGATATACATAAGGACTGGGGGACAAGAAACTGGAGAGCAGCCCTGCAGAAAGGGATCTGAGGGTTTTCTTGAATGTATTCTCTGCTAATCAAACACTTACCTATTTTCCAATAACACATTTATTATCAGTATTTTAAAGAATGAGAAATAAAACAGGTGATTCAGTCCTTTAGGTGAATAGAGCTATGTTTGCATAATAAAGTTCTGTTTCAGTTATAAAATTAAGTTCTTTATCCTATTCTATTGTAACAGTTAAACATTACTATAAAATTTCATTATTTTAGATGGAATTGGGACAGAGAAAACATTTTTGTTTGTTTGTTTTATTCTACAAATCTGTAAATCTTGCTTGACCAGCACTCATAAGAATACATCTATTCTTCTGCCCTCCTTTTTCAATAAACTGAGCTATGTTTCTATCAACATAAGGAACAAATAATGATCAAAGCAATATCAAGATTTCTTGAAATTGTATTTCTTATTTGGAACAATTACCAGTAACTAAAGATAAAACTTGTATATAGATTTTTCATTTTGTCCATGGAAAGACATAAATGGGAACACAGATGTCACACAAACTAGTTTAGTAAACTAGATTTTAGTGGGGTTACAAGTAGTGCAAGTCTTAACAATAAAGTATAACAGTGACAAATGTGATATAACAACAGAGATGTTCCACTGCTGATGTATTTTGCCATTCTAGACACAAGTCTTCTCAGCAGCAGTTTCCAAACATAAATGCAGCCGAGGTTTCTTAGTAAGTCTGCTTTATTAAACTACAGCCCATCAAATGGATTTTTTAGAAAAAGAATAAAAGAAAATACATAGAAAAATTAATCTCCACTAAAGAGATTTTAAATACAGAAAGAACTAATACCACTGTATAGCAAGGGACAAGAGCTTCTCTTAAAGTAATTTTGTGAAGCAAAAATTTTCATAATACCAATTATGAAAATTTTCTGGATCTATAATTAGCAATGGAAGAAATCTCAGAATTTAACAACCACAGCATACTGGGTTGAACAAAGTTCAGGCTGCAATAAACCCATCATAATCCTGTTCAGACTGTAAAATACAATTGTAGTGGAACAGTGATTCTTAAAGCCACTAATGACCTTATCAATCTATTTTACTAAAAATACATGAAAGAAGTGCTATTATACAATATATTTCCATTGACTTTTAAAATACTTTAGAAAATATAAAATTTCTCTTGAGAAAGAAAATTTGAAAGAAAGATTTCAAGAAAAAAAAAAAAAAGGAACTGGTAATCTATTCTTCTAATAGAGCAGTAAATTTTGATCATGCAACTTGAAATTTACAAGTTATATTATGCAAGTAAATTCTTCATCCATTTCACTTTTTCAAAAACATCTAACATGCTCCCTGAATTGCAAATTGTGGTGCTAAATGATAAAATTGGAAATTCAGTGGGCCACCACCCACATCCTAGCATTGTGTAACAGATGAAACATTTGTAAATGACAATAGCCCATGTCATTTACGTCAAGTCACTCTAGCCGTAGCAAGTCATAACTGACTGTGTTTCATTTCAGGTTTTAAACGTGAAGATAAAAGTCTTATAAATGTTCATTTCTGTTTGATATTCAAGATGTGCTAAGCTAAAACAACAACAACAAAAAAACACTATAGTGGTTACTGCAAGAAAAGGATCCAAGGGAAAGGTTTGGTTTCTTTTCATTCTGATTTAACATTGATGATGCTCTATACATGATGAGGGTATCACTATCTCACAACCTATCAGCAGGTAATTCATAAGGAGGTCAAAGAAAGGAAAAGGCCATAGAATCATGAATAATTTAACAATTTCATCAATAAACAATTCTTCAGATAATAAAAAGCACCGACAGAGCCATGTGGAGAAAGAGAAAGGGGAAAAAAAACGTTTTTGCCTCACACTGACAACCATCATTCAAGCAAACTTTGAATTTGTGCACATACAGTATATTAGGTAAATAATTC
Source organism: Aythya ferina (assembly GCF_964211825.1). NCBI lineage: Eukaryota > Metazoa > Chordata > Aves > Anseriformes > Anatidae > Aythya > Aythya ferina. The sequence continues at coordinate 40,660,301 of NC_140301.1, forward strand.
CCCAATTTGCATCAACAACAATGATAGTCCTGCATGAAAATATAGCCACTTTTAAATTTATACTTATATAATTTAATTTTTGATCATCCTATGGTCATGTATTTTAATTTAATTTCAAGAAAAACTGTTATTACAAATAAATTTCCAGTAACATGCTAATGTATATAATAATACGATATAATGAATGCTATGACATAATATTCTATGTTTTCTTCTATGATAATACTGGGCAAAAACATCCTACATTACCTAGAGATATTTTAATTTAGTGCTTATATCTATAAACTCATTTTTAAACATCAGAGATACTAATCATGAATAAAGAAATTAAAAGCAATGTTTTGTAAACTTTTTCTACCCTTTGTGTATTTTGACTATGATTCATCTATTCCAGACAACCAATGCATTTGCTAGATCATCATCCTAGATATTAAACAGCTAGATAAGAGGACAATCAAGGAGAGTAGGGATATAGTCAAATGCTTTTCTCCATCAACTTATCTTAGTTGTGATATTCGGAATTTCCTTTCAGTGGTAATTTTTTTCCAGCCCAAATATCATAAGTGTGGCAAGCATAGGATTTTTTATAATGTAATATGATATTACAAATGAAAATAATTAGACAGCAGAACATAGCTAAACTTCCAGTCACTCTCTATCACATTGACTAAACATTCACCATATAGGTTTGTAAGAACAGGGAATATACAGAAATAGAGTATATCATTGTTTTAAGTACTCAGAGTAAACAAAACATAATAATTTGAGAAAAAGCAATGACAACATTTTCACGTTAATTTCAACAACACATAAATGAAAAAAAAAATCAGTTATAAAATTAAACCAACGAATATGATTCTTTAATGTTCCTTTAATATGAATTAGATTATTTACTTTGAATCTATTCTGGATTATTCTCTATCTACAAATTATTGCACAAATGGGGGATTAGGCAATTACAGGTATATACCAGTATGCGTTAGGTCTATTGTTTGTTGAAGTTTCCCCTCCATTTTTCCTCTGCTCTTTTTTGCCAAGTAAATTGTCAGCATTTTATATCTAAATCTAAACTAAAAATACACATATAATTTCCATACCTCTGGGATTGGGCATTAAAGAACCATTTGTACCTTTAAAAATCTTCTTACCATCTGAACCCACAGTACTGTTTGCATTCTGAATGAGACCTTAAGATTCCTTCTTTTTCTCTTTTCTGAGACAAACACATTTGTTTTGCTTCATCCTTTTGCTGTCTTCACCGCGTTGTACCAGATTTGGAGGGTTTAATTTAGCACCTGGGTAGGGACTGACAGTTTTTAAATTTTGTTCATGCTGATTCACACTTCAATCTCCATGTTTAGATAAAAGCCTATTCTTAAGCCCACTCTCACAATTTAGAACCAAAATCAATCAATCAATCAATCAATCAATCTATTACTTATGCATTTTTACATGCCTCTTCAAGCTGACAGTGTAACATATTTAAGTGGAAGCAAATGACCTCAATTTTTTACTCTCAGAATGAATCACCTTCTCAAATTTCAGTTTCTGGAGTAGTTCTCATGCTCTGTAACATGTACCTTGCACAATGTCTAGTGTGAGTGACAGGGAACTGGAAAGAGATAAGGTAGAAAGTGAGGCCTAGTGAGCAGTCACAGGCATTTGGCAGCCCTCTTAGAAGGTTTGATATCCAAACACTTCAGACGTCACCTGGCCAGGGAATTGTCTCTCCTCTCATTCTGTCACCAATATGATTGAAGCCTCTTGCTTATAACTACTACTTCTCTGTTCTTCATTTACTGTACAACACAATCAATTCTCTCTTTAACAAATAAAGAACAATCTGTAACTCATAAAAATAAAATGTGGCATTCTATTCTCGTAAGTCCAGCTAGTTTGGGATTGAATCAAGGTAATTATATTATTTAGGAAAATAAAATCTGTGTAAAATATATAAAAAATAAAGATATATTTCTTTGCATGTTGGACTTTAATTAGAAGTCTAAGAAATCTGTAAATAGAAATGATGTATTTTCATACGCAATCAATCTGTTCTTGTATGCTGATTGCTTGTTTGTAGTCTTCTACAGCTTCTTTATTGAAACCCAATTTAGCACGAATATCAGCTCTAAGTCTATACATCAAGGCATCATTAGGCTGAATTGACAATGCTGTAAAAACAAGAAGTACAATATTAGGGTGTTTTTTTTTTCTTTTCTTTTTTTTTACACATCGTCACATAATTATAAAGAGAAGCATGGTCTCAAAGTTGCTGTCAGTGTTCTAATTTTTCTCAAAACATGCTTTCACAAGAGAAAAGCATTATCTATATACTAATTACCTATACTAATTTTACATGAAAAGGTAAATAGCATATTTACCTAAAAGTAATAAAAGTAATAGCATAACTTTGTTATGCTACTCATTCTTCAGATTTTTTTTTCTTTTTGATGCCATTTATGCATCAAATTTCAATTCTGCCCCATCAGCAGGCACTATGCTTTCCTCTATAATATGAGCAAAATCTCAGAAAAAAAAAACAAAAACAAAAACAAAAAAGTATCACCATCCACGGCAGACATGGCAAGGTACACAATAGCTTTCTCAGTTCCTCTATTATGTAAAAAAGGATTTATGAAATTGTTGGAAATCTTAATCTGATGTTTTAAAATTCTGTTTTAGAGAGGAAGTTAGTTGAAAAGCATCATCTCACTGGTCCAGTCAATTTTCATTATCTTATAGCATGAAAATACTCATGAAACCCAATATGCAATTATTTTATTAACCACAAAAACAATGATTATTTTGACAAATCTCAAAAAGTAAAAGTAAACTAATTTAAAAAAATCTAAAGAGTTAATTTTGCTGGAAAGATCACTACCTGTACAATCAAATGTCAAATCAAAGGCATAGTACTAAGTTTTGTTCTACAAAATTAATACAAACTAAACATAGCATTAGTTCCTGGGAGAAAAAAATTGCCTGTGTATCCAGAGTTGCTGTATCTTGTGTTAGCAGCAAGGACAACAGAAGCAAAAAACATAGTTCAGCTGTTTTAAATCCAAACAAACAGTTTGTATTTTACTAGGATCAAGACACGAATTTGATTCAGCTCCTCTTATCCATGAACCATGTACAAAAGCTTATGCCAGCAAATACCATTTTAAAACTTCTTCTACAATGAGCATACACATTTTATTTCTTGCTTATATATGAAATAAACTACATGACTGGCATTTTCATAACACCTAGACTTCTCAATACACACATATACAAATTAAATTTTTCAAGACTTGGTAAGTATTGTATTTTCTCAAAACTTCTTGCCACAATTTCATTTAAAATGGGGTTCTGTTCAGCTAATATGACACATTATATGAAACAGTTATCCTTCTAATCTATATATTTTTAGTTCTAAGAGTGAAAAAAGACTGGAATTAATTAGTACATGTATGTTTACTTTAACTTGCTCTTTTTAATCATATCATAATACCTTATCTAATTAGCTAGAAAATATGCTAGCAAAAATACACACATACTTGCTGAATTGTGAAATAAAACCAAGTAATTTATCATCACAATTGTTAGTATGGTTCCAAATGGCAGTCATAGCAGGTAATTAAGATTACCTGTTGAAATGTCTTTCTCAGCTTGTTCATATTGCTTTAATCCATTATAGAAATTTGCCCTGTTAAAATACACTGCTGCAGAGAATGGACAGAGGCAAACTGCCTTCTCAAAGTCTTCTCTTGCTTCTTCGAAATTTTTTAATATTGTATTTGTAATAGCACGATTCATAATAGCAGATTCATTTCTTGGCTCAAGCTTTAATACCTTGGAATAATAGCAATAGGCCTAAAAAAGACATGAATTGGAGATAAAAAACAGTGTCAAAACTTGAGGAATATTTGCTCGTGCTGTTTAACATTCTTTGTGCATAGTAAAGCACCCCTATGCTTATTCACTGCATTCATTTTTGCTGGGATAGAGTTAATTTTTCTTCATAGTAGCCTGTACAGTGCTATGTTTTGGATTTGTGACCAAAACAGTGTTAACAACACACCAACATTGCTGAACAGTATGTACACAGCATCAAGGCCTTTTCTGTTTCTCATGCTGACCTGCCAGAACAACTGACCCCAGCTAACCAAAGGGATCCAGACCTTACATCATCAAGCTCAAGCAACAAAAAGCTACAGAAAAGGATGAGAACATTTGGAGTTATTGTGTCTGTCTTCCCAAGTAACCATTATGCATGCTTTCCTGAAAATGGTTAAACATCTGCCTGCCAATGGGAAGTATTGAATGAATTCTTTATTTTGCATTGCATGTGTACACAGCCTTTGCTTTACCTATTAAACTATTTTTATCTCAATTCACAAGTTTTCTCACTTTTACCCTTTCAATTCTCTTCTCCATTCCACTTGAGGGGGATGAGAGGCTACATAGGATTTAGCTGCCTAACAGGATTGACCCACAACATCCACAAATGGGTTAGTAACCACACAGACAGAATTTTGAAAAAAAGAATACCTGTTTATGCTGAATTTTAATTATAGCACAGAAGAAATGAGCTACGCATTGAGTTCAATTTGAATTAACACAGAAAGTGATTTATAATGCAACATTCATTCTTGAACTTCTTTGTCCGTAACCAAACCTTCTGGGAGATAGCGTAAGGAATCACAGATTTTTTTTTCATAGGAAAGAGGAAGAATAGATTGTGCTAGACCACTCATAGATGAATGATACCAGATGCAGTAAAAAGAAAAAAAAAAAAAAAAAAAAAAAAAGAGATTACATGATCAAAGCAGAATCTACATGCAGAGCACTGACCTTGGAGTCTTAAGGAATTTATGACCCAAGTCTAACTTATGCTCAAAATCAACAAGGAATTTAACTCAAAGAAACAAACAAGAACATTAAATTGTTTTTTTACATCATCTAGTTCTTGTGCTGTATGAAGTACAATCTCAGTTTAAAAATATATGCCAAGCCTGTACTGTACATGATGAATTCCTCATTATGTGAACTGCAAGCTAAAGTGTTTACAGATGCAATTCTAGGAGAGGATTAATTAAAGTAGACAAAACCTGCTGAAGTATCCATACTGGTTTTGGGTTTCCACAACTGCCGGACCACAAAGTTCCAACCAAATAAAAGGTTGAGCCTGTGTCCATGAAGTGTGACAGGAAGCCAAAGGAAAAATCAGTGGGGGGGGGGGCCTTCTAACTGAGAGAAAAATAAATGGTCCTTGCCTTCAAGCATATTTCAAATTCTCTCACAAGAGGAGTTTCAGAATCCAACTCTTCTATATTTGAAGATGCATATTGTATTTAAGCAGAAGTAGGTGATCTAAAAATCTGAAGTTACTGTGGTAAAAGGTAGAAGATCTGGCTTCTTGATTAAAGCCCATCAGTATGAGATTCTTTTCATTTTCCTTCTAATAGTGCTATAGTGAATCCAGGCAACTTATTTAACATATGGGAATTAGGCTTGATAAAGCTTAATTGATGTCAGTGAAATTTTAGTACTACAACTCTTTACAAACTTTTGTGATGTGTATCCTAGCTGCCATAAATGTTAGTTCATTCATATCAATGCTAAAATATAGTATGGCAATTACTTATTATTGATTACTACAGATTAATCTCCCATTAAAAGACCAGGAAATTCAGTGTAAGAAGGTTTAAGTGCATTCAAAGACAGATTTGTACCAACAGTATTTATTTGAGTTAAGGGAAAAAAAAATGTTCTGAAGACAGTATAAAGACAGACTAAAGACTTACCTGTGAAAATTGATGATTATGGAAGTAAATATTTGCTGCACTGAAGTAAGCTAATGCGTAATTGGGGTCAACAGAAATTGCTTGTTGATAGTCCTTCATGGCACAGGATAGATACCCCATTAACTGATTGATGGCACCCCGATTTGTTAGCAGTGGAGCAGTAGTAGTGAGCTGAAAGGAAATACCAAATTCATTCTTATCCAGGGAAAATCCACATTTATACAGCAATTTATTCTGCTTTTAAATTATACATTTCTTTTTAAAATAAAATTTAAAAATGCACCTTCTGGCAATTGTTCTTGTACAGTAGTAACTGGCTTCATAAAACCAGTTTAATTTTAGTAAAATCACTTTAATCTAAGATCTACCTTTAATGCAGCATTTATATCCTGAAATGCAGCAAAATTTTCACCCATCTGAAGACAGACCGAAGCTCGTCCATCATATGCAGCATAGCACTTTGGATCAATAACAATGGCAACTGTAAACTGGTTCCAAGCTCTCTGAAGCTTTCCATGGACCTAAAATGAATTGCAGTATGTGCACAATAAGAAACTGAGGAAATGTCAGAAAAAAACCAACCTACTAATGACCCGATTACAGCAGAAAATGGAAGAATGCTTTTACTTACAAATGCAGTTAACTAAATTACAGAAGAAATAAGAAAAAAGACTTCAAATAACTTGTAGGCAACACTCATTGTTTTTACAGCAATTCAATCTATCTGCTACAACTGTTTTAATTGCAAGTATTACCTTTTCTATATCATAGATTCACGGAATGTTTGAAGGTGGAAGGGATCTCTGAAAATCACCTAGAACCTTTGGTGAAAAGGTTCTTTTCACCACTTTTGAAAAGCAGGGTCACCCATGACCACATCCAGTTGGATTTTGAACTTCTCCAAAGATGAAGACTGAACAACTTCTATGTGTAATCAGTTCCAATGTTAGATCATCCTCACAATAAAAAATAAAATAAAATAAAAACTAAAAACTTTTCTAATTTTAAGTGGATTCTCCTTCAATTAGTGCCTCCTGTGATCATTATATATGTAATTTTCCAAAGGATTTTAGTAGACTTTCTAACACTATTTTGGATAACTGGAACACATAAGATTGTTTTAAATTGATTTTTTAAATATATATTTACATGTATTTAACATTTTGGCCACTTTTACATCTGTAAACAGCTTATACACACAGAACATGCCCATTGAGGAACCTGCTTTGGCTGGGGGGTTTGACCTGATCATCTTTTGAGGTCCTTTCCAACCCCTTCAATTCTGTGATTCTGTGGTTCATAATGTTCATTTATCAGGTGCAAACAGATGGCAAGGTTACTTGTTATGTCAGTAATTGAGAGTAGATCTACAAGTTTCTGTACAAATGTGAAAAGAAAATAACTGTCTATCCATTTATCTAAAAACAAAAAGCACACTAAGACATGTCTTAACATATGGATTGTTTTACATTTTGCATTGTAAAAATATATGCATACAATATTAACTTTATTTTGTTTGATTAATCATAGTATTGACAATGAAATTTGGTGTGTTACCTGCAAGTTGTATCCTAAGCAAATTCTGGCTTTAGTACACATTGGATTCAGGTGAATTGCTTTCAGGAAATCTTTCTGTGCTAGTTTAAGACCAGCCTCATGTCTGCTTTCCATGTAAGAATTTCCTCGTCCAATATAGGCATCCACAGAAATGGGTTCTAGTTTGATAACCTGGTTAAATGATCTCACAGCTTCTTCAAATTCATTAAGTCTAAAAATAGAGCTACGAGTGAATATTTGCTCTGTTTATTGTTTAAAAAAATATAAACAAGATCCTCTATCCCATAATGCCTTCAGAACATAGTTCGATTCTGACTAAAAGGACACTGTTTTTTCTTAAGTTTGGTTTATATATGTGCTCCCTGATGGTTATTGTAACAGTGAAAGAAGATAGTCAAACTTCAGTTTAAATTCCTTGGCCTGAGGAAGAAAGCAGCAAAATTCTCATTTAACTTCTGCTGGCGAAAGATTTCACCTTTTCACTGTTTGTACTCAGCAGATTCTAATATAGACTTTATCTGAGTCATTCATGCTGTCCAAACGTCATGACCAAACATGTTTTTTTGGCAAACTCCTCAGGCACATTTATTTCAGCCATAAATCCTCTATTATAAGCCTTCTCTCTGTTTCTACTCCTACCAGTTCTTGAACTTATCCAAGCTATGTTACACTTGTAGGGTAAAAAGAGCTAATATTCTGGCTACTAAGGACAGACCATTCTGGTCAAAGAGTAGGCCAAATGTGGAATTCCATCCTTAAATAAAATTTGATGCATGTGGAGTATAGTGAGTGTAAACAGAATACCTGAAATACATAAATGATTACTAATAGATGCTTTTACATAAAAAGCAAAAATTTCAGCATGTCAAAATACAAACTCATTTTACCAACTCAATACTGAAAGGTAAGAGATTTTTTGACTGTAAGTTACCTGTTTTGAATCCACCTGAATACAGCCTGATTTCTTTACCAAAGGAGGGCAGATTATAGATTAATCTAACAAATAATTTTAAGGGTTGTAAATCAAATGCTTTTTTTCAAGAAAAACACATGTTGCAAAACAAATTAGGGCTTCATCCCAATCCTGTTAATAGTATCCCAAATGCATTTAAAACAGGTTGTACTAGCTCAGTTTTACATTTAACAGTAACTTCTTTTGACAGGTAAATATAGACGTGAACACCAAAATCTTATACTGAGTTCTTAGAAGCAGGACTCGGCATTACCATGCTAGTTCTACATCATTCAGACACTGTGAAAGTTGGAGCCAGCTGTGCTTTAATTATAAGCATGGTAACACAAGAAGTTGTGATGCTACAATCCTGAATATGTCTACTTCCAAGCTGCCTCATCAGAAATAATCTTATGGAGTGATACATAACAGCGTAACTTTAGAATAAAATAGATTACACTAGACTAATAGGTAGAGAGAGCTATTAAAATTCCCTTTTTATCACAGGTTATGTTTGTGTGAAATGGGAGCTAATGACTCTAAGTGTCAGTATGATGAGTACAACTAAAAATACTAACGCACATCTTATTTCTTCCAACTTGTATCTGTTTTAACAGATATAGTTTAACCTTTCAAAATAAATCTCATCTTGATAAAACAACACTTTAAAACTTCAAAATAAAAAATTCTGTCAAGACTGACAATTCTTTCTTCTTCAGTCCTTCTCTTGATTCAGTTTTTATCATCCTAGTATTTCCTTCTGATGCTGCCATGAACACATGGTTGCTTCATACCAGAAGATTATAATATTAGTTATTTCTTCCCTCCCCACCCCCCAATTCCTCTTTACCACTTTCTCCTCCCCCAGTTCTCAGTATGCTCAAAATGAAAGGGGGTATAGGCATATAAAGCTCAGGAATTATTAATTTTTCTACTCTGCATCAAACAAAACTACCTCTTACCTATGATAACAGATTCCAATAGCTTGAAAGATCTTGCTTGAAAGATCACCTGGACTAAGCAGTGCTGCTTCTTTAAAGTCCTGAAATGAACAGACATTAAACAATGCAAAATTTGCATTGTTTCACTTTACCTAAAACTGTGATTTTAGCTATACAACTTTATGCTTCTATAGGAAAGGGGAGATAACTCTTCACGTAAGGAAGTGGTTTAGGCCTTCTTCATAGGAAAGCAATCAGTACACAGTAGGAGTGGTTTAGCTGGTACCTCTACTGAATCACAACTCAGAAAGCATTTTCTGTATGTTCAGATTTTAAAAATAAAACAACATGGAAGATTTTAATCCTGCTGGAGGTACAGAAGTGGCAAAATACTTTCACAATACTTTCATGATGTGCAGACATGTATATATATCAGTATTTTATTAAAATAAATCCTCTCCTTTTGTAAACACAACATAAAATTATAGATCTGCTTCTAAAAAAACACTGAGAGGCACTGTTCCAATCCACTAAAGCCTTTCAATGAATTTCCAGGGAAGCTAATGTGAGTCTTCATATGCGCAGTTTGAAGTATATGCCTTGCTCTATGCATGAAGTACAGCAAATGCAGGATTAAATTTCCAAGGACCAGGTTAAGTTTACTTAAACCAAATATAAACCCTCACAGGTCACCTCACACTTCACAGAATCAACTGGAAAAAAAAAAGACACATCTATACAGCAATTCAGATCTTATACAGACTGAGCTGTAACTTTTCCTCTTCCTCCCAGTGTACCCAATTTGGGAATTTTGAGTAGAGTTTAATGAGTACATGTTATTTCAGCAAGCAGTATACATGTATTACACATACTTGCAATAAAATAACAGAATAAATACACAAGGAGGTCTCTAGCACATTTATGATCTTTTTTTTTTTTTTTTTCCCTTAAGTTAGCTGTTACATAATTTTGTGTCTGTCGAATTACTATTTTGTGAATCTGTCTTAACTATTGTCCTGGTTTTGGCTGGGATAGTTAATTTTCTTCCTAGTAGCTGGTATGGTGCAGTATTTTGGATTTAGGATGAGAATGCTGATAACACAGGATGGTTTAGTTGTTGCAGAGCAGTGCTCACTCAGAGCCAAGGACTTTCCAGCCTCTCACTGGTAGCACCCTGCCAGCAGGCAGGCCAGGGGTGCACCAGGAGCTGAGAGGGGACACAGCCAGGACAGCTGACCCAGACTGGCCACAGTGATGAGCAATAAAACTCAAAAAAAGGGGGGACTGCTGCTGTTAGGGGAGTGTCTGGGCATCGGTTGGCAGGCATCAATGGGCAATTGCATTGTCCATTGCTTCTTTTGTACCTTCTTTTATCATTATCTTTTTTCCCCCCTTTCCTTTTTTATCCTGTTGTCTTTATCTCAACCCATAAGCTTTACCTTTTTTGTTGTTTTTCTACCCCATCCCACTCTGAGGCAGTGAGCAAATGGCTGTGTGGTGCTTAGCTGTCTGCTAGGCTAAACCATATCTATAAACCATTCAAATTACTTGTTTGCTCAGCCTGCTGGTTCTGTCCCATTTCAGTCTCCTTTCACTGGCCTTACATACTAGTTTGTACCATCTCAGTATCTTTTCTGAACTATTCTGATCAATTGCATCTTAAAGACCAATAATGCAATCTTCCTATTTAACTTCTACACAAGCTCTACAAACTGTAAAGAGCTTTTGGCATGCACTTCCAGTAGGACAATGGGATTCATAATCATTCTTCAATTTATATTTACTCAAATATATTTTTTTACTTTTTTTTTTTTTACAAATATATTTTTTTACTTTACTTTTTTTTACTCAAATATATATTTTTTTAGAATTTCTATGTTCACATCGTTGCTATCACGTAATGAAAATACCAATGTTTATAGTCCACAATGGAGGCGATGAATGCAGCAGCAACTATTCTTGGAAAAAAATACAAAAAAAAAATACACTCTTTAAAGACAAGAGAAAAAAAAAAAAAACTTTTAGAAAACTTGAAAAGTATCCACAGCCCATATTAAATTAAAAGCCCATATGTTTGAAAGAGTGGTTTAATGCTTAGATTTCTGCTATACCAGATGGAGTCCCAATGAACAGGAGTCCTCTGCAATGCAGGTGTCAGAAACACATTTTTTTCCTCTACATTTAAGAAAATGAACTTAAGATCTGACTCTGCCTGCCCTTTCGACAAAAATGGTCATTTACACACACACAGGAAGAGGACAAGCTCACTCAATTAATCAGAACCCTCCATTTATTTTGGATTCTGCAATGAATTAGTACTCACTTGGACCCAGCATAAACGACTTAAAGGATTAAAAAAGAAAAGGAGGAAAAGTCAGATTCTTGCTTATTAAATTTTGTAAAATTCCCATGCTTACCCCTTGCAGCATAAAATTTTAAAAGTCATTTCTATCATTTTACATGTATTTGCTTTCAGACTGGTATGAGTTGTTGAGCAAATGAGAAGAGGATACCAACTATTTCAGGGAAATATAAAAGCCTGCAAATTGGTCTCTATATCATCAGTGGCTTACAAATAAGAAAAAACTCAAAATTTGCCTTAAACAAAAAAAGATTTTGTACCTCACATGCATTAGCATAATCACTAACTTCCATGTAGAGTAGCCCACGATTAATTAACACTTTAAAAATTATTTCCTTACTCAATTCATGCAGAATAAGAATTCCATAGTCTTTCAAAGCCTACAAAAACATAGAAGGCATTTTAGAAAATAATTCATACAGAGACAGACACAAGCACTGACTTCAGTCTCGCTAGTTCAATGTTTCACTGTTTGCAGATTGAACTTAACTGTATTTGGAGACTTCTATACTTACATAGATACCTGATCTCAGAGTACAAAAGCAAAGATAATACAAATTATACAGACGCGTTTAACAGGCAAAATTAAAAGTTATTTTGGTATTACATAAATTACAGTTGGAAATAAGTCTTTATTTTTTCTGCTGATAAAATTTGTCCGTATTCTTTCTTTTCTTTCTTTTTTTTTTCTTTTTTTTTTTAAGCAGTTCTGAATGCATTTTTCATGGTTTAATACCAAGGTAAGATACTTTTAAAATTAAGTATTTTCAAATACAATTTATTTTTATTGAAAAGTCTAAGCACTAGTTTTATTAAGTAATTTTTTGTGTAAATTCTGTAAAAAGGTAAATAGTGATATGACTGCATAGATTGAGGAAGCCTTGATTCCCAAATTTATCAAAACTGAACAATATTTCAGCAACAATGCTTCATCTTTTTTTTTTTTTTTTTCACATGAAGAATTAACTCATATAGTTTACTTAAGAATAAATGGATATTTTACATCTAGATATTTAGATATTTTACAAAAAAAAAAAAAAAACTGTTCTTGACAGCAGTATTCCATATACTAGCTTCTTAAGGGAAGTTCTATTCCTTGCCTCTTCTAAATTGGGGAAGGCATTTGAAAGTGTTTTACAGAAAACAACACAGTTCTTGTCAGACCCAGTAAATTTCTTCTGTCAATAGGCTATTACATTTTTCTGCAACTTCCCTCGTACTTTAATTAGCTTTTCTAAAAAGTGATAGCAAAGAATGAATTTTATACTAACGTATTATGAAGGAACTAGCATTTTCACATCTTAAATTTTTACCTACAACGCCCCTGTTTGTTTTTTTCTTTACCCCCTGCATCATTCTTGGCCATTTAACCTTTATGAACAAACGGCCTTTGCCCAAGGTCAATTTAACTTGAGACATCAAAATGATAGTTCAGCATGATCATATTTCCAGTCTCAAGTTGCATTGTGCCTTTTTGTGTCCTGTTGTGCTTTTTCTTTACAACAAAAAATAGACAGCAGAAACAGAGGTAGTGGCAGCTCACAGGTTAGTCATCTGAGTTATAAACACACCCGGTAAAACAAGGTTGTGATGAGAGTAGGATGTCATCCAAATTTTGTGGTCCTTTTCCGGATATAGCCATTATATTTTCAAAGGTGTATCAAATTAACATGATGAGGACCAAAAATTAATTTTTTAAACAATTTCTTGAAGAGCATTGTCATACATTTGTCATACATTGTCAGACATTGCAAGAGATCAGAAATTTTGACTAATTGTCAAAGACAGGTTACTAGCTAATATGAACAACTGAGTGATCATGTGATGTTACAAAAATATATATCATACCTTTCTGAAGTTCTTTATTTGATGATAACAGATTGCTCGATTATAGTATGCCAAAATGCAGGTTTTGTTGAGGTCAATAGTTTTTGAGAGATCTTCAATAGCAGCTTTAAATGTCTGGACATGAAAAAACACTATGTATAAATTATAATTCACAATTCACAACACTATATATTCCTCCTCAAATAACAGCCTTTTGGAAAACTTGATTTTACATTTACTTTTTTTTTTTTTTTTTTTTTTACATTGTTTCTTTGTTAGTACTTCAAGGTATCTAATCAATTCTCTATGGACTAGTTACTGCAGTACTTGCAGCAGAAGGAACAATTCTTCAGAAGTTCTATTTTGCCAATGACTGGACAACCAAACATTTTTAATTTTTGTTTAGATGATATACATGTGCTGCAATCAACATTTAATTTTACTAGCCTGATCTGTTTCTTAGCCTAACCTAGACAGTATCTTTGATGGAGTTTTGGTACTTATTAGGTAAGGTTCTATCCTGAAGAACTGAAAAGGAGATCATAGAAGCATACAATGTTTGGAGTTGGAAGGGACTTTAAAGATCAGACTTTAAAGATCATCTAATGCTCAGTAGCTTGTCCAATCCATCATGAAAGTTACACAGAACAATCAGAGTGGCTTCAAAAGAGAAAAGTATGATAGTCAATTGAAATTCCTTGCTTCCATCAACAACACTGGTTTCCAAAGTTTTTATCATTGTTTTACCATTATGAAGTGGCAAGTGAAATACATTGTTTTGGGGGAGAACGCAGAAGTACAACAATAACAGAGATACCCACCTTATTCTGATATTTCAAAGTGCCTCGGTAAAAATAAGCTCTCGCACTGTTAGGAAGAATTTTGATTGCCTCATTACAATTCATAATTGCCTTAGAGTATCTGCCTTTACTTCCATAGTAAGCGGCACGACTCATGTATGCCTGCAGAGATGAACACAGAATGATGATGTGGCATAATGCTAAAAAAAATAAGCTGGTTATTTAAGACAAGGGTAAAATATAAGAACTAAGCTCTATAAAAACATGCATCTTTTGAAGCATGTCATTTCTTTTATTTAATCCTTGCATTGTGCTTACTGGCAGATTACAAGGCAATACACCCCTAAATGCAGAACCTGTTATTCTTTGAACCCATCCTAAAACACCCCACAGAAACAAATTCTGGGGAGTCTTTATATATTACCTGGAAGTGTGATGGACAAAGGGCAAGTGTTCTATTGAAATCTCGGATGCACTTAGCTTGTCCGAGCTGCATTCTACACAGCCCTCGCTGATAAAAAGCATCAGGGTAACTTGAATGTAGTCTGATAGCCATATTAAAAGCATCACGGGCCTAAAAGAATGACATATCATCTAGATTAAATATGGTCTGTTTGTACAGCTGTAAACATAGGCTGTTAAACAACTGATTCATTGTACAGCAAAGTATAATCTATTTATGCAGTTGAAATCCAACAAGTATCTGCATTGGTTTTGATTGCTTTCATCTATCTGCAGCTACTTAAAGTACCCCAGTAATGCAATCATAACCACAAGGAGGTACAATCTAACTCGCTTAATAATCTCATTTCTTCAGTGGTTTATCCAAGCACATGGTATGTCAGAGCTGAAACAGTGAAGTTATTTCTTACAACAGACTAACATGGTTAGCATGCAACTCCTTTAAAATCCATCCAGATATTTTTTCCCCACACAATTCACATGAACTTACAAAATCATGAGCTTTTCCTAGATCTGCAGCTATAATATCAGATGTGCACTGATATAGAAAGTCACCTTTTGCAATTGTCATGTATTATTGCATTAGATAGTTCAGACAACTTTGACAGCCTTCTTCCAAAAGAATATCACTCATGACAATTGGGGTTGGAGGCAGACAGTGCAAGGAATTATTACCCTACCCTGTGAAAATCTGCTTTCAAATATTTCTAGTTTCAGTCTTGAGCCTTTTAGCAAATCAGCAACTGGCACGTTTACTAAAAATCAACATTGAAAACATTTGCATGAACACAAACTAGGCCAGCCACAAAGCTCACTGACTTTATAGAATCAACGGCATGGGTTGAAAAGGACTTTAAAGATCATCTTGTTTCAATCCCCTGCTCTGGGCAGGGTTGCCAACCACTAGAGCAGGATTCCCAGAGCCACATCCAGCCTGGCTTTGAATGCCACCAGGGATGGGGCATCCAAAATTTAATATGTTTTTAACAAAGAAATCTCTAATCAGAAGTATTGATTTCATTGAAATAATGCAAATATAATTTCCTTAAGTAAGGCAGTGTCATAGATAAGATAGGTGCCAAATAGAACCATCTAGAGGGATGTTTTGAGCTACAGTAATATAGAAGAAGGTTAACAAAATATAGCCAAATCCATAATTAATACAATAATCTAGGAATTCCCTTGTCCAAGTTTAGTACTAATTGACTTAGCCACTGATATGCTACCAAGTACCTGTCTATAAGGTCTTTGAAAATAAGCATAAAGAATAAGAAATTCATGTAGTTTTTATAACATTAGAATGCAAACTAATGTCATACAGCAAAAAAAAAAAAAAAAAAAAAAAAAAAGTCGTAACATTAGCACTGAAAAAAATATATTCACAAACTTGCAGGACAGTCTAATGTACATTGTGAGTTAAAAAGAAAAATGCTAAAAACAATGGAGGCTGTTGAAAATATTGAAATCATTCATTTGGTTATCATTTTTTACAGGCAGTGGAGTCAAAGGCTAACACATTGTATATAATTAATACCAACCTGTAATAAATTTGTTTGCTCCATATAACACAGGCCCATAAGATAATACATTTCAGCAGCCTCAAATGCATTATGTAGGATTTTTGCTGAGGTCATCTGAAGCTCTATAGCTTGTTTAAAACTTTCCACAGCATCCTGCAACACAGATAATACTACTAGTTACAAAGCACTTAACTGAAATCTGCAAGACTTGTTAGTCATTTTCAATTATTTTTAAAAGGTTTTCTTAGTCTGAAACATTAAGGTAAAAATGACTACTAGAGTGTTACTTGATGCTGCTGCATTTAGACATTCTCTTGATCTCTGAACTGTTCATATAGACTGACTAGAAAAATGGACATTTTTGTGTGATTTTTATATAACAAAGTAGCTATTGTACATGATCTAGAGATAACAGTAGAAATGAAATGTATGCTATTTAGGAGCATAATTATAACTATTTATTGATTTTCCTTGAAATGTCAATTTTTTTTCTCTCTCTTCTCAGGAAGAAAACATATCTTTTGATGGAGTATGATGATAATGAAGTACTTGCTGCAGGTATCTTTATGTAAATAATAATAAGAAGAAGAACAAACAGTTATGTAAAATACATCTTTATTCCATAAACAACTTGCATAAACTTATTACTGATAAAGAAATATACCAAAATCCTGAATTGAAGAAATTTAGGTGAACGTGAACAACCTCTCAGAATACTTGAGATCTATGAGACGTGGTAAGAATTTATGCTTTTTTTAATAATTCTTTGTCTTAAAGGAGAGAATAAGGAAGACAACCAGGAAATTAAGATCAGTTCAAGATAAACTATTCCTTTGCCTTTAAGGATTATGAAAGGAAAATATCTGAAAGTTTAAATATTAAGAATAGTAAAAGAATTATAACATTTTTCTTGAAAAATGAAAAAAAAAAAAAAAAAGTGTTCAGAAAAATCAGCCTGAAATACCAGTAGCTATAGGGGTGTCTGCAAATACTGTGGCTGCTTACCTAAATTGTCATCAATGTAGTGGATGTTTTAGACAAAACAGATCTGCATTTACTGCTATTTTAAAATCCTTTTATTCTATTCCTACAGTTAAAAAAAATACTCTTATTTCAAGAAAAAAAAACAGTACATATCAGAACTCACATATGATTCTAAAGGCACAGCTGATTCTCAGAGCAGTATAACCTGAAGGCTGATCACTTTCCCATATCATGAGATTTATGTAATAGCTTTCCAAAAGAGGTGGCAGTCCTCACCTCTGAGAGCAGGGAAGGACTCTGAGAAATCAGGGAAGGACTGTAATAAACATCCTCTTAACCATGACAACTGAAAATGTTTGGGTAGGATGCTTCTAGTGATTGCCATCTTTGACTTAGCATTCTTTTATAGACAGCAGAAATATTAATGTTGTGCTATGGCTTGAAATGAACAAAACACACAAGCCTAACAAAAAAAAAAAAAAAAAGTTGAGTGAGCCAAGAGGATTTATCTGGTACAATCCCAGGGAGCAGGAGTATAATTTCTGCACAGTGTACACCTGATGTTCATTTAAAAAGATGCTGCAAAAATGAAGCTATAAGGAAATAGAAGGATCATTCATGTCAAATACAGAACTCAATGGATAAGGTAGATCCAATGTTTTCTTGATCTACCTGTTGCTTCCAGCTGTTGTGTTTAGGGAAAAAGGACTCTGTACATTTTGTAAAAATAAATAGGACTCTACAAGAAGAAATAGCCTATCCATACTGCCAATTTCAACAACTCTGCAGGCATCAAGCGCTGGCTAACTGCAGGAGGCAGAGGAGTGACAGCATTTGTTAAATTCTGAGATGTGAATATTCACAAAGTTGAGAATACACCTGCAACTATATATTATATATTAGTTCACATACATTCAATTTTGTACAACATTTTATTAGACACAAAATGCCAGGCATAATTCTGTTTTATTTCACAAGAAACAAAATTATGACATACAGTCAACCTTAACCTATACAACTGAATCTATAAATTTTTTAATTAAAATGTGTTAAAATTAAAATTGCCTAATTTATGCTGAATTAATAGTGCTGCTGTTGTTCAAAAATTTTACCCAGATCTTATAATTTAAGCAGTGAAGTACTACGAAGATTTATTATTATACTAGGAGATTTTATAAAATATTAAAAGAATTAAGAAAAAAATTGTCTTGTTTGGCATATGTATATAAATATATATATATAATGTAAACATTTCTAACCTTTGTTTTCTCAGCTTTCATTTGTATTTTTCCTAGAAGAACAAACATTGAAGGCTCAGGCTGAGTTGCTATAGCTTTGCGTAAGCTCTCTATGGCTTTATTGTGATTTTGACAAAATGACTGAATGAGTGCTTGCTGAACAGGCTGAGACTTAAAGGATTCTGGAAGAAAACAACCATAAAAAGTGATCATCTCTTCTACTTCAACATATATTTCTACAGTATAAGATACCTTTAAACGATATGTAAACTTCAAAATGCTATTAAAATATTTTACGTTTCAAAGCTTGTTTTATCAGCCATAAAAATAGAAACAAACTAAATTCCACATAAAAGTCTGAATATGAACACTTAATTATCCGTGAGTGTAGTTCAACGGCTAAATACCAATAGCATTTACCTTCCTCGCCCCACATCTAAGAAGGATATGCTATGTGGGATTATCACCATATGTTTGCTTTGTTTTTATATGGTTATACTCCGTGTACCCACTCTTGGTCACTCCAGTGACAGGAAATTCATCTCATGCAGTATAACTATCCATATGGACTCACAAAGAGCTTCACAATGCACTGAACACTGCTGTTTTATGCCGAGCACATAACAAGGAACTACTATACTGCAACATTTTTACTGCTCAAATGTGTTGGGAAGGTTCAGTCCTAGAGATATCTGATATTTTGTTAGGGACTATATAAGCACAAAAGAGAATCCCTATTCATTTTTCCTTTAAAGCAGAAGTTACCAATATTGAAAGGAAGAAATATAAATAAAAATAAAACATAAAAAAGAACTCAAAAGATATAGAAAATTCAAAAAACACAGGTCATAGGCAATAATGTACACCATTATTTGTACCATATTTAAATACCCTGTATTTTAGCTGATCTATGGTAATTAACCTATTTGTGTAATTGTGTGCCTGAATTTAAAAAGAAGAAAAAACAATTTCTTGCTTACAGACCCTTGCCATGATTCACAACCATGTAGGCAAATTGACATTTACCTTCATCTATTTCTGCAAGTTGGTGAATACACAAACTTGCCAGCTCATATTTCTTCAAATCCATTAAATACCGTCCCCTGTAAGGAAATATTGATTAGATGCAATTAATAAAACTCTCTTCAAGTGTTTCTTTCAAACTGCAAATGCTGCTGCAATTTGTTTTCATTAATCTAAAAAGAGAAAAAGGAAAAACAATGCCTTCCAATAAAAACATAATTTTTTTCTTCATTTCCATCAGAAGTATCTCTCCAACTCTTAAATTTTTCTCTAACATGGGAGCACCAAGAAAATATATGCTTACTTCTTTTCAGATAGTGTGAATTACAAAAACATATTTTCTTTGTATTCCACAGATAGCAGTCCTTATTATTTTAAGACCTGTGACAATAATCTTAATATTGTTTCTAAAATCCATCACAAACTAATATCTGATATTCTGTTATCAAAGACTTTTTTTTGCCTCTCAGATCTCACTATCAGTCTAAGAGTTACTGCTAGCCAAACCATCCTTTGAGAGACAAATTAAGCAAACCCACTCGTAAAACTGGGAAAACACAGCATTATTAACTGGAACATAGTAACTAATTCTCCTAATACACCTAAGGAGTATTAGGATATCCCAACATACTAGGATATATCAGGATATCCCAACATTTCATTCTTAGTTATGGCTTTTCAGTGGAGGAAACAGCTTTATCTAGTAATTTTAGCTTTTAGTCTTGGTAAAGGTCAGTACTTCTCACTGAGCCAAAGATGGGGAAAAAAAATAATTCAAAATTAAATTGGCCTGGACTTAGTCCTTCATATTCCTTGTGTTATTTGGATTCTGCAGACAAATCAGTGAAAGGCCCATCCACTTGGGAAAAACATTTAAAATGATTTTTTTTTTTTTTTAAGTTCAGACTTCCTGTACTGTCATTACACCTCTCCACATCTTTTTTTTTTTCCCCCCAGAAACGATATGCACCTCAATGAGCAAAATCCTGTATATGAAGGTCCCTCTTTCCAAACTAGAGATTATACTATACAGATATAAAGTTCCTAAGGTTTGAAAAATTCTAGGAATATACATTTTTAACCTATTGAGAGCAAGTTTCGAGTGATACAAGGTATCTACCAACAGCATTCTGCATCAGAAATTTTTTAAGAGTAAGATACAAGCGAAGACCTCAACTTTCGTACCTTAATATCCTCAGTTGTGACTTATTTGGATAAAGATGAATGGCTCGATTCATATCTTTCACAGCATTTGATAAATTATGAATCTGTAATTTAAAAAGAAACAACAATTTAACTCTTAATATGGACACAATTTGGAGACAATTATTATTTCCATAAATGGGGTTCTACAGGCTGCAATGCCCACATGGTAATAACTCATGAGGTGCATATGCCCTCAGCACTTATTTTTTTTTTTTATTAAAAAGTCTGAAACATGCAACCTACAAATTTCCATATCCACAGGGCAGATTCTAACAGCAGATAGTTTCTTTACTTTTCCAAAATACAAATGAGGTTCTGGACTACTGGGAAGGGAGATCAAGTGATGAGATCTACATGCACAGATGTCCTTATTCATCTTCACTGCTGTAATGAATTTTCATTTATTTTCCAAGTGTCCGTGCCTGTGGTCCCATTGTTCTTCAGATGTGGAGGAGAAAGTAGATCATTTCAATGAAGGTCCCAAGGACAGATCCATCCAGATTGGTAGCTGCTAACTGGAACTGTCATCAAAGACTACCATGGATGGAATGCATACTGATCTTAATTTAGCTGCTGTACATATTTCAGATACTGGGGGAAAAGCAAACAAGCAAACAAAAACACTACAGAAGCAACCTAGCATTAGTGGATGACCTCCTATGTGAACTATCAGCTATCAGACACAACTTCTTAAAGGTGTAATCAGTCCATTTTGATGGACTCTGAGTTAAAAGTCATTTCCTTTAGTGGGAGAAAATTAACAGTGTAAGCAATTTCCCAAAACATTTTGCAAACTAAGCACTGTGAGAAACAGTTGTTTCAGTTCTGCCAATGACACTTTACATACATGTAAATTGTCACACTGAAGACCATATTCCTCGTACTCCTGAGAGGATCTCAAAAAGCAACTGTTAGCAGAAACTATTCTCAGATCCTATGCAGATGTAAAATACTTTGCTTCATGGGAAATTAAAATATTTAAAACATCCCACTCCCATTTATAGTGAAAAAAAAAATGAGTTTCCAGAAAAGTGAAAATTCTCAAGAACATTCTGAATTGGTATTTCAAAATCTGTGGGTTTTTAATTTCAAAAGTGTATTTTATTAAAGCCTAGATCAGATGCACACTGATGTAGGGACAATCAAATGAACCTTGAAGTATTTTATGTCATTGCATCACATTCCAACAATATTTTACAATAATTGTAATGTATATAATTCTATTATGGTGATGAGGACCACTTGAAGTATATAGCTATAAATAGGTTCCAACATCTGTACGATACCAAGCAATAAATATTAAAATGCATTGAACAACCATAAATATAAATAAAGCTGTATTAAGTAGCCAACAAAAATGAAAGGAGCATATTACCTTATGATATGCTTGTGCTCTACATAAATAGGCTCGAACATTGAGAGGATCAATTTTAATTGCATTAGTAAACTGTCGAATAGCTTCATAGTATTGATCCAGATGCAACAGCAGTATCAAACCAATATTTAGGTAAGCAAAGATGACAGAGCTAAAAATAGATTTTTTTCCTTTTGTTATTGCAGGAAATGTGCCATTATATACATCCCACAACTTATACAGTTGTACACAACTTATACAGTATACTTATATATCTCCTTTTATGGCATTTACAACAGTCTATTTTGTGACCACACTGAGCATAATAGTAATTTATAGCTGAGGAGAAAACTATTTGAAAAACACCATCTCAGTAGTTTGCGATGCACACTAGAGGCTTTCTGTTCACCAAAACACCACTTCAAATGAGAAAAAAAATGGTGACAAGTTTCTTTGTCATGGAACAGACTAAGACTAGACCTAGCTGTTAGTTTTATATATAATGAATACAATAAGAAATACTGAATTCTTCAACACTAAAAACACATTTTGATTTTGAAAGATTCTGATAAAGCATACATGTTTTCCATCTAGCCTGCTCCCTTACTTTCTAGCATTTCACTTGGCTAGCAACTACGGAGACTCAGCTTTCCAGGATCTGCAGTATCTTATAGAGCCCTCTCTCTTGTAGACTGTTTCTAGGCAAGTTCTAGACTTCCAATAGCACAGCCAATAAAATGGAAGAGCTGAGGAGTTTTTACATGTGCCATAGGTGTAAAAACAGAACGGAAGCTTTTGCTCAAGACAAGACTGTTGAGGTTGCCTGAGGCTGAAGGAGAAGTCATTGTCTTTAAAGAACACAACTACTTCAGCTATCTGGAATAGGAAGCTTTTTGCATATTGCTAAACGGCTTACGTGGTAGGGCTGCTACAGACATAATCTGTTTCCAAGGTATTTATAAGTGGTAGGAAGAAATGCAGTTCACAAGAACCATATTGGTTTCCATCACTAACCATAAAGGATCATAAGACATTTTATTTTGTGCTGTTGGCTTCTGTTTTTTGTTTCTTTTAATTTTATTTTATTTCAGGGACACTATCTACTGTCTTCTGCTAAACAAAACATTGTGACATTTTCTTTGGGGGATAAATAAAAGGTGGGTGTGTGCCTGCACTGTAAAAAGATTCCCTCCCAAAAGACTAATTAAATTATTATGGCATGAACGCTTAAGGCTTTAACTAGGACTTCAATTTCATCTTTTGTCTGCCAAACCTTAATTTATTTTTACAAGTATATATAAGGTGAAGTAAAATGTAATTTTGAAATTTATTTAATAATTATTTATATTATTTTCTTACTGCAATAAATGGGGCAAAAGATATTATAAGACGTTATGGTTTTGTTTTAATTTCAGTGTATTTGCTGAATAATCAGTTCTGGTTCCACTTTCCTTTACTAGTACCCAGATAAAATCAGAATATAAACAAAATATATTAAAATGTTCAAGTTCGATTACCTATTCAAAGCTATGACACTTTCAAAGTCACAGATTGCAAGTGACCATTGACACTGCTTTGAGTAAATGATCCCACGATGAAGGAAAGAACAGAAATTTTCCTGAGTGTCATTGATGAGTACTGTGGGAAAGGGAGAATAAAAATCAACAGTTCAGGTACTCATATATATTTCTGTTACTCCCCGCAACTTATTTGGAGTTTACTTTTTACTCTAGCTTTCTTAGAGATTTATAGAATATCATAGATAAACAAAAACATAACATATTAGATCATAATACCAATGGTTTAATGTGGCTTCAAATATCTTCAAGACATATAATTCTCAATTAACCCAATAAAATTCTTAAAAGTGTAGTAGAAAAAGCTTTAGGAAGCAGAGGAAAAATAGCTAAGCAGTAGCAACAGCAGCAAGAGTTGATGTCTAGTAGCAAACAATAGAAATAAAAAAGGAACAAATTTTTAGCAAACACTGAAGTACAACCATACATTTCAATATTTTCTACAGGAAACAACTGCACTGTACAGTATAGTAATTACTGGTAAATGTTCATTTCTTTGTTTAACAACATATACACCTTTGAAATAAACAATACCAGAAACACTGAAGTCCTGAAGAGCTCTTTTTGGATCAACCTGTTGTAAAATGCAACCTCTATAATAGAATGCTTGCCAACAAGATGGGTCTAGATGAATTGCTGCTGCTAGGTCTTGTATTGCATTTCTATATTGCTGCTGTTTAGCATATGTTCTTCCTCGATACAGCCTAATAAGAAAGACAGTTTCTCTTTAAATACAATTTCTCTTAGAAAATTATAACTCAGTCATATTTTGAAGTCATAAATTATTACTTAGAAAATGAACAGGATGAGGCAAGTTAACATGAAGCATTCTTTCATTGTTTATGCCATGCAAGCTTTAAGAAATTATGTAGGGAAAAAATGTTTAAGAACAGAATAAGCATTCACTTTTATTTCTCAATTTAATAAAGCAAATCCGAAGGAACAACAACCTATAGTCCTAAAACCTATACTGTATAGGTAGATCATTGCATTGTACTTCCATAAATCAAGCTCAATATAATAGAGAACTGTATCAGCTTTGAGCATCACAGACTCTCTCAAATGGACTCTCTCCAAGTTCCAGAGTCCATTGGTACAGCATTTTGTATATGGAAGACACTAGATTTTGTCAAATCCGATGTAACAGAAAAGAAATAAATCTGTCTTCATCACTATTAAAGTTTTTTTTTTTTTTTTAAAACATCCATTCTATTCTTCAAAATTTCTTTCAAAGAGATAAGTTTACAGAATCAGTTCCTATTATTTTCCACTAATTCTCAATGAAATTCCAGACTCTAGCAACTCTATAAATAAAATAAATCAAAGGCATAACTGAAAAAGTGTGAATAGATGGTAATGGCTGTAAAAAAATATTTTATCAATGCAAAATATAATATATAAAACATTTATTTATATTACTAAAGATAGCTTTCACATATCAAGTGAGTCTTATGTCACATCCTACTTCCTTCTATAAAGAATTATCATGCAAAATATATACTGTTCCTTTTTAAATCTAACACAGTCAGTTCCTCAAGAATTTAAATCACATGCCTGACTCCCCACAAACACAAGGCAGTGACACTAACCATACTCGCTAGGACTATTCACAGAGCCCACTCATCCACCTTTGAGCCTCAGTGTAGTAAGTTGACCTTAGGAAGCCAACTGCAGCTTCACATTGCTTCAAGATTTTATTTTAAAATCAGAGTTTTAAGAAGCATCTGTAAATTACTTTAGTAGTTCAAGCAACCTGATGTCATTAGAAAGCTTTGCATAATTCTGTGGCTCCCTGTGATAAAGAAGATGAATTGACAGGTAAAAGATGCACATAGGAGAGTCCTTCACTAGCCCTTTCTATTCAGTTTGGTTAGAACAAGACATCTATCAACTTATGTGTTTATTTGTTGATGTCTACAATGTTAGCTGTTAGATATTTCCATTATAGATGAAGATCTAGTGAACATAATCCAAGGAGATGAGAGCAATTCAGCTCATTCAAAAATGAGCACTTACTGGTTTCAGAGCTATATAGCTCTCCAGGCTTTACATAAGTGTTCAGATGCATACTGATTCTATCTGGAATCTATTACATGTATTGGCTAGATTGCCCTTGGTGTTAATGGCAGTTCAGACTTTTACATCCCAAGGAGACAACATGCTTACACCTAAATTCAAGGTATCATAATCTGGCATCAAATCCTCACATTTTACTTTTATTTTACAGATCATAGTATAGAAAGAATGTGATTTTTTGCAGGAATTATATTAAAAATATTCACATTTTCTAGTGGCAAAATGATTTTTAAAAAATCAGCCTTTGTAAGTCAAAACTCAAAATCATTGTTATAATTCAAAAATAAAGATGTTTCTTATCCATACATTCATTTATTTTTTCCACAGAATACATCAATTCAGCATATGCTAAAACTAGAACTGTCAAGACAATCAGTGTAAATTAGGCATAGAAATATACAATCCTTAAGGACATTCTTCACTTTGAACATGTATTTAAATCCAGCACTTTACAGCAAAGCACACATGCACGTGCTTAAGTCCAACTGACTCTATATTTGCATTACTCCAGTGGAATTTGAGCACATGGTTCTGTGCATAGCTAAATTAAGGTCTAGGGACTAATCTAAAGTCATTAAAGCAATAGAAAGATTCCCCGATGAATATCATGGCCTAGAAGTCTGATTCTATTTCTATTATACACCTCTTTGGAAATGCAATTGCTTTATTATTGTTTAATGCGCAGTTAGTCTTTCACATATTAATATTATTTTAACAATCCACTTAAAATTCAAATACTTGTCAAATTATAAACTATACCTTGCCTGAGCATTGCTAGGGTCTTCCCTGATCACAGCTGTAAAATCCTGAATAGCTGTAGTCAAAACTGATTGGTCAAAGAAATATATTCCATGCTTCATAAGTGCATCTGTTCTTTTTGGGTTATACTGAAAACACTATAATGAAAAAAATAATTACTTGATGTTATTCCTCAGTCTTAATATTCCTACTGATTAAAAGCCTTAACCAAGCATAAAAAGAATGTTAATTTATTCTCAGGTTTCCTTTTTTATTCTCTTGTCCTTTAGTGTCTATTGTCATTTTCATTAACTGTAGAGTGAAATACAAAAGCAGTGACACAAGGTTATCAGTGCCTGATAATTTGTAGACATTCAGTAATTTATTGAATTACTTGGCAGGAGTAACATAAATCACATACTTATTCCTATGGCACTAATTTGTTTAAACATCATTTCCTTAAAAGGATATCTGTTCTCCAAGCTATTTTCCAAATAGAATTCACTTTTAAAGTTATACAAAATTGCTACATTATTGTAACAATACAAAAAAAGTTAACTTACTTTGGCATAATCATCCATGGCCAATAATAATTGATTTTCCTCAAAATACATCTCAGCTCTCCTGAAATAAATGTCATCATCTGTTGGAAAGCATTGTATTGCGGAACTATAATTGATGATTGCCAATGTATTATCACCCTGTTTTCTGTAAATTTCAGCCTTTGACAGGTACGCATCTGAAAAAACCCCCCCAAAACACAAAAGGCACTATTTAGTGGCCCAAAACAATGTCATCTCCTTACAAGGTAGTTAATACAAGCAGTAAAAACAATTAATTATACAGAAGGTTAGGAAGTTTATTTTTAATCTGAGTGACAGAGCTCAAAAAGTTTACAGCTGCAGCTGTGTTCTCAGTCCTTGAGCCCATGCAGCTGTAAACTGATTGTTCTTGTAGGATTTGCAGCTCTTTGCTCTCAGTAGAGCTCGGTAGAAATGGTCCATCAAGCCATTTGAGTGTAGACCTGTTGACCACAAATAAATATAAAGAGATTTAGTTTAAATGGACCAATACAACACTGTACTGAATCTGGTTGGGATGTAAGTAACGTTTCTCATAACAGCCCATATGGTGCTGTGTTTTGGATTTGGGGCTAAAACAGCATTGATAATACAGCAGCTGGCTGTTACTGAACAGTGCTTGGACAATGTCAAGGCTTTCTGTTCCCCAACACAGCCCACCACCACTTCCCCAACGCATAAGCTGGGGATGGGCAAAAAGTTGCGAGGGGTCACAGCTGGGACTGTGGCACAGCTAACTTAAGTTGGACAAAGGGATATTCCATACCATATCATGTCATGCTCAGCAATAAAAATATGAGGTTAGAGGACGAAGGGAAGATGATGGTTGTCTTCTAAAGTGGCCATCACTCAGAGTCTGGCTGGCATTACTCTGATTTTGAGAAGTGGTGAGTGATTGCCTTTACTTCTTTTGTATCTGTCCTCTTTACATGTTAAACTGTCTGTATCTCTGCCTACGATTTTTCTCACTTTTGATGTTCCCATTTTCTCCCCTGTCCTGTGGCGTGTAGTGTAAAGGAGCAAGAGAACAATTGTATAGGCACTTAGCCACAGGCTGGAGTCAAGCCACTACACTTACACACCACCAATGGTTAAACATTTCCCAGTATCTCCTAATAAATTTCTAGTGAAGTTCAGAATAAAAGACCCAAAGATGAAATTGTAATAGATCACGGAAACAGAACAGCAGATGCCAACATCACCAGTAATTTTTTAAGCCTCCGCATGATCAAATAATAGAAAACTTCCAAATGATCATCACAGAAGTAGGATGTTCCCATTTTCATGTTCTGTAGCAGGCCACGCAAACAACACAGAATATGATGAAACAGAGCAGTCGTCAGTAGACAATGACAATTTGATGAAGGAGTAAAATAGTTCCTCCTGATCCCTGATCAAGCAAGCCTGACCTATGATCAGTTAGATCAGTTAAAACCAGAGCATAAGCAAAGGACCTGAATAAGCAAAGGAAAAAAATATATATATATATTCCCTGGTCATTACAGATAGCTAGCCAAATTCCTGATTAACATATAACAGATATCTACAAAAACAGCAAGTCCCTCTCTTCCAATATACTAACAGATCTGACACCCAGGGACCAGTATGAACTTAAATCTGTCTCTAGGAATATTGTTATAAAATTTGTTTCATATTATCAAGCTTAATTTTAAGCTCCTTGGCTACACTATCCAATTTAGAAAGCCACTCCAGAGCTTCACTCCTAAAAACGTTAGGAACACCTTTTAATTTGCAACTCACATTTATCCAATACAAATGTACAATGACGATCTTGTGCTGTCATCCTTCAATTTCAATATTTTCTCTTCATGGCAAACAGCTCCCAACATGACTTTTTACAAATACTTGTATTATAAATGTAGACTTTCATAGACTGACTGATCATCTCCAGTAGTTTAAACTACAGATTGAGGACATGTAATAAATGTATTGTGTTCAGAACAACAACACGGTGACTTTAAAGTTTAGTATATTGCTTAGCTGTCCTTTGGATGTTCTTCACAGAAAAGAGATTTTAGCAAAATAAAGTCATCTGAGTTATTTGAAGAATCATTAAAAAAAAAAAAAAAAAAAAAAAAAGATTAGATCAAGAGGTTGCTCTCAAATTTACCTAGTCCAATGACCTGCTCAAACTGGGGCTAATCTGGAAAGTGAGGTGAATCAGCTCATGGTCTTTTCCAAATTTATAATCTCCAAGAAGTATCTGCTCGCTCCAGTGCTTAACCATTCCTCTTGTGAATGGGGCCGGTCCTCTTTAATTGGGGCCGGTCCTCTTTAATATCTTCATCGATGATCTGGACGAGGGCACTGAGTGCACCCTCAGTAAGTTTGCAGATGACACCAAGCTATGCGCATGTGTCAATCTGCTTGAGGGTAGGAAAGCTCTGCAGGAGGATCTGGATAGGCTGCACCGATGGGCTGAGGTCAACTGCATGAAGTTCAACAAGAATCATAGAATCATAGAATGTCCTGGGTTGAAAAGGACCTTAAAGATCTTCTAGTTTCAACCCCCCTCCTCTGGGCAGGCTTGCCAACCACTAGAGGAGGCTGCCCAGAGCCACACCCAGCCTGGTCTTGAACGCCTCCAGGGATGGAGCATCCACAACCTCTCTGGGCAACCCGTTCCAGTGCCTAGTATCTAACCTAAATCTCCCGTCTTCACTTAAAACCATTCCCCTTTCTCCTGTCACTATCAACACATGTAAACATGTGTTCCCCCTCCTGTTTATATGCTCCCTTCAAGCATTCAGAGGTCTCCCTGGAGCCTCTGAATGGCCAAGTGCCGGGTCCTGCACCTGGGGCGCAATAACCCCAAGCAGAGCTATAGGCTGGGAGAGGAATGGTTGGAAAGCTGCCAGGCAGAGAAGGACCTGGGAGTGATGGTGGATAGTCGGCTGAATATGAGCCAGCAGTGTGCTCAGGTGGCCAAGAAGGCCAACGGCATCCTGGCTTGTATCAGGAACAGTGTGACCAGCAGGGCTAGGGAGGTGATCGTCCCCCTGTACTCGGCTCTGGTGAGGCCGCACCTCGAGTACTGTGTTCAGTTTTGGGCCCCTCGCTACAAGAAGGACATCGAGGTGCTTGAGCGGGTGCAGAGAAGGGCAACGAAGCTGGTGAGGGGCCTGGAGAACAAGTCCTACGAGGAGCGGCTGAGGGAGCTGGGCTTGTTCAGCCTGGAGAAGAGGAGGCTCAGGAGCGACCTTATCGCTCTCTATAGGTACCTCAAGGGAGGCTGTAGCGAGGTGGGGGTTGGTTTGTTCTCCCACGTGCCTGGTGACAGGACGAGGGGGAATGGGCTTAAGGTGAGCCAGGGGAGTTTTAGGTTAGATGTTAGGAAGAACTTCTTTACTGAAAGGGTTGTGAGGCATTGGAACAGGCTGCCCAGGGAAGTGGTGGAGTCACCATCCCTGGAAGTCTTCAAAAGACGTTTAGATGTAGAGCTTAGGGATATGGTTTAGTGGGGACTGCTAGCGTTAGGTCAGAGGTTGGACTCGATGATCTTGAGGTCTCTTCCAACCTAGAAATTCTGTGATTCTGTGAATATTTTTAGGGCCAACTGAAAATTGATTTGTTGCAGCTTGTGTCTGTTGCCTCCTGTTTTGCTTAGCATTTCTCAGAAAATTCTGTTTCCTCTATTACTATCCCTTACATAGCTGAGGACAGATTTCCCCCTTAGTTTTACCTTCACCAGGCTAATTCAGCTCCCTCAGCCCTTCTATATATATGGAAGGCCCCTGACCATCTTAATAACTTTCCAATGGACCCTCTCCAGCTTCTCTCTCTCAACAAGACAGTATTGGAAGCGTAGTAGCATCACAAACAGGTACAGGGGAACCACTTTCTCTGACCTACAGGGCCATGCTTTTGCTAATGCATCCAGTGTACAGCTAGCCTCCCCTGCTGAAAGTCCATACTAATGACTTACATTTGACTGCTCATGGACACAAGAGCACCCCAACACCCCTTCCTGTAGATCTGCTATCTAGCCACTAGTCCCCAGTTCACACAGATAGTCAAATAAAAAAATTCTGCCAACTCTTCTTCACAAGTTGTAGACCAAACCTGATCCTTTTTCTTGGTCTGTCAAACAGATAGAACTTTTCCCTTTTAAGTTCCTCCTTCCTAGTATAAAGGTTGCAGGAGAACAGGACTGACTGAATACACAATAGCACACAGTCCCCATTATAGGATTATCAGCTTTTCACATTAAATTAATAGATACAATTTCCACCAGTTCTCTTTTTTTTTTTTTTTTTTTAATGAAAATATGAAGTACATTTTCTGTCCCAAATCTTTGGGGATTTATGTCTGCTTTGTAATTTTTCTATAATACAGATAAAATAATTGATGTAACGCTAAATACTTACAAAAAAACTTTTGCAGAATTAGGCAGCTAGAGAAAAAAAAATGAAAAATGAACTGCTTAAAAAGTTAAGTTACACTTTCACAGATACTTACCTGCCTTATTTTTGTTCATTTTAGTTATGAAATTCAGGTCATCCAAAGCAGCATAAATTTTATCTTGAAAGAGGTAAATCAAATGTCTATGCCAGTAAGCATCAAGTAGTAGCAGTTCTAAGCTTATAGCCTATGAACAAAATAAGGAATAAATAATTTATATTGCAGAAGAAACTTCTCAAATATGCTAACAATAGTATATATGGAATGAGAAAAAAATGTCTGCACTGAAATTATTTTTAATGTCTTAGACTGACAAGGTTCTATTTAATCCAGAAACGTGAAAAGTATGTCTGATCCACTCATCTAAAAACACAGTGTGCTTACAAAGATGCAGAACCAGAGTCTAATCTACCAGCATGCAGTAGAAAATACAAATCAGCTGTGATATCACCATGTTTGATTATTTCTTTATAATAGTTATCTGAATTATTTCTAGAAAGTCAGAAGTAGTCCTGCAGGAATCCCAGGGAATAAAAACTTAGAAACAATCTTGTTCATTGCTCTTCTATTTGAAAATAAGAAATAAGCATGTCCCCATGAAAAAAGAATCATCTTTTCAAACCATGTTGTTATAATTCCTATAGAAAGCATGTAATATTCTGTAAGAAATATCATTTGACAGATATTATCAAACAAATAATATGTATGATTGTATTCACTACACATATAATAAAGATTTAACAGCCACATGGAAACAAATATAGAGACCGATACATATCTGAGACTGATCTGCTACAAAAGTAATTCTCAAATTTGGGTCTGTGAGCCATTTCTCAGATCCAAGAAAAGTCAATAATGTTTTCACTAGAATATGTAATTGCTTTACAAGCAATTTAGATGGTTGATATTGGCTCATTGGCTAATGAGCCACTTTGTCAGTGTTGAATTTTTAACCTTTCAGACACTTGACAATCTGTTTCTAAAGTTTGGAGTAATTTTATTTATTTATTTATTTATTTATTTATTTATTTATTTTGGACAATATTTTTACTGTTTTTTTTCCTTCTGGTTAGTTGTTCAGGGTATTGGGTGGAAGTAATGGCAGCTTTTGTACTGCTATAAAAAAAAACTTTAAAAAGTTGAATAAATAAATACACAAAAGAACATTATTACTACTGTATAAAATTCATGTCAAATGACAGCTTAATCATAAACAGGAAATACATTATTTTTCATTTTATTTGTTCACTATGCTTTTGCAGAAATTAGAAATGTATTTGTTATATGTTAGCAACATTCCTGTGTCTAATCATCTCCTATTGATGAATTCAGATACTCTTTTATCAAGGTGCATGATAGGAGGAAAATAGCTTTCCAAGCCAAGTGGTTTGGAAACTTACTTTTTCCAAGTCTTCCATAGCTGACTTTAACTTCCCTAACTTTTTTTGTATTGCTCCACGCCTGCAGTAGTGAAAAGCTGAACGATGCCCATCCTTTTCTATTATCTCGGTCAGTCTTCTTACTTCTTCTTCTAAATCATCAATACTAACTGTTTCACCTTCAAGCAGAACAGGCTGTATTGAGTCAACTAATTCTATTGGTAGATTTGCTTCTTGAGAGTCCACTGCATTAGTCCCTTTTAGTAGCTCAATACCCTCAGAAGAATTCTCACTAGGAGGGAAAGTTTCATCAAACCAGCTGTTCCAGATTGCACTGACCCATACACGAGCAGAAGTTTCTTTTGGAATTCCACCCCTCACTTTTGCAAACTTTTCAAAATCTAACAAACAAGGAATGCTGGGGCTCCGATATTCTTTGATTTCTGGAGACAACTTGATAATGAATTTGTCGTGAGTAGGAAGTCTTCCCAGAGACACAGACCTAAGGAAAAATATTACTGAAATTAACTAAATATTCCCAGATATATTACCAATATCAAATTACAATCTGCCAGTCAACAATTGAAAAACCTATTGTTAACTATCTTGTTAGTGATTTTTTTTAAACTTACCAGCCAATTATAAGTTAGAGAGAGAATACAGAGGTAATATTTTATACATATTTATAATATTTATCTAACATTTATAATATTTTATACATAAGGATCCCCTTGGGGAAAAAGGGAAACTGAAGAAAAAGTAAAGCAATCCCATATGTGAATGACATGTAAAATAGTACAAAGATTAAAAAAAAAGAGGGTTCAGCAAAACTGATATGAAAGCCATGAACAGCAAACATACAGTACTGTCTAAAACAAGACTTTGGAAAAAGACCACCATCTCCCTTAGTAACAGCTCAGCATGCCAGGCTATCACACCATAGTTTAAGCAGCTTTTATTTTCATTACAATAAACCTCAAGAAAGGTGGGAGAAAAGAAGCAGCAGAAAAAAAGGAAAGGCTGAATGGGAAACTGGTCTGAAGGACCAGGCCTAAGAGTAAATATAAGTACAATAAGGACACTGCACACAAAAACAGACAACCTTTGGGAGTTTTTGGAGCTCACAACAAGCGTAAGTATTTAAGAAATATCACTCTTCCAAAACCAAAACAAATTAGATGTTTTGTAAAGTATCCTATGTCATAAGTATATAAATAATAACCATTTACTAGAAAAATATTTATACCTTTTATTTTTCTGTATCACTCTAAAGCAAACCACTTGCTTCTTGTAATCAATATAGTTCATGGTACAACTGAGGTTAGTCCAGCCTAGCAATTCAGTTTCCTAAGAACTTAGAATTTCCTCGTCTTTCAGAAGAAAGGTTTTTGACTATTTTTAATCTTACATTTACACTTAAAGACTCTTTTGTTGTTACATGAAACCACACCATTTCTGTTTAAAACACTATATTTACTAAATGTCCTAAAGATATCTCACAGAGTAAAAAAAAAAAAAAAAAAAAAAAAAAAAAAAAGCATTATAAATAAACAAGCTATCATTACTTATTTTCAGAGCAATACTTAATATGTAAGAAGATTAAACCTGTAATTATATAACATAGCTACAAATTGAAATACATTCCTTAAAATGTCAATACACTAATTAAAGAAAACCTTTTAAGAATCCTTGGGGGTTGAATTAATTTCTTAATCACAGCTTCTAGTTTTCTAGGATTTATTGTTTTCTTTGATTTCTTTGTTTTCTTTCTTCTTGGGAAAATGGTGTATTTAATTCCAGCCTTTTCAGCTCTCTGGACAAGTAAAATATTCTCACTATCCTCTTGTCCAGTTGAAGTAGGCATTTTTTCCACTGGTGTGTCTGTCTGCATTGACTGAGGATCATCACAGGCTTGATTCAATACATGCTTGGTAGGGGAGCTTTTCCCAATCTCTCTCTCAACCTTTGGCTCAGCTATCCGTTGCTTCATAACCTCCAACTCTTTCATGCTGGTTTTGAAATTAGATGACATCTTTAAATTAGTTTCACATTTGAAAGCGGCCACCTCCACAGCTGACACTGATCTCTTAATTAAACGTATCTGTTAAAAAAATAGGATTTATTTAGATGTTCATTTGAAATAAGATTTATATATAACATTTGGCTAGTTTGAATGGACTATATGTTGTGCTCTGGTGCTTAATTATAATTACTTATTAAGCAAGTAATATTTGCAGTAAGACATATATTGCTTCTCACTTTTTTTTTTGTTAATTCCAGTATGCTGGTAAAACTTACACTATAATATAAGGCGTAACACCTTTGTTAAAGAAATTAAAATGCAATTTCATGTCCACTGTCTGAAATTGTTAATCTTAAAAAAAAAAAAAAAAAAAGCAAAGCACTTAACAAGACTACTTCTGTTAGAACACAAAACTGATATTTTAAAATCAGGCATCAGTGCTTAGTTAAATTGCAGATATGGTGTTTAAATTATTTATTATTTATACAGCTTCAATTGCCACCATACTTTATATCTGTCCTTAAAATCACATGGTCACAATATTTTATGCAGGTCTTTATGAACTATATAGAGGTTTTTAATATAGACTTATACTTTTTCTTACTCAAAATCAAATCTCTTTATAAAATACATTCTATATAATTCTATAAAGTTCATCGTTGTACAAGTGTAAAATTTGCATTATTTACTGCAGCTTTATGTATTTTGTGAACACCTAACATTACTTCAATAGACATAAAAATACATAACACTTAATAGATTGAAAACTTCATGTTGATGCCCTGATACGTCTGAAACGCAAGGATCTGATGCTGCAAATCTTTACTCACTTATGTTGTTCCACTTATTTCAGGTTAGAGGAATATAGATTCCTCCAAAGGATCTCTCTCCAAAAAGAGAGACCTCTCTAAATGACTGTAAAGTTAATGGGGGGTTCTCATTACAAAGCTATGTTCTCATATTATGAAATGAAAATATTGAATGTAACCAAACCCCTAGAAAAAGACTTTTGAGACTCATTTTTGCATTTAATAAGAAAATCTTCAGTTCAGTGAAAGAATTTCTACAAGATCACAGTTTGGGAAAAAGTCAAAGTAAATATAAAATAATACCTCCGAGTTGTCACTGTCAGAAAAATTTGGCAGGGACTGGCATCTTCTCAGAGTTTTTGCCTATAGATAAAAGAAAGAGTGAAAATAACTCTAAATGAATCTGAGTCTACTATGAATGGAGCTTTCAGATAAATTCTGTTTTTAAAAGCAGAACTAATGCCCAAAGAAATCTGAACCTTTACACACACACACATAAAAACCACATACACACACACCTTTGCCAAACTAGGGTAAGGACCGCATTTGTCTGGATTTCTGGATGTCTTATGCCCATTTCCATTGCCAGGTGTCCAAAAATCCCAGTCACATTCAAAATACTCAGATCAATTAACACTACAGAACAAGGACAGTCAGTGGACATGTTCTATGGATGTATCTGCATTCTATGTAGATGCTCCAATCTCAGAACATACTGTGAATATTCCATACTGTTAATCACCCATAATGGATTTACTGTTGCTGTGGTTTAACCCAACTCTATCCTAGCTAAAACCAGGACAACTGTGTACGGACATGTCTTTTCAATTAAAATGCTTTAAGCCAGATTGTTCTTAAAAGTGTCACGTTCACTTCACAACAAATCACTTTAGTCACACAGATATTCCTGTCTTGGGAATCCCAGGCAACAAAACAGCCACATACAATCACCACAACAATCACTTCCAATAAAAATACCTCTATCTGCTTCATCTGGTTTTAATCCATTTTGATAGAATAGACCTACTTGTACAGGAAAACAGAAGTGGTACCCACAATATGGTACCAACACAACATGAGTAAAATATTTTAGCCAAATATAAAATAACAATTTAAAGTTGCTGCTGCCTATGAATGTAGGAGATATGCAAAGCTTATCACAGAACACTTCCTTTTTTACATTAAATACTGAAAGATTCTCCTCATTATTTGTAGACAACTCCTGCAAGAAATGTTCAAAGCAGTGAACAATCTTTATCATAATGGTATTTATCTTTATGTTCTGCTTCCATGCCATCTTCAAGTCACATACTCTTGAATCACAGATCCTCAGATATCTATTGTCATTATTTAAAAGTTTCTTTCAAGGGCAAAAGCAAATATACCTTGACCAGCATGTTTTACTTCCAAATAGGAAACACATCATCCAACAGATCTTGACAGCTCTAACAGTCCCAACTCACAATTTGAACCCTTAATTAAAATGTAAAGCAGTACTTCCAATCACTAAATTATATCTGGGAACTCAGCTGCAGTAACAATACAGTATCCTCAGTTACCCCCTTTCTGGCTGCAAATATATCCACTCATTGAAGTGGGTTTACGCTCTATAAATGACACAAAAGCTATTTGAAATGGTCAAGATTCCATAATTGGAAAAACCTGCACTACAACTCACAGCCACTTCAATTTCCCACTTACAAATCACCTGTACAGAATTCCTCACCTATCCTTCAATATTACATTTGAGAAATTTTACATAAAAATTTCACACATTGAAAACACTTCAACACTTCCCTGTTCTGCTTCTTGACTTTTCCAGTTTTTCAGATGTCTGGATATAGTGGAACATCCAATAAGCCTCTCTGTTGAGATGCATCATGTTCTCCAAAATCTCTTTATTAAAGGGAAGGGCATTACAGTCCCTCCCCTAAAACATCACCTAGTGCCATGCAAAATAAGAATTATCTTTAAAATATGCAATGACTCTTTCCAAGAACAGTCTAAGGTTTTAAAAAGTGAGATTTAGTATTTCCTATCTATTCAAAAATGAACCAAATATAAATACTGTTTTTCATTTGCAGAGATATATCTAACATAAAATTGCTTTTAGATGTCCCCTATACAGAAATATTTTGTCTTACAACTTCAAAAAAAGAACTGTTTTGCTAAGCTTAATTACATTAAAGCACCATAATACACACCTGTACATAATCATAGAAATCATGATCATCTTGCTCAGCTTCTAACTCTTCATAATCAATTAAAAAGTCTTCAAATACAACATCTTCAATAACATTGCTCTGAAATAATATATTTACGCATTTGAATACATGCAACATTATTGTTTGCCAGCTACAGGGAACATATTAGCAGGTAAATTAAGCCTATAACATAACTGAGCCAAAGAGTTATGATGATCAAGACCAGCATCACAGAAGCCATTTATTATAAGCTTCTAATGGACAGTCAGTAGAACACATACTTTAATGCAAGCAAGAATTACATGGTGCAAAATGGGCAAATAACCTGAGGAAACTGATTATTGATACCTGATTCTCTAAAGTTTTTATCTGTAGCCTTGGTAATTTATGTCAGCTCACAGTAGTGCATATAGTAACAACAACAACACAGCTCTCAGTTCAGGGCAGTAGGGCTAAGATATGACAAGCTATGTCAGAATTATGCATGGATTAACTGACAGCAGGAATAAGCATGCTTTATATATTGCACAGAGTTGTGAATTTGTTGTGAAATGCTAGTTTTTTCTGTAACTTTTGACATAGGAAAGTGCAGTGTGCTATGAATATGGATATGCTATAAGCATGCAGACTTACACAAATGGCTCACCTCTCACAACAATGTGACAGTAGTGGAGATTTTAAATTCAAAACATTTCAAACCTCAAATCTTCTTTGACAAAACAGATCTTGTTTGACATAATAATTACATCACATTTAATATATATCACAGCCAGAATAGCACAGCAGAAGAAAGTCTGTGCAAAAGTGGCTTTCAACAAAAAGGTAAAGACATTAAACAAAATAATATAATAGTAAATGATAATTAAGGATAACTGCTACCAGACGCTTTCTTATTGGGGAAACTGAAAGTAAACAATACCATTTAATACGTATTATTACAAACTGTACAACTTATATAAAGAGCTTATAATGTACAGAAGTGTTAATAAGGTAGAAGCATAAAATAGAACTATTACAGTTAACAACCATAATGTTAGAAAATGGCATTGCTGCAACTGATGAGAACACCAAAAATATTTTTTACATATTTACCTCATATTTAGGAAATAAAATTTCCTTCATAGAAGAAATCGGAGCAAAGAATTTTGGTGGAACAGGAGCCCAAAACATTTTTAAAGCTTCTGGATAAATTGAAACCTTCAAAAACAATACAATTCAATTATCAGCTAACATAAAAACAGTTTATTAATGTCTGTATTGAATTTGAACAATTAGGTGATAAAACACATTTTTTTCTAAACATGATTTTGTAAACAAAAACAAAAACAAAAAAACACCAAGTATAGTGGATTCTTGTGAGGCATAGGGCTCTGCAGCCTGAAAGAACTACCTGGCTTGCTATTTTAGTTTTTGTTTTGTTTTGTTTTTGCTATTAATTAGCATATTTATTATTTCAGAAGAGGAATTAAGAGCTAAGACATGAGGTTTTAGAATGACAATCCCCATCAATAAAAAAAAACATATACGTTTCTATACTATATCTTGTCAAATGTCAATAAATCAAAAGCTCTTTATTTCCTAAGTGTTTCATACACCTTGAATTATGCAAATAATTAAAATTATTTCTTATTATTAAAATATTAAAATTATTTCTTACTTTCTCTCCTACCAGTTGCAGCTGTGTTTTTTTAAGACTATATTCAGCTAATATTGGCCAATCAGCTGGAGTTTTTGGTGTATGAGGAAGAGAGTGAATCCCAGCTGTTTGGTTATTCTGGAACTGTTCTGAAACAGGAACTCCTTCATAACAAAGTCTGCAGCAACACAGAGGATGAATAAATTACTTGGATGCTGTCAGATATTAAAAGCACAAAAATAAGAAATCAGGTAAATTTTTAATCAAATTAGAAATCAATCATGACAAAAACAAACTTTTTTCTTTGGAGGGAAGAACTAAAGAGTGAAATGACTTAATACATGACAGAAACCTGATACAGTCACACACTATATAATTTTAAGATGACTTTCATTATTAGGTCTATGGTTCATGAAGTCACATGAAAAATATAACATAACCTCTAAGTTAGTATGAAATGCATTTTTATGGATGGCAAATACACGTCACGCGTGGCAAATACACATCAAGTACTGTGCAGTACTGGTCAGATATACTTAAATGCCAAAGAACCTATTTCAGCAGGAATGTCTGGATGGTTTTGACCAGTGTCTTTTGTGACTACTTTTTGATTGGATTCTGATTATTGTTTGCTTGCTTATTTTAAATTAACTTACCTATGGCAATCACATTGCAAAGGGAATATTTCACTTTAGAAAGCTTCAGTATGAAGTAATTATACATCCTAATTTCCTATTACTGTTTCTATTTCAAAACTAGTGAACACTTTTACACAACACAGTGTAACTCACACGTATGTTTATATATGCATGTGCATATATACATAAAATCCTATATAACTATTCTACCTCTATTTTCTTTGTTCTTTGCACCTGCAAAGGGAAATTCAGATCTGAAGAGCCTATTACTACTACCAAACTAGTAAAACTATTTTACAGAAAAGTAGCAACCACTGTTCCAGGTTTATTACCTTTTATCACTTACAAAGTTATTTTACAGTATTTATATACAAAATGACAATGAATATTTTTTACTTAACGGATAGGAAAATCATCTATAATTTAGCTCTTTTTGGTTTTGCTTGTTTTATAGTACAATAATTACTTATGTTGTTACTTATATACTTATTATTGTACTAGAATTACAAACACAGAATATAAAAAATGGTGAAACATAATATATGTACAGAACAACACAAAACCACACTCAATTTAATTTATTCAGGTATCCGTATGTAAAGCATATATAAATTAAAACATACATTACATGGAACATCTGACTTTTCTCAACACGTTGGCACACTGGCATATGCCAACACTGACATCTACTGGTGTTAATTAAGGTTTGGGGTAGTTTTTCCGCAAACAGTAAATTAATAATGAAGTTTTCTTGTACCTTTGTGGAACTAAAGTGTGTAAGTTCTATTACCTGAAATGTCACTGTCAGACATATATATGTTACTGTGGACTTGATTCTCACTAATGTTAATATATGTTGCTAAGTGCAACATATTTCCATTTTAAGACCTATTTGAATTAGCAAAACACTCTGTAAATGGGGGGAGGAGGAGGGGATTGTCTCAGCATAACAGAGAACAAGCCATTTGATTTCGCAAACAAAATGCCACTGAAGTACTGGATGTTAAAAGGAATCTTTAAAATGTAGCACTAGTGCAGAAGTTGTAGTTCTTACACACAAATATTATAGATCTGGGAGTACTTCTTGAACTCTTTCTGGAATGTTCCTTACTTCAAGTGGAGGCTTTGACAAAAGAATTATTTCTTAAAGAGAAGTAAGACAAGAATGGAAAACCTAACTTTTAGTAATTGTTTGGCCTTCCTAGTTTTTCTTTACATCTAGAGTATTTAGTGGTTCTGACTCTTCAAGGTGGGAGTCTGCATAAAAGCAATGTCAAGTGAAGTTATACAAGATTCAGAAAGGTATAAAACAGTTAAAAGATTCTTTAGCATTTGGTTGTTAAGAGCGCTTTAAGTGAAAAACAAAAAAAGAGCTGTTGCACTTTTAGGACATTTTTGTCATAAATAGTTTTCAAATCAGTGAGTTAAAGTAATAAAATGTGAGTAAATGTGAAACAACATTCAGACTTTTAATTTCTAAAAGACAGAGGCAACATGGAGGAAAGTTCTAAGCAATAATAATAGTGATCTAATAATATTTTGTTTCCATCTGCAGGTGAAATATACATATATGTATATATATATAAAATCAAAATGTCTCAGTGAAATGCAAGCATTGCTTAACAAACATAACATTAAGCTACAAACTCTGTTAAAAATTTGGTAGGAAATCCGCCAGGAGCAGGTTTGATTGTCCATATATAACAATCACAAAAATATATTCTGACTAACGTTTGTCTTCATAGCTAAAGTAGCAGCATTTCTAACTCTCAGAGAACTGTTTTCTGTAGAGGAAGTCGATTAAACAAGACAGCAAAAGAAAGGAACATTTGCTGTCTTACAGCATAAACTCCATAACGTCAATGCAAGGAGAGGCTTGCAGCTGACCTTGGGAACATTATATATTGATAAATCATTATACCCTGCTCTGCTACATATTTTCTGCAGATGTGAATGAAAATTTGTTTGTTTGTTTAAACTTGTGGATATTTTTCACAGTGAAGACAAGACTTTAAAGCATACACATTATAGCTTTCTTGATGTGATCTAATGTAAAATCTTACTATTGAAGGCTTGCTTGGACTTTGTTACAGCCAAACAAGATTCTTTTATAGAAGAACTCAGAACTGGTACTAAAAATCTAAAGAACATAGATCTATTGCTATTCAAACATCTGACAAATTCATTTGAATTTTACTATCCACTACATAGAAATCATGCTTACCCCTTGTTAGATTGTTTGTATTTGCGAAATTAGCCAATTGTGGAGAATTGGTCACCAATAAAGTGTGAAAAGCATAAATAAACCGAAATTAGTCCCAGACAAATGATACCTCTTACCTTCAGGGCTCAAGTCAAGCAATTTTGAAAAATTAAAAGCAGGTGGATTCAGGTAGATAATACCACTAGATGGCAGTGTTCCAAAGAGTTTAGTTTTCTAGTTTTCCAGGACCAAACAAATTCCGTAAGAAATTTTGGTATGGGCTTATTTTAAAACTTTAATTCCCCTCATCTCTAGGAATGTGAACTCCACCAAAACCTTTCTTCTGCCTTATAGACCTCTGGTTGATCCTCAGCCTGTTGGCTTCCTCTTGACAACTAAGCCATTTTCTTCATGTTCTATCTTCCCATAGCTTCTGCATTTCCTCTCTTAGTTCTACTCCCATTTAACTCTTTACGCCTCCTGCATATCTCAAGGCATTGTCTTCTACTTGTTTCTCTTCTTCCTCTACTATTTTAGTAACATGTACAAGTAGACAGTGTACAAGTTTGCTCTCTGTGATAATGAATCGGTGTGATTCATCATTGTTCTGCACCAAAAAAAAATACCAGATCATCTTCCTCTTGGTGATGTTAAGCTGCCAATGCTAGCTCAGCAAGTCTGAAGTACAAGGATCTCATGAGCCTTTTCCCTTTTCAGTCTTCCTGACCTCCTCACTATTTACTTTCTTCATCATGATGGCTAGCATCCCATCATTCACTAAGACTCAGAAGACAGGTAACATTCACAACATTCTAGAATTAAAGTTTTTTTACCTAATCTCCCTACAAAACTAAAAAAAAGAAATTGCAGTTGCTGCAGCATCTGTTTCTTTAACCTAGACAAACACCGCTTTGTTCTGTTCATTCATTCTGTTGTTCTGTTCTTGTTCATTCGAAGTTTTACTGCATAGGCATAGATCCTTGCTTTGAATGTTATCCCACTCTTTGAAGTAACATGAAAAAAAGTACCTAATTCAAATATAATATGCTCCTCTGCTTCCAAAGCTAAGACCTTCCTCTTGCTGTCATCTCTAGACTAGTAAAGTGGTACCAACTACTACTTCTGTGTGACTTCTAACTCCATTACTGACTTCCTAAGGGTGTTTTTTGCCCCCCACCCTTTTTTTATTTTATTCTTTTACTTTTTTTGCCCATTCTCATGCTGCCTCTCATTCTTGAGAAAAGCTGCCTATGGCCATCAACTTATTTTCTCAGAATTTCATTAAAGACTCCTTCCCCGTAACCTGCAAAATAACCAATGTCCAGGTTACCAGTATGCTGAAACCCCTGTTAACAATACTCATCAGTGTCCTTCTTCTCACTGAGTCCTCATAGTCTGTCTCTCTTTCTGTCCAACAGACAGAAAACAATGTTCAGTCAAAAGCAAATGCTCCAGTTATGGCCACGAGCAATATTGTTATCCACGTTCCTGAAAGCAGCAGAAGCTCTCACAAACCAAAGGGAAAGATCAGGGCCTAGTCCTCTACCTTGAAATAATGCCATGTTTGAAGGTTGGAGCAATCTCAACTAAATCAGAAGAGTTCAACATCTAGAAACTTTCATGCAGTAATTTTATGGATTCATATTTTATGGTCAAAGAAACATTATGACAATCCAACCTGATCTTCTAAAGAATAATGATAATAAAATTTTTAATGAGTTTTCCTGCATCAAGATCACAATTCTCTGGAGTGAAACTAAGGATATATCTCAGAAAGAAATCCAGCCTTCATTTAAACGCTGCAAGCAATGGATAGTTTCAGAAGTTACTTTTTTTAAGTTACTTGCAATGCTATATATTGAAATCTTGCAGTTAACTCTTAATCTGTCTAGACTGAAACCTCAAGTCATTTGCAGATTCTTTTGTATCAGAAACTAAACCACGAAGGTAATAGAGTCAAACCATCTCTTATATAGAAACCAACATAATGAGTTGGTGTATTTAAGTATTAAAGTGTATTAATACAGAACGGGTATTCAATTAAAAGAATGATCACATACAGGAATCAAAACTTCTGTTTGCTCCTTCTAAATGGTATTTAGAACACTCTGCTAGGTGCATTAAGTGTACAACATTCCTGCAAACCTACATATGAAGGACCACAGATTTAGCCAACAGGAAATCTGCTGCCCTTCTCTTGAGCTTAGATTTTTCAGGGAAATTTCCCTCCGTTTCAAATCCCGAGAATAGAGCCTTCTAACAACTTTTTTTTTTTTTTTTTTTTTGGTAAGACAGTCAACAGGGGAGGAAAAAAAAAAAGTGGTGATTTCCACCTCTTTATGATAATTTGCTATGAAGCACCAGAGCCAGGAAATGAGAATTCATTGCTTATCTGAGGATTCAAACCTCACTCACCATTACATTATTTGACCATTCTGGGTACAGGAAGTGGTTCTGTTGAGCAGAAAAGAATGCAGAAGTCATGCAGCCAGGAGAGAAAACAAGTGGTGGCATGACTGTTTTAGTTATTACAGCACTTACATGTGGCAAAAAAGCTCTGTACAGTATTTCTAATTCCAAAACTTCTTCTATTTTATTGATCATGTCTCACATGCTTCAT
This sequence comes from Aythya ferina, assembly GCF_964211825.1. Lineage (NCBI taxonomy): Eukaryota > Metazoa > Chordata > Aves > Anseriformes > Anatidae > Aythya > Aythya ferina. The sequence goes on from NC_140301.1 coordinate 40,705,222, forward strand.
TTTAAGGTAAACATGCTTAATTTACAGTTTTGAGAGTATTACATAGCCCATCTTCAGTTCCTTATCTTTCAAGAGTGCAAAGCTCCTTTTCAGAGTTACTGCTTTTCAGGATACAACCTCCAGTTCTACAAAGGATGACCCCTATTCCCTATTCTTATCCTTATGACCTTGCTGCACTAAAATGCATGCTTTTCAAGGGAGCCCAAGTTAACAAGCTACATAAATTGCCCTGTAAAACTGACCCATCCTTATTTACCACTGTACTATTCTTTAGATCAATACAAACTTTATGAGCAATATTATTATATTTCTGGACTTAGTGATGCACATTAACTGTAAGTAGCAAACTGCCAGTCTACAAAATCATCAGGAAAAACCTGAGAATATAAAGACTATTTCTAAAATCTTTGACCTTATTACATAGGCACAAAAAAAAGGCAAAAATATAACTGAAATAATAGTTGGTGAAAAATGAATATTCTTCATATCCATTTCTTAGTCTTATTTCACGTTATTTTAGTGTAAAACATATTCAAAAAAAACATAGGTCTAGGAATTTACTACCATCAAATATAACAAGTGCTAATGCAATAACTGGATAAAATTAAGTTTATTCTAAAGACTAACATTTCCTCACTACTTCTTACAGAACTTTTTTTTTTTTTGACAGACCTCTTCATATGCTACATCAACCTCAGAAAAAATAACTACTCTTACATATACAATAAGTACTATTGACTATAAGTCTATCCAAAGTCCCAGTTTTATATGTGCTTAACTTTGTGTATGTGTTGAACTCAACAGAACTACACACAATTACTTAAAATTATGTTTGTTCCTAAGTGCTTGTAGAATCAGGATTTATGTAAGACTGTCTCTATGATAAAAGGCTAGTGACTGCACACTTTAAGCCTTTTACTCCTGTAACATTTTACATTCACACACAAAAAAAAAAACAACTACTCTATTTGTTCAGCATTTCTTGTGATTTCAGTAGGATCTCTCCTGATTAGAATTAAGTATAAAAATTCATATATTTATAATAAATTGTGACATGTAACTTAGAATGTGTCTAAAAAATGCAATTTATTCTTGAAAACAAACAAACAAACAAAAAAGCACATTTTACATTCTAAGCAAGACAAACCTTTTAGGACCTTTGGACTAGTTATCTTTAGGCACATCTACCAAGCAAGGGAAAAAATAATACATATATTTGCCACTTCTGTGAAACCACTAAATAGTGAAACACCACATATAATTAATTTACAAAATTAATTAAATTATAGTAAAACTGACATTAAATTCATACCTCTTCCTTTCAGCTTGCTCTTTCAAATAAATATATTTGGAGCAGATTGGTTCTTCTTGCTTATTGTCCATGTCCTCTGCTGTAAACAAGATATTGTGACCTTTTCTGTCGAAAGTATGATAAATTCTAGAAGCCAATTGTAAATATGGAGGTAATGTAAAACCAGGAAAAGCAGTACATAGATGATGAATGCTTGGATAATGTTGACTTCTAGAAAGGAAAAAAAAAAAAAATCAAGAATCTTAATATCCATTCTCTGTATTGTAAAAGTATATGATTTATCTCATACTAGATCATGACATAACAGATCACAGGATATAAATTGTTCATATAAACACCTGGAAAAAAATGCCTGATAATTTCTACTAGAAATATAATTATTTAGCAAAAAGGGGAAAAAAAACACAGGTCGTGAAAGCAAAAATTTTGGTAATAATTTTATTTTTTAGAAGATAACTACAGAAGTAGCACTTCTACTTTCCAACTTAAGTGGATCTTTCACTTGCTGCATTGAAAATTGTAACCAACTAAGTAATGTAGATTTATAGCTTAAATTGGGCATGTGAATAAATGTTATGTTAAAATGTTATTTATACATTCATCTGCACATTCTTTCTCATGACAGAGTACCTTGTAAACACCCTTAAAACTCTGAATTAGTTTTATGATATGCTATCACTTGAACATTTTCCTAGCATTTCAATTCATGTGTTGATTATACAGGAAAAACGATGTCTTTGACTATCTTTGAAAAGTTAATAACTAAAAAATTCTACCATTTAACCCTCCAATCTAAGTTGTGCTGAAGGTGATGAAAGTCTATTGACTTCCACAGGCCATGGATCAAGCTCTAAAAACAGTCTCCAGCTACTGTATGAACTCTAAAAAGTTAATGAATGTCTAAGGTGCCGACAGTTACAACGTAAAAAGCAGTATATGGAAAATGTCTGATATGCAAAAGATCAGAAATGACTCCACAAATAAATGCTACTTTCAATTAAAGTTCATAAATACCTTCATATTTTAAGAGAAAATCTTAAATGAAAATAATTCCACTTTGAAATCATACTGAATAGTTTTCAGGTTTAACTGTTTTTTTTTTTTCTGAGGTTATACTAAGGCAATGTCACTCACAACTGGCTTCTTTTACTGAGAACTATGCCTTGTATTATAAAGAGATCTTACAAAAGTGGAAATTGTTAAGAACTACTAAATAAAGATAAAAACACAAGACAAATCTAATCATGCAATACATATTCAAGTTACCAAAAAAAATATTTACTTTTCCTAAAAAATAGTGACAGCAAAAAAGTAAAACAAAAATCACATATGTAAAGTCAAAAAAAATTAAAAAAAAAAAAAGAAAATCAATGCAACATAGCACGAATTTGACTAACAATTAAGAATTCATCATATCATGTAGTGATACCAGATATATCTCTGTTATGTTAAAGCAATTTGAGTCCTTAAATTTACAGGCACTTGACAACGCAACACAAATAAGAATGCCAATGAAAGTCTGTTTATTCTAATAAATAAATAAATAAATAAAGTACTTAAAATGTTTTTGTCAAGCCATAATATGTGATAATTATATGTGATATATAGAAATAACATATATAAAAGAGACTACTCACTTCATGGTTCAACAAGACATTTGCACCAGATCTTATAATCTACTAATACCTCTATTCAAATTAGTGGCATTTTTTTTCTGAATGAGAACAGGGTCAAGCTTATGAAATAAAATCTGGTAGTTAAACCTAAAAATTAAATATCCAGTTTGAAAAGCAACTCAAACAACACATCACACAAGACTGATTAGCATTTAAGGCACACTTACAACAACTCTGTTTGATGAGAAGGACAGGTTATTTTAGAAGTCATTTCATTCATTTTACAACACAGATGAAAATAAGCAACTGTTTCAGTGTGAAAGCCAAGAACAATGTTTTAATAAACAGACCATAGTAATTTCAAATTAGAAAAAAAAAATCTCACTGCTTTTTTAACTGAAGAGTACATGATCTCCACAAATATATGTGGTATTTTACCTCAGGATGTTCTAACACAGTTCACTTTCTCTGCAATGCAATAACCATGCAAATAAAAATAAGAATAGGCAAACAATTTTGAACTTAAAATGGTTGGAGTTTTCTGTAAACAAAGGCGGGCACAATGGTTTTAAAATCACCTAGGAACTTTTTCTCAAAGATCTTGTAATTTATTTTAAATAAATTAAAACAGTTTGAATGTTACTTTAATTGCAGTATCATTACTGTTCTTGTATAGAAGTTTATCGTTTCATTGAATGAAATGACTGAATGTTTTATCAATGTAAACTAAAATATTTAGGGCATGCTGCAGGTAAAGGTGAATGTTTTTACAGCACACAGTCTCCTAAAACAGGCTATTTATCATTCGTTGAAAAAGGGGACATGAAGAAACAATACTATGTGTGTGGCCTACATTACCTTTACTTAATGCACTAAATACAGGTTTTTTAGAAAATCATGCAGTTTCTGCACCATTGATAATCTGACAGTAAGTATTTATTGAAGGTAAAACACTCATTGTCTGTTGTCACTATTTGTTTTAATATATAATCTTGCTAACCAAATGATCTTTAAGCAATGCAGATAAGCAATGGCATGCAAAGGGTCACTTAAATGCCAATTTGACTGTTTCATAAACTTAAGCATTCTTTTCCCATGACTATTCTCAGCTACTTAATTGAAAGTATTATCCATTTACAAACTTCAGGCCTGCCATAAAAAGGCTCTCTTCTGTATCCAATAGACCTTTCAGGACCCTAAGAACAACAAAAGCTAATAATTAAAGCTGCTCCCCCCGTCCCTCCTACCCCCCCCCCCCCCCCCCCCGCTTTTTTTTTTTTTTTTAACCTCAGTAAAGAGAAAAGCGAGGAAGCAACTTATGGTACATCCAAACAAAACCAGCCATAAAGATCTTATTAGTAGGGAAGACCATAAAACTGAAGAGTCTCACTTGGCATGCGATGGACAGGATCAGTTAAATTAGGACACGGGCTATACTACTTTTGTAATCTGCACTCCTACAGAATGACAGATGCCACCTATGACAAGAGCAAGGTAATAAGCAGTTGTCCTTAAATTACAGCTCTGTAAAATCTCCTGAATTTCATACAAGCTCTGACTGTAATACAAATTCAAGTTAATGAATTTTTAATACATCTTCTCTATTTAAAGATGATGACTTACAGCTGGCATTGCTTATATTAAATTTGTGGTATTTTCCATTGTTTGTTTTTAATTATTTTGATTAGATTATGCTTGGAATTATATGGACAAATTCAACCCCCACATAAGCAACTTCAGCCTCCGCTGCAGTCGAGAAGTTTCATCGGCATACAGCAGCAAAGAACATGCCTTCTAGACTTTAAAAACTGTAAATCAGTACTATTTCGAGGAGATAAGCAGCAAACTAAAACTAGAGATACCAAACTAAAATTGATAGTTAAATCAGAACTTGCATAAAATTCTAAGTGTTCAGATCCAAATTTGGGGGGGGGGGGGAGGGGAGGGTGTATTATTTCTCCATACTTATCTATCATGCTATGCATTGATAACTTAATACATTTCCAATATAATTTTCATTGTAATGAAGGAAGACTAAAAAATTACTTGACATTTGAAGCACGAGTGGACAGGAAAGACAAAGACTGTTGCAAGTTGTGTTCCTCTTGTAGCTCTTTCTGAATTTCAACTGGTTTAATTTTTGATATTGCTTTTCCTTCCACCTGTAGCATATCTGCAGATGGAGCCTACAACATTCACAACAGAAGATAAACATAGTGTTATAAACCAGTAAATTACATGAATATTATCATAGCTAATCTGACAAACAAGGAGCAATGGCACATAAGCAACTTTGGCCATCAGAGAACAAAATTCAGTCAAACTAGAGTAGTTTAGAACTGCTGTTACTGAGCAGATCACAAAAACACTCACAGCTATTCATATATGCAGAAACGTGCTATAAAGGAAATTTTCAGTGTGCCCTACCTAAACTGCATTTCTGAATAGTTTATAAGATGATAAAAGTCTAAGTTTATTAAAGAGAGAATAATCAAAATAACATCAAAATTATAATATCACTATTCAGAACTACTAAGTTTAGAAGTACATGAGTGCATCTAAAACTTGTTCTATCTATGCAAATTAAAGCAGATAAATATGATGCTTTTAGAAAAGTTTCTTCAAGATTACATTTTTTCAGAAACTTCAGCAGCAATATGCAGATGAGGAATTCCTACTGTTTCCTCCCACAGCTGCTCATTCCTATTTATTAAAGCACCACCTGCTTAGCTGTGCCAAAAATTGTTCTTTCACACTGTGAAACAGATCAGATAACTGATCCATGTTAAAAAACTTAGTTATGGAAAAAAAAAAAAAAAAAAAAAAAAAAGTGCAGGGAGAAGGCAGAAATTAATCCAGATCTCTGATTCCCTTTGTAGAGTTTCCCTACATAAAAACGTTGTCAGATGGCGACTCACTGGAGTTCAGGAACAAGAGCAAAAGGCAAGGAAAAGGAACATCTTATCACTGCTCCCAAAGCATCTGTTTCATAAAACCCAGCTTCAGAATGTGCTCATTTTCCCATACTGTGATGACCTCCGGAAGACCCTCCCAATCTCAACCATTCCACAGTTCTGTTTCCTGCAAACTGTTAAACGTTTTCATAAAACATACTAACATCAATGCCATCGATGAGAAGTATTCTTCTGAATTCCACTTAAAACCTTACACCTATAACATAGTAAAGCAGGTTCAATAAAAATAATAATAATAATGAAACACTAAATAATAACAATAAAAGACAGAAACATAGCACAGAAAATTACTTGTAAAGTGCTTTGTCTTGAAAAAAATGTCAATATGAAAAGTCCTCTTTTTTTTTTTTTTTGCCCAGGTCTTCATGATATCCCATAATAACTTGATATCTTCTTGATATACCATGGTAATAACTAAAGTAGCCACTCTTACTCAAAGAATACAACTATAGTGACCAAATGCCTTTCTAACTAAGATTTTTCAATCACGTATCTGGTTAATAGAATCACAAAAAGTATGGAATTTTATTCTTCTTTGTCCACTCACATATTTTATTTATCCCAGAACATAAATAGCCACACCGTCTATGTTTACTGATAACTTCAGCGATATTTAAGTTCTTAGAAGAGATCACTACATGAAAAACTATGGAAGCTTGCAGTTCATAAACAAATATATAAATTAGCAAATGAAGAACTGTGAAAGATAATTATCTTCAATTGATTGAAGAGCCCAAAATTAGAATGGTTTGTTCTATTGTTTTATTTTTGAAGCCAACACCACTGTTTATATTAGCATATATATGAAACAATTTGAAGGAACAAAGTCAGATATTTAATGTTTACCAGAGAAACTGGAAACTGATCCAAATTTCACATAAAGAAAATAGGCTAACAAAAATAAGGAATATAGAAACGTTTGGAAGTACTAATCTATATTAGTACTCCGTTCTATAAATAGTACTCCGTTCTATTTGTTCTATGTTCTATGTGAATGTCAAGTAAATGAATGCATGACCTCTTGACCGATAAAAAAGAAAAAAAAAAGTAACCTTATTGAATGCATTGCCATTAAATGTTCTGGAATGTTGATACTCAAATAATTTGGGGGGGGGGGGGGGGGGGGAAGGAACATGTAAATGATATCAGAAGTAACAGAAGAAGAGGTAACAGAAGATACTCAACAAAATTTTTCAATATGTAAGACACCAACATGGCTAATGGAAACTATAAAAATTAAAATTACCGTAGCTAGTATTTTAAAATCACGAGCCAAAGTTCTGCAATCTTGTATTTTCCATGAAACAGACCATACAGGGAAAACTCAGAGCTGAGACTGCGGTGGACACCTTAGCTGTGTGCAGGGAAAGCTGTGTGCATCTTGTGTTCTTAGCTATCCCAAAACTGATTAGGAAATCTGGTCAGTAATGCTCTGAAATCCTAGAGAGACGTCTACCTCTCTTCTATGCATTTCTCCATGCAGCTTGACAAGAGGCCATCAGGGCCAAACTACAGTTGATGGGAAGAGACGAAGAAGCAGCTGACATAAGGGTCTTAGATATTCTTAGGTTTCTCATTTTGACTACATCTGTCTTACTATGACTAGACCTTGAAACAACCTACTGTCCAATAATATCACTACCAACAAGAATTCCACTTCTGTTGCTCTTGTCCTCTTTCCATTTTGTTCTTTTATCCCCTTATTTCAATAACTGCATTTGTCTTTCCAGGTATCTTATCCAAATTTGTGCTCATCTCATTTATTTAAGTTTAAGCCACGGCTATCTGGTATTTCTGCACATAAAACTGCCTAGAGGAAACATATTGGTTGCTTTTCATGTAATACATTTAGCATGTGTAATAATTTTAGAGAAAAGTAATCATTAATATTGAAGCTGCAGAAAGAGCCAGGTTAAAGCTTCATTCGACTGGTCTAGTTTTATCCTCAAAATATCAGAATGCTGGAAACTGACAATGTATGGGAAAATTTTTTATTTTTTTTTTTTAGAATCTTATTTGTTCTCTATGATACTGTCTTTATAAACTTAATGCGTTCTCTACTAAAAAGCTTTATAGGGTCAATATCCTAATGGCAGCTTTTGTCATGCATGAAATATCGCAAAACTAAAAGGATATTGAGCATTATGCCATTTTCCAGGAAAGCACACAGTTGTTAAATGTAGATGAGAATTCTATTTATATGTTGTTTCACCTGTAATCTTCTTCCCAATCTCATAATGAGAAGCCTAACCCAACATCTGACCGAATGAACCTTAATTTATTTTTTTTCCCTCTAACCTTAAGCTGCAAGACCAGTATGGAGACCTGTTTTATAGAAGAGTCTTATTTTAAAAGGCAGGTGCTACAAAAACATCTTGCAAATCCCTGTATGCTCTAAAGCATAAAAACACTAATACTATCTCACACGGGTACTAAACCTGCTTACCTGTTTCACCTGATTATTACTTGTTAATCTCTCTTCTGTAGGCTGAGATTGAACTACTTGAGGTTCTTTTTGAACAACTGGTGTCTTTTGAGGGAAAGAGAAAATCCATTTAAGAGGTGAGCATACAATATTTTTTCAAAAACACTTTTGTGCTTCCTTACAAATAATTCAGCACAATATTTCTTATGGGCAATTATTTTCATTGACTATGTATTTTATGAAGAACCTAGAACACTGTATCAAATTTATCTTAAACCAAATATTTCCTCAATCGCTAAATGGATTTTCAAAAATAAATACAGTAACAGTCAACTTACAATGATTAACACTAAATAATAATATTTGTACAGATTTCTTATCTTAGTCTGTTTCTTCTACAAATTACACTACCAAAATGTAAGAAGAAACATACAGTAGAAATGGACATCAACAGATCTACAGTCCTTTAAAGCAAGTAAGTCATTAACACCTCTAAACATTAAGCAAATCCCCCAAACATACCTAAGTTTAAATATTTAAAATTTTAAAACAATTTGAATGCAAGGCATAGAATGATGGGCATTAATATATATAAATATAGATGAATGTCTTGTAAGCCCATTGCCCTAGTCCTCATTCTATTTAATATTAGTGAAATTCTGTATATCCAGTAGCTGAAGAATCGAACACTGGAAGAAAATGAATGAACAAGAGACACAAAAGGGAAAGACAGAAAAATAGATATATATTTGTCATTTATGAAGTACCAAAATGGTTTCAAGCACTATTGTATTTCCTTTCCTGTTTTATCAGTTTAAACTACGAACTACCTATCTCAACAACTCTGCAAGTAAATAGAAGCACAATTAACTTATTATATTTTAACATTCATAGATAATATAGAATGTTACCAGGCTTGCTTGGTGAAAACTTGGCAGGACTTCTTTGCTATCTTGAGATTCAGTTTTTATTTCCTTATGTTCAACCAGTACCTGCTGCATAAGAGAAAAAATATATATATGTTGTTATGCATACTACCTTACAGAACAAAACATCAAAATAATATATATGCATGAATTAAAGGCTGGGACTTTACTACATATATTACTTTGAAAGCAACAAGTACATACAGAGACAATCTCAGGCTCATCTTCTGCAAACATTTGCACCCATGCTTAACTCTTTACTATAAGTAACTTCTCCATGAAATTGCCTGTCGTAGTAAACTTTAAAAGCTGAGTGCAATTTTCAGTTAATAATTTTCTCCACAGGAGAAAAAATAAAAAAATAAAAAATAAAATTAAAATTAGGAAACAAAAAAACACCTAATGGCAGAAATAAAATCCAGCAACAACTTTCTAAAGAGGTAGTAGTTTAAGGAGAGTGTGTTTTCTAAGCACCTGAGTAGTATACATGTACGTACTCAGCACACACATACTTTATACTCCATTACATATACTGGTTTGATGAACCACATTTTAAAGATAAAAGTAACAGGCAGAAGTATCAAAAATAAAGTTTATCTCATTTTAGAATACAGTTCTTTAAAATTACCACAGAAATTTGAAATACACTGGAGAAAAATATTTCAGAGCGACAAGTCGATGCACAGTTCCATCAAAACTGTCAGCTGAGTATGTGTTGGAAACAGCCTGTCACTTCATGAGAAAAACTTTTGCTGGTGTTGGAAGTGTTCATTTGCTCTTTTAATGTAAGAATCTTCCACATAGTAGATTTTTATTACATTGTTCACCTAGCAATCTAAGAATCTATTTATTATTTTTTTTAATGCTTAGGATTTTTTTCACATCAAATTAAATTGCATTTTAACAAACTGGGTAATAAGCATACTCTCACATTGATGGTTTGTTTTTAACCAAACCCTTACCAATTAATCTACCTTTGACAGAAATGACAGATTAAGAAAAAAACAATCATAGTACATATTCTTTTCATCACCATTGGGAATGCAGTAACACCTCAGAATAAAATAAACAGATTCAGCACTATCTTCCCAAGCCATACTAAATAATCTTCCTCTTTACAACATGTGCACCCTTTCAAATGTAGTGATTACTATGGACTAATGACTTGATGAACTTCTTTCAAAACTCTGACAGAATATATAAATTACAATGTTATGTATTAATTTCTCTGTTCTGTCAAAATCAACAGAATTATGTGAACAAACAATAACTTCATGCCATGTTCGACATCTGCACATGTTATATGACTGCTTTCCTTTGTTGGGTGTGGTGTTTTCTCTTTTGTTCACTCCCCATGGGAGAATTGCAGGCACAATGCTGTTGTGTTATTTTAATAAAATGATGTGTGCTGTGTATATATGTACTATGGGCTGTCTGTTTGTATTAACAAAAACTAGGCCAAAGGGATTTGATCTAACTTTGGGAAATAAAAGTGTTGAGACTTGTGGCAACCCTTAATTCTTGTGGATCCATTCTCAAACATTCTGCTGATTCTTCCTGCTCTGATATTTTACCCTGTGATGGAAAATTCTATTGTGCCTTTTAAAAAACAGTTTTACTAGCCATAGCCTTCCTGCTTCCCTTGTAGGAAATTATTTAGGTACCTGAGCACCTTCATAATTCATGAGAAACTATTTTAACATTTTCAGTCATTTTGATATGTCTTTGGTCCTTTGTTGCTGAAAAGAAGCATTGAGAGTCTTGACATACATAAAATTCAGATTTTTTTTTCAGCATTTTTTTTCTAATAATTTGCGTCCCGATTAAACTGATTAAAATCAGTTTGTTCTCTTTTAGCAGCATCTCACTGGCCTAAATCAGGATTACTCTCCCATTTATTTATTTTTTAGACTTCAGGGTAAAAAAGACAGTCCTTGCCCCATGAAACCTGCAGCATTTTTACAAGACGTGGTAATAATTGTATAACTGGATTATTTTTAATTAGTTACTTGTATTAGTACTTTTGAAAAGATAAACAGATTAGATTTCATAAGTCCACACTTGTATACCATATATGTCTCACCAGGCTGCTTCTTGTAACATCATGAAAACAGTATATCCTATTAATAATAATAATAATAATAATAATAATAATAATAATAATAATAATAAAGTAGAAGCAATACAAGTTAGTTATTCCAGAAAAATAATAATAAAAATCATGTATCCAGGACTGGTAATATCCACTCCTGAAGACTGACTCCCTTCAGACAACAGCAGGAAGCGCCATAATGTCTCCTCTACTGTGATTAACCTTATAGAGCATAATCAATAATATGTGGTTACACAATTAATGATATAGTATCAAATTCATAATAAAAAGCGTCATGGTCTTGATTCAGTTACTTTTAAAGAGATCTAAGTGTAACAAATTGAAGTGTCTTGTTCATTTCTGTGAAAATTAGAATATACCTTATAGCACTTAAAAGGAAAAATATATATTTTCAGTAAACCTCCTAAAAATATTGTTTTATCAGAAAGTAATACATGATCTATTGTATAATTTTAATATCAACTGAAATGTAAGGAACATATACAGCAAATACTAAATAAGATATTGTAAAGTGATGAGCAAATACTTGTTTACATTTTCTTGTAGTTATGAGAAAAACACAAACAAACATTCTCTAGCTGAACATTAAAAATAATTAGACTCCACGCAACTACTTTTGAAAGAGTATTAAATCATTACTGAGAACATCTCCTCAAGGTTTTTCTCACAATTGGGAGTACCTGAAGAGTGAGAGATGTTTTTTAAAAAAGATGTATATTTTACGTTGGCTTGCTGATGGTATGGTACACTGTATAGTCCCTGTTTAATAGACACATTCTAAATTGATTCTGTTTTTCTAGAACACACATTTTTCTCACAAGCTCATCTGAGGTACCAAGAATGGATCTGCTGAAAATAAACCAACTAAAGATGATGAGCTGCAGGCTCATCACCAAGAAAGCTGAACACTAAGAAAATGCATTTCTGGAATGAATATAAACATCCTGCTGTGGATACTAAATCCAACATATAGCTTGATAACTTAATGTACTTCAGGGGTAGCAACAGACCCTGAGGCAACAAAATTATTCCAGACATTAGAAATTATATTCTGATATAATAAGCAGGAATCATTATTCTGATTTCCGCCAATGGAAATTGGGCTAAGTACTAATGTCCCACTGAGCTGGCATCCCATTCCCCAGGTAATACTGTTTTTAATGCTGTGAGAAAATCAGTGTTCAGTCCCCACAGCAATAGCATAAATTATCAATGATAACCAGTCATTAATTCAAAGGCAAGAATAAGATAAAGTGAACAGAATATTTTTTTTTTTTTAAGGAATGAAAATCACATTTAATTCTGAGAGCTTGTTTTCATTTTAGTAGTTCTGTTCTTTTCCTAGGTATTTCTATTTCATTTAAAATAATACATTTCTTATTTCATTAGAGAAGACAAGTCTTGAAGCTCAGTCTAAAGCAAATAAACCACACATAATAATAATAAAGAATTGCTAGAGTCTTCATCCTATTGATAAGGTCACTTAAGTTCAAAAGACACCTGCTGCAAATGCCTTTGATTAAAAAGGTGTGATCAGTAAGAGTGTCATTCATCCTCACTAATTTCCATATGTCCATATCTACAAAAACATTAAACAACCAGACCAGAAAGTCATCACCAAATCTAGATTTTCATTTTACTTTGAACTTGATTGATATGTTTTAGACATCACAGTACTCCAGAGGCCATTTTCAAATTCAGAGCCCAGTAGCTCCCACTACAAACAATAGAGAATCAGTTCACCTCTGATCAAGACCATTAAGGACTGCTAGAGGCCAGACTTTGAAAATCTTATCTAGAACACATAACACATGTTAATAAAAGAGTAAGATGCAGCACACATTACTAAATACTAATAATTATTTTTGGTAAGTTGAACAAGAAATGGTTTTCCAGGTCTGAGATCTTCTTTAGTCCTTTTCCTTTCCCATCTCCCCTGAGGTATTTTTGTAACCAACTGGCAAATTTCAACCAGGCTTAACAAAAAGAGAACAGTCCCAAATTATCACATTCCTAAAATAAGAGTAAAGCAATGAAGAGGGACTGTATCAATGCTGCCACCCTAAGGAAAGGCAACCCTGATTTCAATCTCAATTGTATAGCATAAAACATGTGCAGCAGGGCTGGGGCATAGGAGAGTGGGAAAGACACGAGTGCTTCACCCACACAGACAGCTCTCAGAACAGTAGTAAATTAAATCTGAGGACGTAAATCTACTGAAAATGCAGTTTCAGGCCATTGCTGCTCATGGACTTATTTATATTAACTCAGTTTGGAATTATTTTTTGCCCTAACTTTTGAATCTAACATTAAAGGAATGTAAGGTACTACACTTGTCTAACATTCTATATGAGATACTTTTTGGTGATAGAGGTAGTATTTTGGTAGTTGCAGGAAACAATGTTTGCTATCATTTCCTAAAACACATGCATCAGCCTTCCATACTTCCCTGAAGAGGCAGTTACTTCTTAAAAGGAGTAGTTCATCTGCCGTGGGTCTACTCATCTTAGGGCACCCCTAACAAATGCAAGCATGAATATCAGATGTGATAGCAATTTTGGGGACGTGAGCTTCAGCTTTTGTGGAACTAGAATAAAACCATCACTCTTGCTCAGAGAAGTGAAAAATCCACCTGCAAGTAAGTTACTAGTCTAGTCAACAAATGAAACAACCCTCTGGTGAAGATCAAGAAAGTGTTCTGTACCATCTACATGATGTTACCTGATGTATTACTGATATCTCTTGTCGTAATTGAAGGCACTCTTTAACTACAAACAGCCTATACAATCTACATAACTGTGACAATGCAGAATTTGCCTTCTTAAGACTTCACAACCAAACAATAACTGAAATCAGTAATACTTCCAACAACATTCTGGATACATTTAACACACTTCTTCATCACTTAGACTGGAATATGCCATCTTAAAAAAAGGGAAAAGAAAGTAAAGAAAAAGTTATATTAAACTATAAGCAGTATAACACAATTATCACCCCAATAAGAGCTTAGGTTTTAATAGATTTTTATATTGGCTCATTTTCATTTAAGGCACATGAAAACAACAGTCAGAAGAAACAGTGAAGAATATGATACATTAATGTTTTTATCCATTTGTTTTGTCTGGCTTCTGTGTTATAACACATTGTAGGAGCTGGAAAAAAAATATACAACTCTTAAAAAAGTAATATTTATCCAAGACAAAAATATTGCTCTTGTTCTGGTTCACCTACTTCCATTTTTATGTTGTATTTCTGGCCAAGAACACTCTCCAGGAGTTCTTTGATCGTCTGGTCTGAGGGAGATGGTGAAGTAGACTGCAGGGAAGCAGTTATTTCATCAACAGACCTTGCAACCACTTTCACAGGCAATGCTGGTGTGGAAGTAGGCTCTTCAGGTTTGCTCTGCTGGAAGTTCTCGTATATTTTTGAAGTGTCTGGTCTAGTCACATCTCGTGCCTCTTCCAACTGTTCTCGAGCAGACCTCACACTTGGCTGCTTGCTTCCTTTTCTCAGCATTTGTCCTGATTCAACATTTAAATCTTGCTGCTTTGCTTTTGAAATCGCTTTGCTCCCCTTCTTACAGCTTTCCCTGGTTGTTTTTTCCTTCCTGGAAATGTTTTTATTTGTATCCAAATCTGTAGAGCTAAACTTACCACTATCTTTAAACACAGTGCCTATTTCTTCAGTTCTATCCCTTTCTAAATTTTGAGGATTCATCTTTAGTATATGCACTCTATCCTTTACTTTACTAACAGCTTTTGTCTTTCCTAATGACACAGGGGAATTACTAGTGTGAAGATCAGACCTGCAGTAACTTGGCTTCTGAAGTGGTGCTGGGTGCTTAACCATGACAACTTTTTTAGTGGTACCTGCAAATGATGCTATTACAGGCAGTTTTACAACACGGCTTTCATGACTACATGTGGCATTTTCTTTGCTAACTTTTTCAGAGGAACTTGGATTTATGTCATCACTGCCTTCTTCCACAGATGTATTTCTGTGAGTCATTACCCTGAGATGAGGAGTTTGTTTTTTCATTTCTCTTACTTCAAAAGATATCCTTACATTCTGTGAACTTCAGAACAGCCAATGAATTAATTAGTAATATTTTTATTTATATGCATGACAGGCTTCTGTGGACTCTTTGACCTCTGGAGAGGATAATGTTCTTAAACAACGCGATTGATCTGATGTGCTAAATCTTCCAATAAGAGCTAAATGCTCATGCTTCTAGGAACTGTAACTATCGCTCGTTTGATCTTCAGACTGTCCTGCTGAGATTCCCTGCACATAGTCTCATGTTCCTTAATCATACTCAGCTCCTCCAGATAACGGCCCAAAGTGCTTGTGTTTTCTAGCAATTCTCTCCTGCTGCATGCAGCCTGTAAATTCAAAGAGAAACGAGTTTTTACACTTTACAACACAGAACCCAAGCTTTCAAAGACAACTTCACTAAAGGCCCCATGGATTTCAATAAGACTGAAGGCATATAATTGGATAGCAGCGAAAGTTTCTACCATTCTAAGGAAAAAGCCAAATCATTTCAACCTTTGGGATCACACACTGGAAGCCACCCAGAAGCTGCCAGCTGAAGAACTGAGACAGACTGTGTCTTGGTGCCCACCCGAAGGGGCTACAGCAGCCCAGCAGCCTTCTCCCTGCAAAAACAAGTGACCTCAGATCCCCACGAGCCCGGCTTCTCACCCTGGGGCAGACAGAGGGCCTCTCTCCCCCCTCACAAAAGGACCTCCCAGCAGGACACACCGGCCTGACAGACCCCACGCCCACACCCGGCGGCTACCCCCGCGCCGCTCCCCTCACGGCTCCCCGGCCACGAAGCCGCCGCTGCCGCCGCCGCTCCCTCTTGAGCGGGCGGGGCACGGACGCGCTCCGTAACCGCGCAACCGGGCTCCAGGCGGGGGAGCGAGGGGCCCAGCGCCCCCTCTGCCGGCCGGAGGGATCCCGAGCTCGGCCCTGCAGCACCGGCCGTGCGGTGTTAGCGCGGGGCGCGGCTCTGGGAGCTGCCCTCCGCGGGTCTGCTCGCGGTAAGGGCGGCGTTGCTGGTCCTCGGTGTGTCCAGCAGGGCTGCCCTCCTGAGCACAGTCACAGACGCGTTCTCCCTCCATGTCCGGATGATTTTCCTAATTAATCGTCAAAGGCTCGGCTTGGAGACAAAAGCCCAAGCCAGCTGCGTTTGTCTGGTTTATTGTCACCAATACACTTTCTGCCTCTGGCCTTTTATTTAAAACACCAGGGATTGTCCGCAACAGGACAGGCTCCACAAACTGACCGGCTTCGCAGAGCTAAGATGAGCACGAGGGCTGAAACGAGTTCACTGAGAGGAGTTGGGGGGGTGGCAACACGCACCAAAGGTCTTTAAACTTCGGGGGGGAAATATAATAAAATCTGAACACAAAAATTAAAAGAAAATGTGAAAAGTCAAAGTGGGTCTGCCAAGAGGGCTATCACAAGAAATACAGCACAAACCTACAAGGTTGCATCAACTCAGTTGCACAGGGGGTTGGTTGTGCAGAACAAGGGAAGCAGCTCATAGCAGGAAAGGGGAAAAATGAGATTCATAGAATCATAGAATGATTTGGGTTGGAAAGGACCTTTAAAGATCATCTAGTCTAAACACAAAATACTGACTGCTTTCCAGGAATCCCTGGGCTGCAACACTTCTCAAATTAAGCTAACAATCCATTTATGCCTTTTATGGTGTGTAATAAATAAATAAATAAATAAAGCCTTTTTCTCTTTCATTTTCTTTTTCTCTTTCTTTTTTCTTTTCCTTCAGTTTGGATCAACAACCACCTGTGTGATAACAAGGGACTGTAGTGACTAACTGCATATGTTGGATTCAAATGAGCCACACAGCTGATTAGAAGGATCCAACAAGCAAGTGCCTTCTATTATCCTCTCCTTTCTTTGTAGCTTTCAGCTACAGCTTTGTAGCTTTTTTTCCAACCCAATTGTATTGCTGGAGTCCAAGGGGGTGGCCAGTGTACTTCCTGCAGACAATGCCCCATGCACTAGGCTAGACAGCCCACTTTTAGCTTCCTAAAGGAACTCAGGACTTGTTAAAGATTAAAAACTCATTAGCCAGTCACATTAAAACCAAATTAATAGTAGGATTTCTTCTTGTTGTAGTATATAATCAGATAACTGATTAAAGCCCTGTAATACACCCTAGGAAGCCTGTCTATTTTGTGTCTAGTTGGCTTCTTCCTCTCTCTAGTAGCAATACTAGAATAGTTGGAGGAGCAGTTGGTGGGATAGGAAGTAGTTGTTCTGTGTGGAAGGATTCCCATTAGCTGTCCAAGCCATTAGAGCAGTTCCAAACAAGCATGGAAGTGTTTGATTCCCCCATTGAAGACGAATCCTATCAACAGGTTAATGCAGATGTAAGTCTAGAGAGCAGATTCATTTCAAACTAATTACACAGTCAGTGAAGCCTCAACAATTTAGTTTACTGAGAACAACTCCTCTCTGCAGGAGTCACAGTGGGGCATGGAAGAAAAAGCCCTGCATGTGAAGAGGTATTTGCATCAGGAAGTTCCCATAAGGAGATGCTGAATGGCAAGTATTTGCATTAAAAAAAAAAAAAAAAAAAAAAAAAAAAAAAGTTAGGAAGGAGGAAAAATCCTTAGACATTGGTAAAATGATGGTGTCCTGCGGGAAAATGAGTGTGCTGTGTTATCTTACCGTATCTGTGGTCCACCAGCTCAGCTTGTAGCAAAGCAGGGACTGGCTCCAGAAGAACACATTTAGGTTGCAAGAAAGGTTGAAAGGTTCAAACTGTAGTTCAGATATGTTTCCTGTTCCACAACATCGAGGTTCTCAGTAGGGAGTTAGCACCCAAGGGTAGCTGTTGACAAGTTAAATCCTAAGTGCTATTTCCCCTGCAAAGCCACACACTCTGCTTAGCAATCATTCCAGGAATAAGTGTTGCCAATATCCTCTAGAATTTCAGCTTGAGCTGCAGAGATGACTACTGTCTCTGGTACACAGGGATACAGGGAAACCTTTTTCTCCATGCCCCAGGTACTATCACTATGTGCCCCACCTCTAAATGTTCACAGTGCTGCTTGAAGCCAGGAGGTTGGTTTTTATTAACATTAAGTATTTAGTTAACCAGGTTAAGCCTCGTCTCTGTAGCTTGCAAAGTCCAAAATTTAATCAGTAGATGAATCCTTATACTGAGCAAATGGATCTAGATTTGGAAAATCTTGTGCAAGTTTAGTCCCTAGGTACACATTATTATTTTTCTTAATTAGGCCTCACCAGATCACTAAGCTTTCTAATATCATATAAATTGTACCATCCATGTTATTAGTCTGTTAATGTTATAAAGAAGGGTTTTTTTCTTTCTTTTTATTCTTTTTTTTTTTTTTCTTTTTCAATTTAGGAGAAAAAGTGATTATTTAAAAAACAGTTCATTTGGTTAGAGAAAGTCTTCAAATGCAGTTTATTTTCTCCTAAATTGTTTGAGTCTACACCGTGTAGGAAGTCTCACCCCTGGTGCACACCATTGCCATGATCCAAGTTCATGCTGCAATGAGATTTAGATGCACATATTCCCCCCCAGGCCTCAGAAAGAAGTAAGCACACAGTCAGGAGGAGTTATGGTGTTCTCCAATAGCTACCTCAGTCTAGACAATTGCAAATCAGGACAGCAGAGTGCATATGACATATGCACAACCTACTATGGGTTGTCCAGCAATGCCAGAAAGAGTCCCTGGAAAGCTAAATAGCAATCACTTAAGGGAAAATAAAACTAAGGGCAGAGCTACTTTGCTAGATCTTCTGCAGCTTGCACCTAAATAGCAACTACAGACTAAGCTTCACCTTGGCATCCTTTTCCAGCTAGATGTGAAAATCTTTTCACTTGAAAAATGTCTAAATCCCCAGAAGACCTGCTGAGGGGTTCTGATCTCTCCCTTTTGGCATGCTACAGCCAAAGTGCTTGTCTACCGTCCCTCAAAATGGGACTACACTTGCTTAAGGCTATTCAACAGTGCAACAATTCTGTAAGGATAACAGCACATTTACAAATATGGTTTTGCCATGATGCCCAGGTGGCATTATTCCATTTCAGAGACCACAAAGAGAACACAAAGAACACAAAGAGTATGAATAACTTTTTAAAGTCTCACAGTAGAACTAGTGGCAGATCCATAACAGACTATATTTCTGACTGTTAGTAAATAGAAAATCAAAGGTATGTATACCTAGTAACTACGTTACTACTTGCTTTTTAGGGGATCAACATCTTTGTTTAATGTTTCTGTCACATATATGTGTAAAATGGCCATAAAGACTCACAGAAAATCAAACAATTATAAGTTAAAATGCTGATCTGTGAGGTATGGTCTCTGAGGATGTGGCACACAAACAAATCAGACAGTGTCAGCACTGAAAAGCTTTTTGGTTAACTGCAAGGGTTTGATACAGCTGAGCTGAAGCAAACACTTTTTTATTGTTATTATTCACAGATCAATCCGTATTGAATCCCTTGTGCAGTAAGCAGCAATAGAAAGGTTTTGCAGAATTAGTATTATAAATCATATATTCAATCCTTCTGTGAGCATTGAAAGTATTGTCATTCTTCTAATCACTATATCCTCTCCTTGATGCACACCCAGCCCCTACTAATCTCTGGTGTGATTGTGAGATATCTGTACTTGCCAGTACTACGTCAGCAGAAATAGCTAAAATTTTTCTTCATCTTGAGTGATCTTGAATTTCAGGTTTATTTTTTGGTATGATGAGACTGCAATATTTTCAGTTTTGTGCCATTTCATTATACAACTCAAGAAAACTTACATGAGTAACTTCTAGAAGCCTATCACACACAGCCTTTATTATGGGCACAAGGTCAGAGACACTCCTGGCTTTAAAAAAGGTTGTAAGCAATAAATCAAGAAATTACAGCTAGACACCTGCCAAAATCTTTGCTGGGCTCAACCCTTTACTAGCTTTAGATTTAAAACTTGATCATGTTATCTTTATTCTCTATTGTCTTTCAGTTAATACTAGAAAACAGATTTTCCAGACCCTTATTCTACCCCAACCCTTTTTACATTTAGGACAACAACTTGACAGTGAATGTGTGTGTGCGTGTGTATATCTATCTATATATATATATATGCAATGCATTTGTGCTTTTAGATCTCACAGTTGAAGAGTTCTCCTCAGGTTTTACAGATGAAGTGTCAGCATTGAAGGACAATGAAATCTTATTTAATCACAAGAAAAATCTTTACATCTGCTTAGTTTCTTCAGCAAAAGGAAATGTCCTGAGAGGGGTGAGGAGAGGTGTCTGCAAAAGCTGAAGTTTCAGTTGTGTTGTAGGGTAAGGTTAGAAAAGATTTACAGGATTTCTGGAATAGAACAAGTGGTTCCTGAAAAAGAGCTAAAGATTCAAAGTTCAGCAGGTAGTAGGAAAGCCACTTGATCCAACTATGAAACTGTTGGGCTGGAAGACAGAATTTCTCTCATTTGGAGGACATGAAGGAAAGCAGTGTTGGCTTACTTCCCAACCATCCCACCTTAAGTTGCTACCTAAAAAGGAGTAACCCTGAAACCACATGCACTTCAGAAACATTTAGGCAGCTTCCTTGTTGGCTGGGGAAGGGTGGAGGAGGAATGAATGAAATCTGCCTAGCCCTGCCTCTTCCTTGTCTCACCAGTAGTTGCAAAGAGAAGTGAGCTCACATGAAGGCGGAACGGAAGGCTCATGGTGAGCTAAGTGACCTTCCTGATGTCATTCTCTTCAAATCTGCTCAGCAGGAAGAATTACCCTTGAAATGCTTGAAGCAGCAGCAGAAGCTCAGGCCAACTGCTGGGAGAGCCAACCACTCTCCAAACTACTGAACAGCTGCTGCCCCTGAGGAGTCCTAAAATGTTACTAAATCCAGACCTTCCTCCACTTTCCCATAGATGCGAGTTGACTGTCCTATTTTATGTGTCTTGCTTATAATTTTAGGGTATTACCAGTTGACACTCACATTCTCACATTTCAATGTAAAACTATGGTATGTGTTACATAGGGCCTCCAGACATCCTTTTCCAGGGTAAATATCATTTTTTTCTATGTGCAGGTTAGTGTATGTCCCCTGATGGTGTAAATGGCCGAAGTGTTTCTGTATGAGTGATCACACTGCCACACATCCCACAATGCTGAGTGTCCGTATTAATACAGCTCAAGAAAATGTGCAGTTAACACAGCCTGAATTCATTTGTGCTCTAGGAACTGCAAGCTGGGTAAAGCTGTGGAACTGCTCCCTGGGGAAGACTTTAAATAAGCCAGCCTTGATTTTGTACATTTGATTCTTCAGAACTGAAGCCAGCTGAGAAAGAGTTATGATGGATACTAGTCTCTCCCGTGCTTTTCTGTAAAACTGCTGTAGAGACAGAGAAGGAGAATTAATATTTTGTACAGGTGAGGGAAATCAGGGCAAAAAAAAAAAAAAAAATGAAAACATGGTACTATGCAGTGATAGAAGAGTAGCATTTCTACACTCTCCATCACACAAAATCCAAGTTGCCAGCTCAACCTTCTGCTTAGAAAGGTCAGTTTGCAGAAGAACGGGTGTGTTTATATTGACATGAATATCCCAAGGAGCTGATCAGCTCTGCATCTCTTGACCAATACAGGGATGGACCTTTGGCTTGCATCAGTAAAACAGATGTTCTCACAGAGAACTCACGGCAGGTTTTGGAGAAGTCAGATTCATGAGGAGTGGAAATACCTTTTTTTTCAATGAACAGGTAGTGTTGGGAAAAAAAAAAAAAAAAAAAAAATAATAGAAAAGAAAGGACAGACGGTGGTCAATGAAGCCTTTCTCAGCTCAGAAACAGAGCACACTTAAAACAAAGAAAACTTTCAAAAATGTAGAGCAATTGCATCAGAATTGGCACAGTGATTGAAACAAACGTCAGAAGAATTGCCATTTTTGTTTCAGTAAATCATAACATAAATAATGCACCCCAAAAATGAAATACATACCTACATGGCTGATCTTGAATTGTGTGAAATGTCAAAAGCATTTATTTTTATGTAAAGTAAGACAGACTTTGCCAATCACATACTGCAGTGTGAGCATCCTACCAGCTGAAGTTCTGTAAACAACATACTCACATCTACCCGATTAGCAAAAATGAAGTGACTGTATACACTGGATCACGATTTATCTACTTAAAGAGCTATTTTTTTACACTAAAGAAAAAGTAAACTGCTTTCTTACTCTGATCTCTGCCACCGTCGGACACTAGCTTATTTGTAGCTTTTCATTTCATTATTTGTGCTTCTTTCTCCTTTAATTGGTCAGATATGTATTTTCAGAGATGGTGGTATGTATTTATTTTATGTCAGGAATGTCTCTCGGCTCTCTCATGTCTACTTGCATGCTGAATGATGCATAGAAAAAAAATGAAATGCAATGAATTGTAATGAATTATACTAAAATTAAAAAGAAAATGATAAATAAAAATAAATCAGATTAAATTAGATAAAGTAAATAATAATAATAATAGGTAATGAAGATAAATAAAATAAAGTAAAACAAAATGTGGCAGCAGAAAGTTGCCTCTGCAACGAGCTGTGCAACGTCCCCGGGGCCTCGTAGGGTGCCCGTAAAACGCACGCCGGGAGCAAGCCCCCAGACACACGTGGGAGCGCCCCCGCTGCCCCGACGGTTCGGGCCCGGCAGGATTGGGTCCCCGGAGGCTCCGCAGCCTCCTTGAGCCCCGGGGATGAAGCCCCGGGGCTGAAGGAGACGAAGAGCAGCGGGGAGGCAGAGGGCGGTGGGCGGTACCCATCCCGGTTGCGGGTATCGGCAAGGTTCCCACGCGGTTCCTGTTTGCCCGCGTGGGTGGGGAGGATTTGGGGTCGGCAACAGGTGGAGCCCCCGGGGGGTTCCCACCGCCGGGAGGGATGGGGGAGCCAGGTCTCTGCGGGAGGCAGAGCCGGAGAAATGAAAGGGCGGCTGTAGAGTGAGGAGCAAGGGAGGCATCCTGATGCGGAGACAGCCTGGCAGCCTCTTTCCGAGGTAGAGCCCTGCCCCACACAAACACTGCCGACAGATCCCCAGCCCTTGGGCGACGGCATCTGGATAAAATTAAATAAACCCTGCGAGTCAAACCGAGGAGCTGGCCAGCGGGCGCTGCCTCTTCCAGAGGACAAGTGGTTCTTAGGCAGGAGCAGATTAAAATAGCGCTGCCCCATCCCCCGGAGGTACAGTGAAAGCCCCCGCCAGCTCCATCCTTCGCCCGCCCCACGCGTGGGACAGTACCTGCGGGCGGCGCTCCCGAGCAGCGCTGGACAAGGGGCACCGGCGGTCCCCACGTGGGTTTTGGTCCCCGCGGCGTGGCCGGGGATCCCCTTCCCACGGGAGAGGGACTCTCGTCTACGCACGTCCCCAAAAGAGGCCATGCGCGTCCCAAAAAGCGGCCGGCTGCTGAGTGGTCCCGGCACGGCAGGGCCGAGCTCTTGCTGCCAGGGCTGCTTCTGGGCACCCGTGGGTGAGCCAAGCCCCGACACCCACTCCCACAGACACGTGTGTGCGCACGCTCCCCTCATTTAGGACAGGTATCGTGTTTCCCTCCTTGGCAGTGCACCGGCGGAGCCAGGAGCCGAGACCCTGCTCTCGTTTAAAGAGTGAAAATACAGCTCGCCTGCGCGTTTCTCCAGGGTGAACAAGTAGCTCCCCATAATTAATAATAAATAAATAAACAGGGGAAAAACGGTGCATGAAGTGATGAGAAAGTGGTGCTCTAACGAGATCTGGAGAAAGGCTCCGTGCAAACCGGGCCACGGTTCCCGTCCCGAAATCTAGAAAGGCGCAAGCCCGAAGAGCTCCTGCTCTGTACCACGCGTCCTGCATCCTAGCAGAGCCCTTTCCGTCCCTCTGAGGCTGCTGCAAAGGGCATGGACCAGTTGCGCCGGACTCTCCGAGCATCCCAGATAGGGCTTCGCAGGCACGGAGGAGCGGGCCGAGGGGAACTACCGAAATCCCCTCGTTTCCCAGGGTCACGGGCATACCCGTCTGATGCGCTGCTTCACACAAGGAAAGCATTCAGCTGCCGGGGCCACAGCACAGCAGCCTGGGCTGAAGGGAATTTCCAGCAGCGGCTGACTCTGCCTCGGGCTTACCGATCTGCACAACGAACCGAAACGCTCTCTAAGATTACAGACAGGAGCCCGCCTGTGCGCTCACCTCCGGGAGCAACGTTAGGAACAGGGCACAGAGCCCGGAGCCGCAGCTGGACAACAGGAGGCGCTGCGGCTTTGCGCAACGCCCGGCCCGGCACGGCACGGCCCAGCCCGGTACGGTCAGCCAGGAGCGGGACCTGGTGCCCTCTACGGCTCGGGGGCGGTTCCGGCCAAACGGCCCCGCGTTTTGTACCGGCATCCGAGGAGCGTGCCGCCCGTCGGGTTCGTGCCTGCTCTTTTTCCAGGTACGGAGCGAGCCCTGCGTGGGCTGCCCGACGGCCCGGCGGGTGTTGCTCCCGCGGGGCTGCGCCCTGGGAAGCGGGGCAGCACCGCCCCGAGGTCACACGGCGGGGAGGCACCGCCGGCGGGGCACTGGGGCTGCTGAACCCCTCCCAGCCTCGCCGGAGGCGGCTGTTCTTCTGGGAGGCTCCCGAGCAGACTTAAGCACCGAATTAAACGAGTATAGGGGCTCTGTGTTCAGGCGTATAGACTGTTCCCACTGGGGAAAGAGGGAGGGTGCATACTTAAAGACCGCAATTTTAGTATCACTTAGATTTTCCTCTAGGTTTTGCTCCAATTTGCGTTTGTGTAGGTTGACCACTTGGAAAAGTAGGGTTTAACTCAGTACTTTTATCTTTTTTTTTTTTTTTTTTTTTTTTTTATCATTTTATTTCCTTCAAGACACATTTTCATCCCCTGTTCTTGTCTGCTGATTCCAGAGTTCTGTTTGTTTCAATAATTTGACTTAATTCTGTTGCCAGATTTAAAGAAAGAAGGTCGAGGGGAGAAAGAACAAAGAAAGGGATAAGAGAAAACTCATTTATATAACCTATATCTCGTCATTTTAATCCCTGGTTCCTCTGTATAAGAAACTTTTTTTTTTTTTTTTTTTTTCAAAAAATCGTGACTGACGGTCACGTTTTCGCAGATCGCTGGAGGACAAATCAGTGTGGAGTAATTGCTATCTTACTGGACAATAAACATGCAAGGGAGAAATTCAGACCCAGCTGTGTATTTTACTTTGCATGATATGATACGCCAAAGTTTTTCAAAATCCCAATAAACTGTATTTCCCTTCCAAATTTCTATTCCCCAGATAGCCAGGGATGGGGGGATGTTGTTTATTTGGTTGGTTTGGTTGGTTGATTTTGTAGGTGGGGGTATTTATTATTTTCATTTCTGGATTTATTTATTTATTTGCTATCAGGTGAAAAAAAAAAAAGTAACTGGGTGAGAAAAAGCTCAAGACTAGAAACCCAAGAAAAGTCTCGGGTCTTGACATAAACTCAAAGAGCCGGGCAGGGTAGGAACAGAACAAGGGTATGTTAGATCCGTCTGCAAAGACTGAGCGATTCCCTACATCCATATTTTTAAGGAGCTTTTTCCAACGTCGATTTGTTTTATCGCTGTTGTCCCTTTTTGCCCTCCAGCCCACGTAGATTCCTCCTCCCCTCTTCCTTTCAAGAAATCAAGGTGAGGAGCGAGAAATTGGTAAGGAGATAGCTACTACTTCTAATTGCTGCTCCTGGGTGCCTGGCACCAGAGAAGGCTTCCCAAGTAGTCTTCTGACCTGAAGGCTTTCCTTAGTAAAGATACTAAACGGTTCCAGTGACTCACCTGATGTTTGCCAAGTGGAGGTTAACCTCGGTGAATCCGCATTCAAGCCTCTGTCCGCATGTGTCTGTAGTGTTGTGTCTCTGCGCCGTGACTCACGGGGTTTCTAAATGCAAGACACCAAGAAAGAAACACCATCACCATCACCGTAGCCCTAGGGCGGCAGCCCCGTTTGAAGGGCTCCGGGCAGCCCAAGGGGGGGGGGGGGGGTCCGAGGCTCCGTGCAACCCACGGAGGGCTCCGAGGCGCTGCTGGCCGCCCGCAGCGCAGAGCGGGGGGCGCCGCGGCAGGGGCGGGGGGCGCAGAAGCACCTGCGCCGTGCCTAGCTTTGAAGGGGGGGGAGCGGGGGGAGCGTGTTTGACTGCGGGGCTTGGGACTTTGGAGCACGTCCCGGCCATCGAGTTAAAGGAGCATCTACCGGACTTTAGTAAATATTGCCCCTAATCTCGGGGGTTTAAGGCTGGATGGCCTTTTGCATTCTATTCAAACAGAGGGGGCTGCCCTTCCCTTATCTGCCTCGTTTCATTTCCAGCGATCCCTCCTAGCATTTGTTCTGTCCATCTGAAAGGGGTGGGATCCTCCCCCCCCTTTCCTACTCTCTTTCCCCTCTCCCACCTCCGTCTCTTCTTCTTTTCCCGCAAGCTTAAACCAATTACGCTGCTTTGCAAATAAAGTGCCGCCCCGGGGGGAGTTGCAGGCGAGGGGAACTGCCTTGTTTGCAGGTGCATCTCCGGCTTTGTAGGTGCGAACGCCTTTGTGCGGCGGACAAATGGGGAGAGGAGGAGGAGGAGGTGGGTACTTCTGCGACGTAAGATCCACATCAGCTCAACTCCACTCACATCCCAGCCGGCACTTCCTCACTTTCTCAACTGTCTCGCCCCACACCGCTCCCTGCCTTATTTTTGGCTTGTTATAGAGGAGATTTGAACACCCTCCGCCTCTCCTGGGAGCTGACTTCCTGCTAGGTCGGGCTTTCGGGCTCTTTTCCTGCTGCCCGTCGCTCGCTTGCAAGAGGGCTGGATGGTTACACCGGGCAGGTTGGCTCCATAATGTTAGGGACTGTGAAAATGGAAGGGCATGAAACCAGCGACTGGAACAGCTACTACGCCGACACTCAGGAGGTGAGTAAATCCCAGGCTCTGGCTCCGCTGCTGCCCTCTGCAAGGGAGAAGGGGGGCCGGAGGGAGGGCTGGGGGTCTGGAGGGGGGCAGCGGCCGCGGGAATCGCTTTGCACTCCGGGCAGCGCAAACGTGCCTCTCCCCTCCAACGCTGAAACCGGCCAGGCTTCCCCGAGGAAATCCACCCGGCCTGGAGGCGCTTGAGGGAGAACCGGGGCGGCTGTGAGCCCTCTGGAGGAGGCCGGGGGCAACCCTTGAGCTCCCCCGAAAGGCTCGATCTCCGCTCCGGGCGGGCACAAAAGCGCCCCGAAAACTCCGGGCTCGAGGCAGGGACTCGCCGCGCTGCCGGCCCCCGGCATATGGCAGCGGCGGGGAGCGGGGCGCGCCCCGGGGCGCGGGCAGCGCCTTCCCCCCGCGAGGTCCGGAGCCCCCCGCTGGGGTCCTCACCTGGTAAAGCCGGGAGAAAAAAAAAATAAAGGAAAAAAACAAGGAAAAGAAATAAGAAATAAATAAATAAATAGCCGTTTGTTCGTACTTTTCAAGACGGCTCGCCTGCGGTGTGCGCTGCTGCCGCGGGCCGGCTGGCGGCGCTGCGGAGAGAGGGCCCCGGCTCCCCGCACCGGGAGGGGGCCCCTGGCCCCGGCCCCCAGCACCGGCCCCGGCCCCGGCCCGGCCTGGCCCGGCCGCCCCCAGCCGGCCCGCGGCGTCCCGGGACGTGGCCCCGGCCCCCGGCTGTTTTCCAGCGCGGTGCAAGAGAAGGGGAGCAGCGGCCCAAACGCGGCCGGGGAGTGGGCCACGGAAGAGCCCCCGGGTACAGCCCGGCCTTGTGGGGGCCCTGGTTTTACACCGTGCCGGTGCGGCTCTGCCCGGGTCCCCGGGAGAAGCCAGCGCTCGGCAGCACCACCAGAACCCCCCCGGATCGCTGGCCGGGCAGGAGCCGTTTTAAGGAAGTGTGGTAGCAAAGCAGGCACCTAGGTGTGCGCTTACAGGCATTGCATCAGCACACCCGGACACACGGCTGCACAGTCCCCACGCCTCGTCCCTGCACCCCGAGGCTTGCACCCAGCACCCATAGGGCCACGCGGGCACACGCAGATACGTGTCACCCTGCTGGCACCTTGTTTAATAGAGGGAAGCCGGCTAAGGGCAAATAAGGGTCATCCTAATTATGTATCTTTTCCACAGTCATTTATCCTCGCCATGCTCATTATCCACGAACATAAAGTTAAGCGACCTTCCCTTATGCTATTTTTTAGTCTCTATCTTTTCTCCTCCCGTGCTATTTAATTTGAATCACTACACTGATGCAAGGTGGAAAACCCATCCGCGCTGTATCCTCGCCAATAATTACCGTGATCCTCTAAATTAAAACCGCATTTATAAAGCTCGTGGAATTTGTAGTGAATAACAGCGATTTTTACAGTGACATTTAACCGTCGCTGAACATCCTTCCCTTACCCCTATTGCTTTTGTTCGAGGGAAACTGGGAATACATCTTGCAACGTCTTTCTCCCTCCTGTTCATCATTCCCAGGCTCGAAGGTTCTGCATTTTGTAAGAGTTGTGTTCAGTAGTAGAGCTCTACAATTTTTGCACGTTGGACGATTGTAGAAAATCACAGGCAGGGAAAGCTCAGGCTGTTTATACTACGGAGAAATTGCGTTGTGTTTTCTTTATTTTTCTTTCTTTCTTTAAAAAAAAAAAAAAAAAAACTTCATAGACTGACTTTTTAGCAAATGCGTTCAAAGAGGAAGCACGTTTTACCTTTCCGTACGTGAAACGTGCCGACATGAGCTGTCAGTTTTTTTAAAATATTTTTATTTTCATTTAATTTGTGACAAGATGCTGTCACACCTAGTGTAGCGATTTAAATCAGTGCGGGGGGAGAGATGAGCAAGGTTATTCTGAGCAAGGGCAGGCAGATATCTCTCTCCTTGGCACGTCGTACACCCGTCAGCTTCAATAATCAGATGGCTTTAAACGTTCTGCTAACCCATCTGACTCCAAAATTTACAGGACCTCGGGGAAGAAAGGGAGGCGAGCTCCTCCCGGGGCAGGCAGAGCCGCAGCGTGCGGGGCGCGGAGCTGCCCCGGGCGGGCCGCGGTCGGCGCTGCCCGGCCGAGGCTCGGCGGGCCGGGAAAACGGCGACGTGTGCCCGCGTGTATTTATTTATAGGCACGCCTAAATATGAATTGGCCTTTTCATCCCGCAAGCGGCCTTTCCGAGGGGAGCCGGGGCAGCGCTCCCGCGGTGCCGGGCGGCGGGGACGGGCGGGCGGGAATCGGCCCCGGCGGGTCAGGGGCTGCGGGGGCTGCCCCTCCTCTCCCTCCTAACCCCCTCTCTCCGTCTGGCTGCCCTAGGCCTATTCCTCGGTGCCCGTGAGCAACATGAACTCGGGGCTGGGCTCCATGAACACCATGAACACCTACATGACCATGAACACCATGACGACCAGCGGCAACATGACCTCCGGCTCCTTCAACATGTCCTACGCCAACACAGGGCTGGGAGCCGGGCTAAGCCCCGGTGCCGTGGCCGGGATGCCGGCGGGCTCGGCGGGGCCGGTGAACGGCATGCCGGCCGGCGTGGCCGCCATGGGCACGGCGCTGAGCCCCGGTGGCATCAACGCCATGTCGGCCCAGCCCGCCCCCATGAACGGGCTAAGCCCCTACAGCAGCATGAACCCCTGCATGAGCCCCATGGCCTACACGCAGTCCAACCTGGGCAGGACGCGGGACGCCAAGACGTTCAAACGGAGCTATCCCCATGCCAAGCCGCCCTACTCCTACATCTCCCTCATCACCATGGCCATCCAGCAGGCGCCCAGCAAGATGCTGACGCTGAGCGAAATCTACCAGTGGATCATGGACCTCTTCCCCTACTACCGGCAGAACCAGCAGCGCTGGCAGAACAGCATTCGCCACTCGCTGTCCTTCAACGACTGCTTCGTCAAGGTGGCCCGTTCCCCCGACAAGCCCGGGAAGGGCTCCTACTGGACCCTGCACCCCGACTCCGGCAACATGTTTGAGAACGGCTGCTACCTCCGCCGGCAAAAGCGCTTCAAGTGCGAGAAGCCGGCGAACAGCAAAGCCCCCCAGGAGGGCAGGAAAGATCAGGCCGGGGCCTCCAGCTCCAGCTCCAACTCCCCCCTGCACAGAGGCCACAGCAAAACGGCGCAGCTGGACACCGCCACCTCCCTCTCCAGCTCCAACCCGTCCACCAGCCCCTCGTCCATGGACCACAGCGGATCGAGCACGGAGCTAAAGACCTCGGCCTCGGCCGCCTCCTCCACCATCAGCTCCGTCCCCGCCTTGGCCTCCGTCCCGCACCCCCCTCACTCCTTAGCCCACGAACCCCAGCTCCACCTCAAAGGGGATCCCCACTACTCCTTCAACCACCCCTTTTCTATCAACAACCTCATGTCCTCCTCGGAGCAGCAGCACAAGCTGGACTTCAAAGCCTACGAGCAGGCGCTGCAATATTCCTCCTACGGGGCCGGCATCTCCGGCGGGCTACCCCTGGGCAGCGCCTCCATGGCGGGCCGGAGCAGCATCGAGCCCTCGGCCCTGGAGCCCTCCTACTACCAAGGTGTGTATTCCAGACCCGTGCTAAACACCTCGTAGCTCCGCACCCCGCGCCCCGCTCCCCTTCGGGTTCCATCCCCCGTTCCCTCGAGCTGTGACCCCCCGAGGTGTTCCCGCACGCTGCGTGCACAGGACTGTTACTTTCTGGTTGTCTCCCGACGCGTCGTGTGCTGTTATTATCCAACACGACCTCCTGCAAAGCCGGCCGCCTCCCTATTGTACATACCCGCCCTCGCCCCCCGCCCGCCGGCCTCGGTCCCCCGAGATCCCCGTAGCCTTTGCAGGGTGTTATTAAAAAGAAGAAAAAAAATGTTGAGCTTGTAAACTACTTGTTTGTGCTTTCCGCCCCCTCATCCCCCCCTTCTGTGCTCTATAATCTCATGTAAGTTTACAGGTATGTGGCAATACTTTAACAATACGGAGATGAAGAAGCGAGTAGACGTTTAAGGCTTTTTTTAATTAAAAAGGCTTTGAAGGACAATACTGCTGTGAAGTAGCAAAACACTAAGAGAATCTCTAAGCAACAAGAGGACTATTTACTTTCTCGGATCATCCTTTTGATACTTGCAAAATAAACCTTCGGCTAGTACAACCCGCATACACCCAGATGCTGCGGGCCGGATCCTGCACTCCCGAGGGGACCAACTGGAGCTTTGGAGTGCAGGATACGACCCTTATTCTTATTTTTTTTTTCAAGTGTTACCTGTCTTGGGATGTAATATAAAGTTACAAGAGGTCACAACCAGTTGGATATTTTTTTTTTCTTCCCATCTGTTACTGAAGATTCTCGTTCATCAGGAACTCTCGTCAACATGTGGATGACATGCTTATTTAATTTCAGTGTCTCTTCATTGTGTACCAGCTAGGGCTATGTACGTAAAACAAGGTTATTTCCCCTCTCCCCCAGGAAACGCTGACTTTTAAACGAAAGGAAAAGAGGAAAAGAGGAGAGCTCGTTCTCTCTCTCCTTTTCCGACTTGTTTAATAAATTCCACACCTTTTTATTTTATTTTTTTTTTTGTGGCCGTTTAATTATCGCCATCGTTAGCTTGTTTCATCCAGTGTTAATGCACTTTCCACAGTTTTACACGGTGTTAGCATAGCCAGACGGGTTTTATTATTATTCCTGTTCGCTGTCTCAATGTTCTTAATTTATTGCATGGTTTATATTTTTTTTTCTTTCTTTACAGCTGGAAATTGCTTTAAATGACAGTAAAAAGAATTACAAGTGAATTTAAGAAATTTTGTTAATTTTATAAATGTGATTGTAATTGAAAAAAAATATTTTGATTTAAAACGATAACTGAGAATTTAACGCGTGAAGTATGTTTTTGATCATTTGCAGTTAAGGACTTTAAATAAATCAAATGTTAACAAGGAACGACTTCTGCTAATTTATTTCCAAATTTATGGGGCGGGAGCCGGGCAGTAGAGCCAGTTGCGATAAAAGTAAAGGGAGCCCTGAAGGGAGACTGCGAAGAGGAGCGGTTTGCAGAGCGGAGCTGGCGCGGAGGGGCCGGCAGGGTGGCTGCGGGAGGATGGGACCAGCGCTGCGCGGGGCGCGCAGGTTGCGCCGGCGTGCGCGGGTTTTTTATCGCGGGGCGTTGTGCGTGCGGGCGGCGCTGCCTTTTTTCTTTTAGTTTCTTTCTCGCCCCGAGGAGGCCGGGATGAGACACCACTTCCCCGAGAAGGGAAGGCCGAGCCCAAGTCCTGCCTCCGAGCCTCAGCCTGACACCGCTAAGGGCGGCTGGCGAGCGCTGCTCCCCAGCTAGGCATCGTCGGGAGGGGTTTAAACGGGAACAGATTTCACCGTGCTCAGCCCCCGTGCAAGACGGCCGGATAAAAGGCCCGTGTAATTCCCGTAATTAGCACATAATTGCCCCCTGACGGGTTAGGGACAGCGGCGACAAACTAAATTTAAGTGTGGGAGAAAAAAGAAAAGCCAAGCCAACCACATGGTAATCTCACAAACTAAGAGAATTCCTCCAAAGCTGCTACCGAGAAAAAAAAAAAAATTTTTTGAAAAAATATTTTAGAGCCCCTCTGCTGTGGGGGCTCACCTTCGGTGTGGGTGGCAGGAACGAGGACACGGCGCTGCCGGCTCCGGCATTTTGTGGCGTGGGGGCACTCGGTCGGCGGAGACATGGATCGAGGACCCCACCGCGGGTGGGTCCGACAGCGTGTTGGGAACAGGAGCTTTTGCCAGAACCTCTGGGCTCAGCCCCTTTGCCCGCTGCCTTTTGTGAGCCACCCAACAATACCAAATTCCCCGAAGCCAGGGGCAGCTCCAGGTAGCTCAGCACCAAGTTCAGGCAGGTGGATGCTATTTAAAGTCCCACTTTTTCTGCCAAAAGGAGCTTCGTGCGAAATCAAGGCAGGACGAAGCCCGTTTTCAGCAGGACTTCGCTTGTCTCCCACAGACCAGCCTATAGAGAATATGCCACTTCGGAGCGGAGACATTGATTTAATGCCTTGGGCTTGTACACAGAAAATATCAATCGACCGCCAGCGATAAGGCAGCAGGTCTCACATATCAGCTGAGGAGCACAGACCGTGTGTAATGGAAATATTCGGGGCGTGGGCAGTAAAAGGGTTTAAGCGGACCAACGCGGCTCCAAACCTCTCAGAGATAAGGAGTGGAGCCTGTCACGGATACAGCGTGTGCCCCGCCGCCACCCAGGCCATATTCTTTCCTTTTCTTGGTGCGGGTACATGGTGGCCGAGGCGGGCAGTGGCTCCCTGACACAGCAGGGATGCGGGTCGTCGCAAAAAGCATGTTGGAAGTCAACAGGGGGAAGAAACGTCCCCTGCTTTCTGCCCAGCTCCAACCTGCCCGGCCTTAATCCCGTGCTCACGAATACCCCGGTGCAAAACAAGGGTGGAAGTGGGCTCCATGGAAAAGGAGAATACCCCCCCCCCGCCCCGTAATGTTCAGAGGGGAGCTTACGAGCATCTCCTTCCAGTCGGACTGGTGGCTCCGCCCGGGGGGAAACAGCCAGGGGGGGCGGTTTTTTTTTTTTTTTTTTCTGCCTTGCCAGAACTCAGCCCCAGGCCACCGGCAAAGCGGGGAGCCGGCGGGCTGCAGCCTCCGGCCGCCGCCGCAATTTATAGGGGAACTTCGCCTTTTCCTGCCCGGCAATTATCTCCAACCGGCCACGTGCGAGGGAGCGAAAATGGCTCATTTAGCGTCATTAAAGCCAAGCGGGGAGCCGGTCAGGGCGGCGGGGGATTTCTCCGTGAAGACACTGGAAGATCTGGGGCGCCGATGGAGCCCCCGGCCTGGGGCAGGGGCCGGCAGCGCCGGGGGGGAGGGCGGCGGGAGGGGGCCCCGGCCCCGGGCACCTCCGCACGGCCCCTGCTCTCCGCAGGTGGGGAGAGTCAAGGGGATGAAAACAGCCCCCGGCACCCAAAATCGGGAAGGGAAGTTCATTTTAGGGGTCTGGATGGACAAGCCCGGCAGCTACATCGACAAACGATGGCAGGGTGTGTGGTTAGTGGAAGGAATTGATTTAAAATTTGCGGGACGGGAAGAGGAGGAAAAATATTTCCCGAGCAGTTTTTCCTCCAGAAACTAAGTCAATAAAAAGCAGGTCGTAAAAGAACGGCGCAAGAAAACACTCCAGCCTTTGGCGTAGCTTCAGATGTTGTTTCGAGTTGTGGAGTAGATACTGAATACTTGAATGGTACTGGTCCGTCAGCACAAACCAGAAATAAAGGAATTCCCTTGCTGTAACTCCAACTAGAGCAATTGGCTTTCTTTTAATTTTACAGCAATATTGTAGATAAAACGCTTGAGTGAGATAATAACGCACCTTGTATTATTTCTTCTCCGCTGTGATAAAACGGGATCTAGGCGTACGTGTGTGCCTAGACGTGTTTAATCGCTTTGAAAAAAATGTTTTAAAACAGACACTTAATAAATATACACTTCTCATGTGCATTCAGGGTGATGATTTTAATTCGTGAAGAAGCAAATTATCCTCGCATAAACATGGGATGAAAAGTTCTCTCGGGAGGTGTATAGATGCATATATTGTATATATTAACATATATATAATTAATATGTATTTGTTTCCAGGGGAGACAAGTGGAAATACACACAAAACACAATGACCAGGCGAAAATCACATCACAATAGTGCACAGAGAGTGACTGAGGTAAGGAATGTAGACGTAAGTTCTCGCAACACTCCCACGCTGCAATATTGGGTTAGGAAATTCATGATAATGGTTAATAGATAAAATAAAAATGCAATTAGTTTGATTATTTAAATGTCAAGAGCTGCATTGTAAAAAGGGTCACTTTTTCTCTTAAAGCAAATCAGGGTTTCTTGGCTACCAGCAAATGCAGAGTAATAGCTAAAAAAATAATAATAGAATGTGCATTTTCTGCGATTTACAGGTCTTTTCAGCGGGAGAAAAAAAAGTAGGGAAGAGTGGAAAATGGGATGTGATAGGAAGAAAACCTGCCTTTGTTCTCTCTGGTTGTTTTCTACTAATTATTCTGCCCATTGTGACAAAGTAGCAGTTAAGGATAGATTAGTGTAAATAACCTCGCATTTCACTCCCGAACCGCGCAACTTTCTGGCCCAAGCCGTGCCATGGTGTTTGTGTTTCTCCCCTTCACCTCAAACAGAAACTCATTGAGATTTCAGATCTTTGAACTTTGGACAGATCAAACTGCCAGCGCTCACCTTTGTCTCCACTCATCAGGATTTAAAACAGATGTAGCCTCATGACGGGATCCATTTGGGTCTAAGAGGGAAAAATAAACGCAGTCTCCTCTCTTCCCCCCACCCCAAAACTCCTACATTTAGCTGAATTCATTGAAACGATCATTTCCCGGAATGGCCCCTCTGCTGCGGGAGTACTGCTCGGATGGGTTTTGCCCAGCCGGGTTGTTTTAGGGGAAGTTCCTCGTCGGTTTCCGTTGTTATTTTGTCACTCCTGATTTATTATTGGCAATCTAATTTTCCTATCAAAGGCTCCTACACCTGCTCGTTATTCCAAGAGAGAGCTACCGGGAGAATGGGGAATTTATTATTATTATTATTATTATTATTATTATTATTATTATTATTATTATTATTATTATTATTATTATTATTATTATTATTATTATTGCTCTGGATGCTTCTTGGACCCCCCCACGGCGGGGACAGCTCCAGGGCGCCGCGGGGGCGGCACCGGGGCGGGCGGCAGGGGGCCCGGGCCCGGTGGGCTCCGGAGCCTTGTCGGGCGGGGACAGCCCGACACATGCCCACCTGTGGTCCAACCCATCGTGGGGCTGCGACCCCCGTCCTTCGCCTTCACCCGGTGCCGGGGGGGGAGGGGGAGAACGGGGGCTTCTGGAGGGTTGGCATCCCCGGCCGGGCACGCTTCAGGAGGCTGCATTTCAGCTTGCGGACACCTCTCGGCAGCAAAAGGGTGCCGGGGTCGTCCATGGGGAAGACCATCCTGATCAACCGGGGCGGGGGCACTCAGGGTGCCGGGTGCCGTCGAGGCTCGGGAGGCTGCGGGGGGAGCCCACGCTCCGCAGGGGGCTCTTCCTGCATCCCCAGCCCCAGCCGGGGCTGGGATCCTCCGCACAGAGCCGGGGCTGGTCCGCTGGCAGCAGCCATCCCCACGGCAAACACCGCCTTTGTACCCTCTGCTTCTAAGTGCTCCCCGGTGAATCATCTACATTTGCGATCTACTGCGCAGCAGCTGAAATATATTTTCCCCTTTATTCTTTTTTTTTTTTTTTTTTTTTTTTTTTTTTTTTTTTTTTCCCTCGAGCCTGCCCGGCAGGTTGCTAACACACATTTCCTCCGGTTATGACCGGCGGAAAATGTAAACATGTTGGTGACCAGGAGGTGGGCCTCATTTTGAAACCCGGGATCTCTCCATAGTGACTCTCAGTAATGACCTCTTTAGCATAATAAAGCCCCCGGGGCGGGGAATCTTTGAACCGCGGGGCAGGAGATTGGAATAAGAGCATGTCTGAACTTATTCAAATGTATGCAACAAGTTTTCCAGTTCTGAGATTATCTGATGTGACCAACATATGTTTTCCCTCTGCCTTTTTTCCTTGGCTGGCTGTTTTATCTAAGGAATACTTTACAGACTTCAGGTATGTTATGAAGTTGTTCAAAAAGGCAAGGGAGAAGAAACAGAGCAACAAAACCGAGTCTCGACTCCACGTTTAGCAGAAACAAATAAATACAAATAAGAGAAAGATTCCTGCTTGGGAATAGGGGATGTCCTCACCTCCAGACACACTCGCAGCATCGAGCCCCGGCAGTATGGCCGGGGGCTGGCAGCGGAGGGAAGCCCCCTGCCCGTCCCAGACCCCCCGAGTCCCTTCCCGGCCGGGAGCCGTGCAGCATCTCCTCGAGTCTCCCTTAAGAACACCCCCATGGGGGCATCGGGGTTCGGAGGAAGGGGGAGGAAGGAGCCGCTAGCCGGTGCACAGCTCCCCCCACCCCGCCCCCCGGGCAATTGTTCCCTTGAGCCCCTATTAATGCGGGACATATGTTATCCACAGGCAGTAGGCAGCGGTAAGGCTTCGCCATCTAACTTGTTGCTCAACTTACGAGGCGGTTCTCATCTTCTCATCAAAAGCCGCCGGTCTTTCTTCAGCCGTATGGACAAAAATGTGAACAACAATGCCCGCCTCCCTTCACTTCAAAAGCTGCCATCGCGGAGGCTACCCAGAGAATTTTCTCTCTGCCTTTCATTCCCGGTTTGAAAAAAGGCACTACAGGGCCAAGGCGCTCCTAATACTCTTTGATGGGGATTGAATTCATTATCTCCAATAACACAATTGTGCTTGGCCAACGAAAAGAGCAAAGTAATACTCATCTAGAATTAGAGAGCGGGGCTCAGAAGAAAGGGAGCGGGAGGGTGAGGGGGGTGGGGGCATTTCAAAGGGAAAGGGGGGGGGATGAGAAAACACCTATATCGAAAATCGGCTTGGAAGGAGGGGGTCCCCAGCAGTTTAAATTACAGAAGTGTATTAAGTGGTGCATTGTACGGATCAAGGCACGTTGGTGGTCCGACTGCGCATTCCTCCCTCGGTTGGCCGAGTGGACACCGGCCGGCTTAGAGGTGCCTGACATTTCCCTCGCCGGGCCGGCTGAGCCCCGCTGGCCGCCCCCGTCCGGCTCTACCTGCCCTGCCTCGGCCCCGAGCCTATCCCCGTGCCGGCGGGGCAGAGGGAGGGCTGCCGGGGGGGTCCCCGCCTGGGGCCGCCGGCCCTCGGCGGTCCCTGCCTGCTCGCAGGCACCGGAGGGACGCTCGGTAGGGCTCGGGGAGGGGGCTCCAGCCCCAAACACGCCCCGGCACGGCTTAGGGCAACGGGCAGGCCAGCAAAGCCCGGCGGGGGTCGGCGCCCCTGGGGCTCATCCCGGGCTACCGCCGGCCCCTGTCTCGTCGGGGGAGGGCAAGTGATGGCCGAGTGAATGAATGAATGAATGAATGAAGGAACGAGCGAGTGAATGAATGAACGGAGCGAATGAATGAAGAAGGCGCATGTAAATAAATAAATAATCGGAATAGAAAACCCACCCGATTGAAAAAAACGCTGTGTTAATATGAGAGATTAAAATATTTGCCTGTTTGGCTTCCAGCGTAAATGTTTTCTATCGGATGTTAACCAAACAGGCTAATTTTCAAAGCCAAGCAAAACACTCCAAGGAGTGCTTAAAGGGGGGCGGGCGGCTGCGGGGCCTTGTGCGTGTCACACGCGGGCGCGGGCAGTGAGATGGGCTCGAGGTGCGACCTCCGCCCCTCGCATCTCTCTGCACGCCGGCGACACGCAGCCTTTCCACCGAGGAACCCATTCGCCTT
This sequence comes from Aythya ferina, assembly GCF_964211825.1. Classification (NCBI taxonomy): domain Eukaryota; kingdom Metazoa; phylum Chordata; class Aves; order Anseriformes; family Anatidae; genus Aythya; species Aythya ferina. Next base: position 40,743,950 of record NC_140301.1, read on the forward strand.
TCCAAACTTCCCAGTGATTGCTGCGCGTCCCCCAAAGGGGACGAAGCCAATACCCATCGGCTTCGGTGGGAATCTTGCCCGAGTGAAGGACACTTGGCCAAAGGGGGAGAAAGAAGGAGAGAGAGATCATCCCTTCCATCCCCGTGGGGATTTCCTCATGTGCAATAATGCTGACCCTGTCGCCTTTCCTTTCACAAGACAAAGCTGACCTTGACAGGACTGGTTTATGTGGATCCACACTCCTCCTTTTAAACACTCCCTGGGCAGGGGGTAGATTTTTTCCTTTTTTTTTTTTTTTTTTTTTTTTTTTTCCTAATGAGTGTGGACCGAGATTGCACTGACCTCAGCAGAGTCCGAGGTTCAAGGATATCAGGATATTTCCCACCTCATGAAGTGCTTTGGGGTTTTATTTTTATTTGAGGTTCATGTGCGTTTATTTGTTTAAGAAATTTTTAAAAAAGAAAAATCGGGAATAATGTGGATATTCCCAGGGAAAACGGTAGCAAAATGCCTTGTTTTCTCCAGAACTAGGAGCAAACCTCACTTTCTTTCTACTGAGGTCTATTTAGACAAAGCATACACGCTAACTGGCTAACTAAGCATTTTACTGTTTGTAGTTTACTTCCCTGTGCATAATGACTCCTCCAAAGTATAGATTAAATGACCACATACTTCAAGAATTACCTTTTACAAGTCATTTTACCTTAACGATCAATGCGCCATTTATGCTTTTACACAATAGACTTTAATTGTTACAAGGGAGCTCTTTGGTCTACGAGAAATAATTTGTTTTGTGCTGTAGCACAAACAGGGGATTAGGAGTTCAGGTAAGGAATAAGCAGCAGCTACAACTTAATTCCTAGGCAACAAAGATCCTGCTTTCACGCCAGACTTCTTTCTAGTAAAAAGCAGGACAGTGCACCATCTCCAGCTCGCTGGACCAGTCAGACATTAGGTAGCCTGCATTTCTTCTGTTTTACATCAGTTCAGGGCTTCCCGCCCTTCATCCCTCCCAGGGCCAAAAGTTGCATGTAATACTATGCAGCACTAAACAAAAATAAACAGAAGAGACTCGCCAAATTAAACACAATTCCCTCTTTTTTCTTTTTTCTTTTCTTTTTTCTTTTTTTTTTTTTTTTTTTTCCTTCCAAATTCCACGATTTAACACATAGGTTGAAGTAAGGTCTGTGGATTTATGTTTTACCAATCACGGCTGTATTTTCCATGAAACAGATGCAGAGGCGATTGGATTTAAAATATCGTAAATATCACTTTCATTTGGATTGATCGCTATTTTTTTTTCCCTTGCAATCTATCAGGCATAGAAAATGGAAATAGCAGCCACGTTTAGGACGGAGCCCCCTTCCCTGTGGTGCTGGCGGAGCATTACGGAGCATCATCAATCCGTGGGACGGCAGAGGGGGCTGCGAGGGGAACCCCCTTCCCTCCCCCCCCCCCCCTTATTTCTGAGCTTTTGCGGGAATTTCGGAGGAGGGGAAGCCACGGGAAACTTTTCCCCTTTGGAAACAAGCCCAGCGAGGTGCGGACCCCAAACTCCGATCCGCGGGCTTCAGCCCGCCATGAAACAACGGCGGCGGGCGCCTGTCAAATTTGGCCTCAAGTCCAGGGCCCTGGGGGGTCCCGAGGGTCCCCACGGCCGCCCTGGGAAGGGGTAGCAGCGGGGGTGGCCCCGGCGAAAAGGGGAAACCCTTTCTGCCTCATCCCTATTGGCGCCCTTTGGCAATAGCGAAGGTGAGACTGGCTGGGATCGTGCTCTCCCAGGCTGAAGAAGCGAGCAAACGCCCAAGCGCAGAAAGTCAGGGACATGCAGGTTGATGCAGGGAAACCCTTTTTGTGTGTCTGTGCGAGTGCAAGCCGTTTGGGAACCCAGATGGGTGGCAGAGACAGCCGAGAGAGAGCCGGCTGCTGCATGGGAGCAGTGTCCGACTGCTCCTTCTCCCACCGAAACCGTCCTTTATCCGCTCCTGCTTTCCACACGAAGCCAGCTGAGATCCGAACACCCCCAGGCAAAGCGAAGAGCTGCTTCGGAATGCTGAGGGGCGGCTACGGGCTCTAGCTCCGCTGCTGCCCCGGCCGCAGGGCCGAGGATCCGGTGGGCAGCTCCCCAGGCACCGACCGCGGCTTTTTCCCGCTGCAGAGCGTGTTGCAACCCATGTGTTACCGGAATGTAATAAGTAAATAAGACCTAATTAAATAAGAGCAATTCCGAGTGCCTCTAGGAGGTGCACAGCACTTGGCAGGATGGGACGGCGAGAGCCCGGCAACATTTTTTTAACGCTGGTTTTGATGGTTAAAGCTCAGAAAAAGTGTACAGTCTCATCTGGATGCCATGAAGATACATTTCTTGCACTAAAAATGAGCAAGGGAAATGATGTTTTTCACATATTGTCTGATAATGACGGCTCTTCACACAGTAGTTCTGGACTTTTTAGCAAATGTTTCATCTGAGAGACCGGGGCTTTCAGTCTGCCCTACTGGCAGATTTTACAACACCTTTATGTCTCAGGTAACACTCAAGTCTTTAATATGCATTAATATGCTTTCTAAGGCATAATTGCGTTCCCACTATAAATATTGCCGCCATTCTAGAAATACAGGAATAGAATTAAAAACCTCAGTATTAATCAAGAAAGACATTCATGGAAATGAGTCATTGCTTTTCAAATTCTTTATTTCGGAGGAAGCAAGGTCACTGTACTCAACCAGGTGGATTCTTTACGCCAGGGCAGTCTAAGAACCATCACTGTATACATCTGGGATCGAATACTTCTCAACAGCCTGATACTCCGGGCTGCAGCAAACACAGAGCACGTGTCGATGCGGTGGAGAAGTGCAACAGTCCTCCTCCCACGGCGGTGCCCACGCTATTAGGAGGGGACACAATAGAAGAAGGAAAACCAAAGAGAAACCATTATACTTAAAATGAATGAAAAGGAAAAAAAAAAAAAATCTCGTTGTCATTTTTTCTCCTGTAAGTGTCAATAACACCTTTCAATACTGAGTGGCAAACCACAGCTAAAACCCTCTGAAAACAGTCAGTGCACAGACACACTAAGACACAGAGCTCTTTAATTTACGGAAGTCGCAGGCTCAAGCTCTCCTCATCTGCAAGGACCTGTGCTCCATAGGCTTTGCGGTTTGGCACATGCATCACGCCTGAGCCAGCATGAACACAGCAGGAGACGTGAAAAATCAGAGATCTAGGTGGAAGAAAAAAAAAAGTGTATACAAAATAATACAATAACACCAGTTTAAATTACAAAATGTTTTCTGGGTTGCTAAACATCAGGGCACCTCGCGGGAGGAAGGAAAGCACTTTACGGGGTGCTTTTGAGGAAGAAGGTACAGGAACAGGGCTGTGGGGCGGGGGGGTGCGCTCTGGGGCTCCCCGGGATTCCCCCCCCCATCCCCCCTTCTCTCCCTCCTCCTTCCTGCAGGGGCGCACCAGCCCGGGGGCAGGCTGCCACGGGCGGCGGGGGCACTGGGGGTGCCGGGGATGTGGCACAACTTGCCAACCTACCGCTGTTCTGTAGTCCTGCCCACCCCCTACGCCCTTCTTGCTCCTTAAAGCCAGGGCTGAGCCCCCCCGCCCCGACAGCCCCGGCTGCTGAGTCAGCGCAGGGCAGCGGCCGGAGGGATTTCCTCCTCCTCCTCCTCCTCCCGCCAGTCAAGCCGCTCCAGAGGCTCTGCTTTTCCCCGGAGACCCCCGCACTTGGGAGCTGCAGCTGCCCGGGGGTGTACCTCGGTACCTCCCAGCCTGCCCGTACGATCTGGGCATTCGTTTCTTTTAGCACAAGTAACCGTTCTTCGCATCAGCAGTGTTCTTAAAACAAACAAACAAGAATTAAAAAATAAATAAATCTGGCTTCGATACACTCCAGTGCCCCCGCCCCCCCCCGTAGTAACCGCGAGATGAAGGCACCTCCACGCCAAGGGGTTTGCAGCGTGTGTGAAAATGCCAGCCCCGTCGAGGGTGGATGTGAAATCTGATCTTGCCTCGGGTTCAACCGAGAGACCGAAATGATTCATGCTTAACCGTGTCTCCTTGATATTTCTTAGTGGTTTTTTTTTTTTTTTTTTTTTTTTTTCCTTCTTCCTCCCTCCCGTCTCCCGGTGCATGCTCCTTCTGAGGGGTCCTTCAAACACTCGAGGAGAGTAGGAACAATGCTATATGCAGTATTTCCTTGAAGGGTTTTATTGCAGTCCACCTGAAACAAAAACAAACAGCATTTCGCAAAATTTCTCTTTGAAAGAAAAGCAGCCGGTGGTTGTTAAAAGAGGGGAGGATACACTGCAAGTTATTTGTGCATTTAATAGCATCCTCTCTTTCCTTGTGAGCTGCACAAAATTTGGTCTTTATTTCGAGCACCTATCATGAGTGTCTGATTCCTGCCTTCAGTTTTAAGATGTTTGCTCCCCAGGTGATGGACATTTTATTTCATTTTATTTTTGCTGGCAGGGTGACACCACCCACTGCCCTCCACCAGGTGTGTGCCACGTCTGCCTGCAGGTGAAGGGGGACAGTGCTTAGCTAAAAGGGCAACATAAGGCTCACATAAACCCTTGAGAAGTGGTAAGAGTGGAGCACGAGGGATGTGGGGGTGGGAATAATGAGCAACAAGTGCCTGGAGGAAGCAGGATGTGGAAGGGAGGGATATAAAGCAGAAGGTGAGCAGAGGCAGGTGGGCCAAGCGGTTACCAGTCAGGAGAAATTGAGGGAGGCTGGGAGCATGAGAGGGCTGCAGGGAGCAGATGGCTGATGGAAGCCAGGGGACAGCATAAAGGTGGACCACACCTGGAGCAGCTGTCTGCCTGTTCTAGGAAGCAAAAAGTAATGGGAAGGCAATACACTGGCTGTTCCCCCCATCCAGACAACAGGAGACATGCAGTGGAAGTCCGCCTCTGAACAGCAAACAAGGAAGCTTGCTGTTTTATGTGTGTGTTTAAAGGTGAATTTTGACCCTGAGCTGACGTCATGCAAATGAAGGGTTGGCTGCTTCTCTCTAAAGGAGGAAAAAAAAACAACACAAGGAATTGGGTTAAAACCGAGAGTTACTAATGGTTAAAATCCCCTGCTTCGGGGTGTAGGGAGAGGCTGGCTTAGGGCTTATGAAGCCACTGTCCCCTTTGCCAGCAGCCAGGGCTAAGAGGGCTGCTTGCTCACCCTGCTCCTCACTAGGCCCTTTCTAAGCCAGTCCCTGTTACTGCACTGCACAGTCTAAGGGCTAGCAAGATAGGATCGCTAGGTGTTTCTTGCTATTGTAGTGTCACCCTGTCTCCAAGCTGGTTTTAAAGCATGTAAGAGCATGTGGAGCCTACTACTGCAAAAGTTACAAAGCTATAAGCAATAGAGACGCAGGTTAGATAAGGGGCTGGCTGGGTGGAGCTGGTGAACAATGCACGAAAGTGCTTTTCTTTCACCGATCTTGGTTCAAATTAAGGTTAAATTCCAAGGGGAGTGTATTTTTTTTTCTCTCTCTCTCTCCAACTCTCTCTCTCTCTCCAGGAAGAGATTTTAAAGGGCATCATTTTCAGTTAAAAAAAAAAAATCACAAAGAAAGATACATGTTAATACAAATGTAGCATTCCACAGAGCGGAGCTCAGAGCAGTGGTGTCGCACCCACAACTTTTATTCAGCTGAGGCAAGATCAGTAGTTTCAGCACCTGGCAGGAGTAGGGTTGATCCTGCTGTCAAGAAACAGCTATAGAAAAGCAGGACTTATACAAGCCACAGGGTCTATACAGAAAAAATGCTGATATACAGGAGTGGGAGACGGGATTATGAAAATAATACACGGAGTTCAAGTAATTTTTACTAAAATGACAATGTTCTTACTTTTTATGGCATGAAAATCTTAAGGCAAATTAAAATCTTATCTATGCATACATATAACAGAAGGAAATGGAATATGACTTTGCTATTAAATCTACAACTTTAGGTGGTGTCTTGAAAGGAAAGAGCAACAAGGCTTCCACCTGGCCCTCTGAGACCTGTTTTTGTTGAAGAAAAACAAAACAAAACAAAAACTTGGATCAGCTTCTTCACAAAGGAAACTTCATGCAATTTGTTTTGCAACCTGTCCATCGCTAATTTTCTGCTTTAGCATTGATGTTCCAGGGCACTGTAAGGAAGCGTGATGCATTCTGCGTCCTTCTACAGTCTGAAAAGAGAAATGCAGTTTCTCTTGTGATAAGAGCTCCCCAAAGAGCAGGGGCAAAGGTGTCACACATTTAATACTGGCTTTTCTTTGGTATGACAAGAGCTCTTGAAAAAATCAAAGGGGAAATCTGTGATCTTGATTCCCTGATGCAGTAAAAGTTTGCTGCAGGGGGGTTCTTGGCTTTCAGAGGAGCCCCCAGGGCCCCTGCTCTCACACTGCTCCAAGCAGAGGGGTGCAGCCAGCTCTTCCATGCTCAGAGCCATTTGTCAGCCCTGGGACTGCTTTTGTCTGCTAAGAAATATGAGACCTTTAAATGTGTCACATGCCACCATGTGCTACCATCCCTCCCCTCAATAATAAGACTTATTGGCCACATGTGCAGTACATACCATAGAAACAAACGCTTTTCTGAGCTTTCTTTCTTTTTCCTGATCAAAATCAAATATTATACCCACATCACTAAAATGAGTGTTCTTAGTATTGACCTTCAGTAGCTTTTTGTTACCACAAGAAGGCTGCAGCATAGACTGAAGAAGTGAATACTTCATGTATCTTACATGGCTTTGCAGCCCTCAGGGTAGCAGTGTCAGGTGTATTTCAATCAACATGTTAATGTTCCTAGCAATACTTTGGTCAAAAATTCTTGCCTCTCTGTGCTAGTCATCTAGATAACTTTTCTTTCAATTGCTGCAGAGCACACAGCTCTGATATCATTGCTTATACAAACAGTATTCATTTAGGGTCTGTCAGTGGCATAAGTGATGTTAGTACCATCCACTACTGATCGACCTGAAAGCTCAGTTACCACCCAGTGGCTGGATACCCCTCTGGTTGTAAGGGAGTACTGCTGTCAACTATGGCAAAACTCAAGTGAATTCAAGGTATGGCCTCATATTTTGTGAAGGGCCTGCCTGGGACAGTGAGTTCTCCGTGCTAGCATTCAGCTCTGCAGTTCTGTTCCCATGACACCCCTGAGACCTCCTCTCTCCTAACCATCAGCAGGGACATGTTTCTCCCTCCCTTTCATGGTCAGTGCAGAATCACCGTGCCAATGAGTGGCTGTCATCCCTCACTGCCAGCCCTGCCTGCCTCTGGGAGCAGCTCCCTGTCATGCTGGTGCCACCAGCAGCTTTGCCCCCTGCCCATCAGACCTGCCCCCAACACCACTTCTTTCTATTTGCATTCCACTAACCTCCTCTATCCAGCCACTATTCTTGCCATCCTTTGACTTAGCTCAAGTTACAGTGTAATTAAAATCACCATGGAACACAACTAAACCAACAAGATTGACTGCACAATCACATTTTTTTTTTCTCCTCTGTAGCAGCCTTACTAGACATCTTCCTCGCTTCAGCTTTTGTGACTTTCAGATGGCTATGACAGGCAGCTATTTCTTTCCATTACTGGGACCATTCATGCTCCAGCAATAAAAATAAAGGATACAGGAATCAGCATTCATGAAGCAGAGCTTACTAAAATGAGACTTCCACATCTATGTTATCATCTTTTGTTCAGCTTACTCTTGCATTATTGTTTTGTACCTTGGATCAGTTTCGGTCTGGTCTCTCTCACATCCTGAAAATGTTGAAGGAAGAATGAACCACAAATACATGTCTCTGAATGGCTCTCTAGCTCTGCTTTTATTCTTGCTCAGGTTGTTCCTTCTCATTGTAGTGCTCTCTTTCCATCCTCTCTCAGAAGTTTTTTTTTTTTTTTCTCACTTAGGTGCCAACTTCTTACTCCTGCTTTATTTCAACCCCCTCTTTTTCTCCTTTCCCATGTTCTTGTCCTTTCCTTTGTAATCACTCTCCCCTCTTCCTTTATTCTGCTCATCCTTCAGTCCCTGAAATACTTTCTTCTCTTTTTTTCCTCCCTCTTTATCTTCCTCCAACTTTACTTTTATTGAGGTAATTTATTTTGACTCCAGATACAATCTACTGTCTGAAACGAAGGCAAGTTCCTTTAACACCATGGAGACAAGGTCATGCAACTTACTTGAGGATGCAGAGCACACTTACAGCATGGGAGACTGCATCACTGGGTGGACATGCTGGGTATCCCACCAAGCACGAGGTCCTGGGTGGTGCTGTGCCTTAGCAAATGAGCATGGTCCTTGGGATCAGGAGAAGTACAGGGAGAGATCAGATTCATACAGAGCATGTCTGAGACCAGGAAAGCAGTGGTGTCCAATTCAAGTATCCCTACACACAAGAATCAGAAAGGATTCCAGAATGCCTTCTTGTCTGAGCAATATCTGGTAGGTGATGTCAGATGCTCCCCTTGTTCAGTTTATCCAGCAAAAGACTAATGGTAATCTATTAATGGTCTCCAGTTGTCAAAACAGGGGAGGATTTGGGAGAGTAAATCGCTCTTTAACTCCACAGGAAAAAGAAGAGTAATGAGACTTTCTGGTCTGGAGATGACAGAAGAGAAAGACAGTCTAGAAAACAAGTTCAATAACAGCAGTGGGTTCTCCATGCTCTATAGTCGGGGATCTGTAATACCCCTCATGTGTGCAGTTCCATGTGAAGGCCTGGGACCAGCTTTAAGGGAAGCCACTCTGTAACAGACCAAGGGGTGATGGAATTAATGACAGCTTGGTTAGCATCCAGCTTTACCAGGGTGAGTTCAACAGAAAAGCAACAGTATATTAAGGAGGAGAAGGAGCTTGCCATGGGTTTTTTACCTGTTGAGCCACACTATCAGTGTTTTCCACCTTTACAAAAAGCAATAGCTGTTCAAGCCAAGGCAATCTTTTTCTTTGGGCTGAACTATACCATGTGAACATCTTATAATCGCTATAAACTGACCTGTTAGCTAGCTAGACACATGTTGTATATGAATCACTTAGGTAGAAGAGTAACTAAATAGGAACCAAAGACATAATTTACAGGTTTGGCAAGTGGGGGGTGGGGGTGGGGTGGAAGGCGGGAACAGGACATGCCTATGACAGGTGGTGGTATATCTCCCACACATCCTGGGTCAAGAGGGTAATATGTGGTTCAGCCTGCCAGACCTTGGCTCACTTTACTACTAGTGGAGAGCAATAGTTATAACAGCCAGTTAGGCACCTGCAGCAGGTGGTTTGAGAAGAGCCCTAGGAAGATAAAATGCCAAGAGCAGTGAAAAAAAAAAAAAAGAAATCAGACATTTAATGAGATAACAGATAGCAGCTCACCTGATAACAAATGGTTGGCTCCACAGGAAATGAGTCTGTGCAAGGGTGGTGAGGTTCTGTATGAAACTCTTTGTGACATGCAATATTAGTCATTCACAGATCAAATCTCAATGACTGGAAATTTACAAGAATAATGCTATTACTGAAAATCAGGGAAGATAGCTACAACAGGCAGTTGTGGCTTAGCTATATAGGAATGTTGAGAACGGTCCTGTGGGGTTTCACAAAAATACACTGATGAAAGCATATTTTCTTTAGGCACAGGCAGTTCAGATTTATAAGAGTCTTACTCTAGTGGCTGTTAGAGCTCTTGGGAAATAAAGTTATCACGAGCAGACAAGCAAAATATGGAGGGAGCAGGGCATTTAGCTGCTTGAAAAGCAATTGAGCTGAGTTTCTCCATTATGTGATCAAAGCAGAGCAAAACTGTGAAGCTTTCTGGCCTCTACTCCAGTCATGTGATGGCAGCCACTACTGTATTCAGATGTTTGATGCTGTATTTCTGCAGATGAGAGCCCTCCCTCTCCCTCTCTACAGATATCCCTGCACACTGGCAGCACAATCCTTAGTCAAGTCTCTGCTTAACACAGAGAACAGCCTGAGTTTACACATCTTTGTTCTCCTGCACTTCAAGCTATCAGGAGGGGAGCAAACTCACCCAAAAGTACCATACCTGCATGCAGCTAGTCCCATATCCGATGCCTTTGGGTCAGGATGGAGAACTACTCTTTTGGACAGAAGAAGCTGTGGCTTTGCAAGCTGTGGCTTTGCAAGACAGAGAGTGTAACTGTTAGAAATGTTGTGAAGAAGAGCTCTGAATGGCCAGAGGTGGCATTTCACATGCACATGAGCCACAGTAAGATTTTGACATCTGGACACACAATGCCCACACCAGTAGAGATGTTAAGAAAACCTTCAGTCTAGTTCAGTCAATTCCAATCAGGTCCAGTGTGAAGACATTCAATACGCAATCAAATATATATTTAGCCATTTATTTTACCAACTGATGGGAGAAAGTATAATAATAATAACAATAACAATAATAATAACAATTATATAATAATAAATTTTATTATATAAATTCAATAATAAATTAAATTTATAATAAATAATAAATATATTATTTTATTAGTTATTAATAAATTAATTAATAATAAATAAATATATATTTTTTTAAACAGGTGCCGAGATTTCTTGATGAAAACCTTAAAAGAGCTCAATATTTATTATTTTGTTATGATTACTTTTATGTCATATTTATACCAAAACGGCCTTAGTTGATAGGACAACTGCCATTTCTATTACTCAACCTGTGAGAAGCAAAGGGGACACTGCCAATTGTACATATTGGTTATACAGTGACCAAAACAGCTAAACGTTAATTAGGAACGTTGTCTTATTCACAATTTAGAACCAAGGTAGCTTGTCCTATCAAACAAGAATATAGTGGAAAAAAAAATGAACAAAACCAAATTTTAACAAATTTTCTAGCCTTATGCTCTCACATCAACTTTAGCCTTAGTGAGACACCTGCTTTCAAAGATTTTAAAAGCTGTGCTGTGCTTTGACTTCCACTTCTTTGGTTATGCAAAGCAAAGTATTTCTGTCACTCAGTGGCAATCATTATGTTTTTAATCTGAAGCAGACTAAGCTTCCACATTTTTTTTTCCCCAAAAATTCCTTTCTGCTGTTCTGCTCAAACTGTAATTTCTATCTTTCACTTTCCCTTTTTGCTGCTTTAGCACCAATAGGGCAGTCCTGGTGTCCTGATTTGTGCCTTCCTTGTCTGACAGGAAGAAGAATCCAAGCTGAAGCTATGGTTTACTTACATCATTCTCAGTTTGCTGACTGGATCATACATTGAGAATTCATAACTCTAGGTCCAAAATGCATGATGTGGTATTTTGGAGCCCCACATGTCCTATGAGATGGATATGGAACCCTACATTTTTGAACTGTGTGCGAGGCTAATGTCCTCTCTAGTAAGAGTACAGTTAAGTGGTAGATTAGTTCTGCCATACTGGAGGTCATAGCTTGAAGCGTTTAATTTGTGCACCTCCATTTTAAAACAAGTTTATATAACAAATGCCATAGCAGATCACATTCCAAGTCTTTATCTATTCTTGCACCTCTCTTTCTTGCTTAACTGTACCACTGATGTTTGGTAACCTTAATTTGTAATATTGATGTTCTTCCTGCATTGGTAGAGTGCTAGAGGTGAGAAATATTTTTTTTCTCTACATAAAGTGGAAGAAACATAGCTGATAATTTTATAAAGTATATTAGGGCAGTAAATGGGAGTGGTAAGAGTGCTATGAGCATGTGTTGATGGAGACTTCCTACTGTTTGTTATTCTATTTCTAGTCTAGTATAGTTCTACAGAGGCTGCATCTGAGTTAAATATGTTCTCTGAATAATCTAAATATCCAAGTGAAGAGAGTAGTTAACTTTTTGAAACTGACTTTCAAGTGGAGATATTTGAAATCTTGCCTAGATTTCCACTTAGACACCAGTATCCTCATTTCTCGTAGACTGTAAGCGGTTTACCTATTTGATCACAAAGAACTCGTGAAATAGCGGCACAATAGTGAAAGCCAAACACAAATGAACAAAGGTCCCAAGGCTTCAAACAATGAATTAGAGTAGTGTCAAAGTACTTTTCTACTTTTGCATCTCGAGCTTTTTCCCTTCCCTTCCCTTCCCTTCCCTTCCCTTCCCTTCCCTTCCCTTCCCTTCCCTTCCCTTCCCTTCCCTTCCCTTCCCTTCCCTTCCCTTCCCTTCCCTTCCCTTCCCTTCCCTTCCCTTCCCTTCCCTTCCCTTCCCTTCCCTTCCCTTCCCTTCCCTTCCCTTCCCTTCCCTTCCCTTCCCTTCCCTTCCCTTCCCTTCCCTTCCCTTCCCTTCCCTTCCCTTCCCTTCCATTTTGTCAAAAATATACCATATTTTCCATCCTTTGAATTCTTTGGGAAAGCATTAAATTTGTCAATTTTATGTGAAATGCTGTGTGCACATTCATGTATGAGTGTTAATTGCTGTAAATTCATGTAACATATTCTGCAAGGTTTATCAGGTGTGACCAATTCTACCAGGTATGTTGCTGCTTTACCATATGATAATGGATCTTCTTCTATCACATTCAGAAGCTGTTCAAATACCTAGGAGCTCCTGTGAATGTGGCACTATTTGGACCTTTGGCCCAAGGTAACCATGGAAGAAACATGCCAAATGCCTCCTGATGACAGCTTCTCAGAAAGGGGTGTGACCCTTTGCAGTCGGCTGTTGACTGGGCAACACACCAAAGCATGTGCACAATTGTAGTGGTGTGCTCCAGTATTTGTTGATCTGGTGGGATTTAAACAAAATGTACTGGTTTCAATTTATACATTCTCACTTTTTTAAGTTTCAGTACGAGTTCCAGGTCAAAACCTATGGGAAAAATCAAAGGTGGCAATTATTTTTAAAATAAAAAAATTAGACTAAACATTGCAACCTCCCCTACCCTCTTCTGCCAAGAGAAGGAAAGACAGAAAATAAAAACAACTCCAGGCAAAAGATAGCTTTTCTTTTTCCTTGAGCTATTCTATTTTATCAGTTCAACCTGTTTTCTCTGTTGTCTGGGTCTGCACCCAACATCGGGGCTAGTACTTATCACAGCACACAGAATGACTAAATATAAGGCACTGCAGGATTTGGCCAATATCCCTGTATTTGATTAATTTTACAAACAAGTCCAAAGCTCTAAATGCTGAAAACACTTCAGTGGACTTGCATTTCTGATGTTTAGTTGAGCTGAGTTACCAAGTAAATATTACCTTAATTATTAAGTTAATAGCAATATTTTACAATTAACTAAAAACCAAAATAAAACACCCCAAAATTCAACTTCTTTTGCAAAGACTATTTTAATAAAGGGATTATAAAATACAAAAGAGAGAGACAGGTAACCTGAGATGCAATTTTGGAATGCAAACTTTTCGTTCAAATGTGCAAGCTCGAACTTAACAAATGTTTAAAATATTTGAGTTTTTCAAATGGTGCCAAAATAAACCATGTCTTTTCTTAAGACTACATATTTAGCTAGGCACTGGCAATGTAAATCTTTCAACCATTTCAAGTATTTGTTTAAAAGCCTCCCAGAACACGTGTGCTCCCAACAAAACTGAAGAATGAAATGTTTAGACCACTGAAGCGCAGTGGTCTTAGATTATAAGTCACAGCTGACTTATAATCAACCTAATATGAGAACACCACTTTGTTTTTTTGGACTCATGAATGCATTTTATTTACAAATGCATGAGAAGAACAGAGAAAGTCCAGCTCCACAGACCTGATGTGAAATTTTACAATGATAAGAGTCAGTATATGTAACACTGAGATCACAGCAAGACTTGAATCAGAGAAACTGCCAGTCAGAGATTTAAATGTGCCTCACATTTAATTCTTGTATGTGAGAAAAATCTTTGGGGTACAAATTAAAAAGAAGATAAAATAACCCTAACAGCCTTCATCTGGAATTACTCTAAATGAATAGAATAAAGGCACAGAGAAATCCTGACATTTAGATAGCAAGTTCATTTGTGTATATGGATTAAGGATGTTACAACTCTTGATCACCTGATAAGAATATTTATAAAGCCATTTAATTTGAAAATTAAGGTGAATATTTATAAAGCGTCCTGTGATTTGGAATAAATAGATAAATACATGTTCAAGTGACAACATATTGACTTTACTTAACTATTTCAATATGATGGCTTATTTATAAAAGCTGTTTTAATATTCCCTTACATTAATGATTAACTAATGAATCTTTCTTGTGAATATATTTAAAGAGGAATCAAACTGACTTCATCTACAGGATTCTGCTAACAAGACTGAGCTGGCTCTGAACTTTTCAAATATCAGTAGTTTTCCCAACACTAGTACAGAAAACCATGCTACTAGATTTGGGTTGTGGGCTGAATGAAAAACAGTACTAAACGACTAAAGGTCCACAGTTCTTTTCTGTTAAAGTTGATTTGTCACAATATTGTTAATTAGTGTGGGCTTAGGGAAGGCTTACTATGAATATAATTACAGTGCCGAAAAGCATTAATAACGCTCTTATCCCGAGCCAACATGATGCTATTTACATATTTTACCCTGGCATATAACAGAAATGGCTCCCAATGCAAGCGCACTGCAGGATCATCAAGAGAAACACAAAATCTCACAAGGGATGGATGTTTCTGAACATCTCAGTGCTCTTCAAAACAGCAGAGACACTAATTTGACCAGTAATTACAACTGCCATAAGCATTGCCTATGGTGAACCACCTTTCATCATGAACTCTGCTGTTCCATCGGGAGGCAAATGAATTGCTACTCCTGTTAGTTAATCTGATGCAATCTCATCCTCTCGTAAATTAGGACAGAAGTGACTATTGCATGTCTGCTATATGGGGCAGGCGCTTTCTTCGCCTTCAGAGCACTGCACAGACATCAATCACTTCTCAATGAATAAACTGTAAGATAAAAGCCAATTACCCCATGTTATCATTATTGCCTATTTCTACATGACAGATCAGAGTTCCTGCCCACATTATACTGAAAGGAAGAACTCAGACTGAGTTCATCAGGGCCAGAAATTCACCTGAAGGCACTAAAGGCTGGGCCTCCATTACTGGGGCTGTGTGACCTTCATCGTTCCCTCCTGTGGGCGAAGAAGCGAAAGTGTTTTGACATTAACAGCACAGATGTGTTTGAAAGCTCCCCCAAGGTGCCTATGTACCTCTTGAGGGCTTGCATACCTTTTACAACTGTCACTAAGGGATTTGCTGAAGACCACACACCAGGTTGTTAGTAAGGAGGAGGTAGTGCCCAACTGTTTCTGAATTTTCACCTCTCAGCACAGTGAATTTCCAAAGGTCCTTTCCAAACAAGACAAACTTTTCTAGATGATTTTTAAAAATCAATACCTATTTTAATTATGATTCAAAGTCCTTTATCTACAGGACGATTAAAAAAAAAAAAACTTACTAAAAAGTTAATTAAATTTCAGGCTACTTGCTACAAGATATAAGACAGGGTCAGGAAGCATTTTTTCATCTTAGGTACAATATTTTAAAAGGAAAAATTTGAAACAAAATTATTTTCTAAATGTAGAGAATCAAGTATTATGTAGATGTATTAGACTGCTTTAGCCTGGCTGATGCTACTTTCCTAAACAAAGCCAGCTGACACAAGAGGAGGGAGGTCAAACAGTCTTGCTGTATGGAGCCTGCACTCACAAGACAATTCATTCAGAGGAGGAAGGACTTAGGGGAAGGTGAGGAATTCTGATACACCCGTGGGAGGAGGAACTTAGCACATTCATGCATGGAAAACAAGCCCTGATTAAGTAAACTTGCATTTCCAAAATAGCAAACAAGCTTCCTCATCAAAGCTGACAAACGAGTAAGATGAAAGATCTTTATATGGGAAAATATGTAGTTAAAAGTTAGATTAAAACAATAGTTAAGAATAAATATATCATTTTCACAGTGAAGGGAAGCTACTTTGCTGTTCTCCAGGGATCTTTGCCAGACCCCACGCTGTTCAACCTAAGAAATCACCTTGAAAAGGGGGGTAATTTGGGAACAGTGATATTTGCTGATTGTACTACTGCAGCAGTAAAGATGAGCCGTGAGAAGAGATGGAATAGGAAATAGTGAAAATCAATCAGGGAATGCACATTAAAACATCAGGTGCCATGGGTACCCATCATGTGAAGTTGTGTGTTCAGAGAATGGTTCGGACTTTGTACAACCTATGATGAACTCTGAGCTGAATATTGTAACTGAAGATCTAAAGTAATTACTTGTATTATAAAAGTACTAATTCAAAAGACACAAGCTGTCATAAATCAAATCATTGTGGTTTAACCCAGCAGGCAGCTCAGCACCACACAGCTACTTGCTCACTCTCCCCAGGTGGGATGGGGAAGAGAATCAGAAAGGTAGAAGTGTGAGAACTCATGGGATGAGATAAAGACAGTTCACTAGGTAAAGCAAAAGCCCTGTTCGCAATGCTAAAAATTATTACAAATGGCTTGGAGAATGAAAAAGAAAGCATAATCATGAGAGCTGATAAAGTCACAGTTTGTCCACAGCTTGAATAGCATGCACAAATCTGGTTTTATCTCAGTAAAAACACCGAAGAACTGGAAAAGAAACACATCAGCATGGCAAGGCCAATTAAAAACATGAGACAACTTCTTTATAAGAGACTAGAGCTTCTGTCTGGAAAAGAGATGGTGGGGGAATGACATGAAATACATAAACTTACAAGGGACCAAGAAAAGGTATGGCCAGGGAATGATTGTTTACTGTTTCTCTAATAGAAAAACAAGGTGATAACAAATAACTATAGCCCGTTCATAACAAAGAAAAGGAAATATTTCTTCAGTCACTGTGACAGGAAAGAGCAGTTACTAAATGTTTAAATGGATTAAAAAACAGGTGATGAAAAAAATGCTGCTTAATACAGACACCACTTTTGGCTCAGAAAGCCCCTCAGTGCCAAATTGCATCTGGGAGAAAGGTCACTAGTGTTGTCCCAGTTTTACACCTTTTCCTAGACATCTACTACTGGTCATTGCCAAAGACAGTCTGAGGGCTAGCTGGACCTTTGTTCTACCCTAGTACAGCAATCATGAGGACTGTTTTTATTTTCATTTCTTCCTTACCACCTCCCTAAAGCAGAATTGGTTCAACAGCACCAACAGCTCAGATCTTGTCTTTCAATTAGTTATTTAAGGATCAAAGAGGACAGTGGATAAAAGAGCACTTGAGTTGTCCAAATGTTGGACAGCAACACACCAGAGAGGGTGAAGGGGCTAGTGATGTGGACAGTCTTTTGGTCTGGAAGCATTAAGCTTTCTTCCTGCTGAGTAGGTGTCATGGGGAGACTTTAGCCTCACTGGCTATCTCAGGGTTGTCCATAAGTTTAAACAGAGCACTTCAGAAGTTTCTAGAAGTGACTTTGGCAAATTTGTCTTGAAAGAACGCTACTCGTTTCCCTGCAAGGGGCCAGGTTTGGTGGACTGAAACTAAGAGGAGCTTAGGTCTGCAGATGATGATGGTTTAACATGGAATTGCTTGAAAGGAAAAACAAGCATTGAATTGTCTCTCCCAACCCCAAACTGAAATTTAATTTTCTTCCTCTTTTTTTTTTTTTTTTTTTTCCTCTTGGTAGACTGCCCTATCATTACTTCTGTACAAGCAAACGTTAAGAGGAAAGACAGCACCACAACATTAAAGACAAAGCAGAGTGACCAAGCAGAAGCCTTAGGAGCTACGTACACCCTGAAGGAGCTGGCTAGTCCTGGCCATAGCTCAAAGCCCACCATGCTCCCAAGATTCATTACTGAATGTGGGCTGCTTAGAGATTACAGCTGCCCTTCTTGAGCACGTTTCGATGAGCACTGAGCTGACCTCTCCGCTCACCTTTGTTCATGTGACAAAGACATGTAGAATACATGGAGACGTTTGGCTCCTCCCTCTAGGGCCAACTCTCCCTGTGTATCTGTAAGGCCTACAATGACTGGGTACCCCAGAGTTTCCTCCCCACTCCTCTATCTCCTCCCTCCCTGTAGGATTGTATCAGCCTTCAAGCTCACTCCCAGGGCACTTCAAAGGTATGCAAAGCAGACGGTTGGCATTCTGGCATCAAACCCAACCTGGATGATACTCCAGCACTGCAGAGCAATTAGAGGTCAAGATAAGCTGGCAAAAAATCCTGTAGGGAATGAGTGAGCCACTCACCTTATACCGAAGAGATGAGTTTTGACTCTGTAAAGCGATTTCTGAACATCTGAAGGATTTCCCCTCATAGGAAAGGATAGAGGACTGACCAAAAACAATGCAGGAAACCTTCCCCACTGTCTGAGATACTGCACACTGTCACAAGGCTTTCACAGAGCAATTTATGATTATTTACCCAGCTGTTCCTCCAGTGAAACCTAACTGTACGTTTCTTTTTAATGTATGCTGAAAATGCCATGTACTAGCAGTAGTTATTCAACTGCTGTATAAAGCTATATGTATATCCTTCCTTCAGATGTAGCTAGAGTTACTAGCTGCAATTCAATGGGCTACAAGTAAAGAGGAAAAAAATCTTCAATATAGTGTTTAGAGTTATTTCTTGAATGTGAACCTAATTTATCAATTACTGTATTTAACATACAAATACTGGACTGTTTGCAGTTTCATAAATAACGTAAGGGATTTACATTTTGAAGCTGCTTTTCAGGATTTTGCACCTGAAGCTGGCAGTATTTGGAAACACGGCTAAGCTGTGCCTTGCAGCAGACTGTAGTCTAGTAACACTGAGAGAACAGACTGTTAAAATAAGCATCTACATCATTTTTCACAGTACACAGAGCCACAATGCATCTGCTTAAAAACAAATACATGTTTGCAGTGAAACATTTCAACAAATCACAGAACTCAGCAGCAAAGTAGTTAAACATTTATGATTTGATTTTATCTCAGCTTGGAATGTCGCTGGAGTGTCCCACTTCTAACAACTGTTTGCTAAGTTAAGGCTTTAGTGTTTACACAGTGCTGAATGAAGCAGCCTGGTCACCAGATGTGAATGCTTCCTTAGACTAGAGCTTTCAATCAGATCACGGTCCTAATGGTCCCTGCTCCAACCTTCTTCCTCAGGACGTCCACCAGCCTTTCCAACCTGAGAGGGGGCAGGGGAGAGGGAGAGGAGAAAAAAAAAGGAAGCTAACGTTAGGAATGTTCTGGCTGAAAGAGACAGTGTTTGCACTGAACCAAGCTGTCCTGGTGGTGGTCACGCTCAGAAACAAAGCACTACTGTAAAAGACAGACATTAAGGGAAAATGCAGACAACTTACAGAAAACTTTTTAACCTACAACCCAATCAATTTGCAGTCAGTGATATATACCAACTTGCTTTTGTACTATATGTAGTGTCTGAACCCCCATAAAGAACTAACACAAAACCCTTTGTAGCAATCATAGCAAATATACCCTTTGCTGTTAGCAGGACATTCGGTTTTTGTACTTTAAAAATCTGAGCAGTCCATGATTCTTGTTAAATGTAACACTTAGCTGTTATTTCCCTTAAAAAATACCATGCCCATTATCCAGCAGTGCGAGATACTTTGATTGTCCAGTTTATAAAGTTATGCCCCCAAACCCATGCCTTTTATATCAAAAGCTTTTTCAAAATACCTAAGAAAGTTTCTGAGCTTGTGCATGCTGATATTTGAAGGTGGCTTGTATGATTGTTATGTGTACTACGCAAAAATTAAGTCTAAATATGTGGGACAGAGATCCACCTAATCCTCTTAATTTTAATGCATGGGCTATAAGCATGTCCAGCATTTCATTGGCTTAATTTGTTCTTTCCTTTGATATATAGGCAAACACATGTGCCTAAATTTGTTCAGGGGGTTTCTATTTGTACACATTTACCTTAAGCACTCCTGTGCAATTAGGTATTCAAGTGATTTCTTCAATTTATCTGTATTTTATTGAATTCTTCCATGAAAGCTCTCCGACCAATAAACTAACTATACAAAACTAGACACTGCATACTGGAAGTACTGAAATACTTTCCGAGCCATATTATGTACACAACTTTTATAATGGATAAAAACAGTTGCAAGTTCATGTAGCTGCATTCGCTATTGCAAAGTTGAACAATTTTTCTTATCTGAAAAGACAGATTTTTTTTTTATATTATATAACATGAGGAATGTAGATAGGAAATAAAAAAATAACAGCTTTATCAAAACTGTAAAATGTATTTTATCTAATGGATACATTAGTAACTTCAGTGCAGGAAAACTAGTTAACACATCTTGGATTTATTGCCACAAATCATGACTAACACACATGGTACGTATTGAAACACTCTTGTTTTCCAGGAACCACCAAAGTGCCATGAAGCTACACCTCTTATTGTACTCACCAGGTGACTTAACTCCTGAAACTTGATTAAGAATTCACCACCCTAACACAATTATCAGACACCAGGAAATGTATGGGGAGAGTTCAACTGGCTCTAGTTGTTTCACAGGGACTCTAAATAATCTGCTTTTAGTCACTTTTTAAGTGCAGGTAAAAAGGCACTTCTTAGCTATTCCATTCCCTCCAATTGCCCGAGTATCACTTTTCTTTTTTCACCAGCTGGTTCATTTTTTTCTGTATTTGTAACATACATCTATGGCAGTCCTAACTCACTGCAGTCAGTCCATGCAAGTATAAAGTCAGGGCTTTCACAGCATATTTACTCCTTAAAGGGGATGAATCTATGGTTTTTCTAGATTCTATGAATTTTAACTCATAGTTACTGATAGGTCATATTTTTGTCGCCCCTTCCTCCTGATATGTTGTGTTAAATCAGTTCTTAGTCCACGTGCAATTTCAGAAAGCAATGACAGATCAGTCCTCACCCTCATGAGCAAAGACAACCTTTTTATGTTCAGAAGCAGCATTGCAGCTTTCTCACCACTTTAAATATCACTGGAGGTCTCTCTCACTAACACCCTCTCTAATGTGCTTCAGGAAAATAAAGGAGAGGAGAAACATTTCAAACTGTCTTGGCAAACAGAAGGTTTGAGCTGCCAATTGTTTTCTGATAAGCAGCAGAAACAACAAAATTTGAGACCACAGCTTATTTAAATCACTGCTCAGTGAAAAAGAAATCATGTGTGGCTTATAGAAGCAGGGGAAAAATGCCTTCAATAATTGAGGTTTCTTTCAGGGACACAGGTTATAGGGTCACTGCTTACACACTGTCCTGCAATTGGGCTTAGATGTGCACCACTCTGTGACCAACCAATGGCACTGCACATTGGAGCAGGCAAGTTAGTGAGGAGCTGCCCATGTTTGAAGAGAAATACCACTGGGATGAAAGTAGCTGTCTTCTGTTTAACCTTGAAACTGTCAGGCTTCATTGAAAATAATGAGGCTTAACAATCATAGCTTCTGCCTTTCAAATGAATGATGACTGAAATCATCAAAATGAGGTATCCAGCACCAAATACAAACTGTGTAGGGCTTATTTGCCTTTTGTTTCAGTCATGTGTGGATTTGCAAATTTATTTATTCTTTATTAGAAGAAAGAAAAAAAAATCAGCAGGGGATTAAGAATCCATACCTTTGAAAGAGATTTAAACAATAATGTAAAAGAGAAACTGTAACAGCTATTTATAAGAGAAAATAACAGAGGGCAAAATTCACCCCTACACACACACAAGACCCAATATACCACTGAAATCCCACTTAAGCCTACAAAATAATGCTATGGGCTGAATCAGTGGTTAATAACTCTTGATACAGGCCTCAGGGGGCTTTTCGGAACGATAATCCTAGACTCTTTGTTCACCAAAGGCCCAACTCTGCCATCCTGACTCACAGTAAGCAACATTTTTCTTTGTGAGTAATAAAAGGCAGCTAATAAGGCCATTTGTGTAAATGAGGCACTACCTGCAAGGGGTGAGGATGACAGAATCATGCCTTATTGATCAGGCTTTGCATCAAGCCTGGTGGGTTACTGCAGGCAGCTCCTTTTGGAAGCTGAGCGTCATAATCTGTGGTCAACTGAAGCAATACCTCAAGATAAAAACTAACTGAAATATCTAAGCAGCAGAATGGGAGGTGCTGGGAACTACTCTAAAAGTCTCAGGGTCTGCAGAGTTTGATTCAAAATACAGAGGACAGTGACCTGAAGAAAACAGTTTTTATTATTTTGTGCAATCATGATATATCTGCCAGTATAGCCTCATCATACTTTACTTAACCGAAAGAAGTACTGACTACATTTGATAGTATCCTAGGACACTGGTTTAACAAATGACATTTTCTTTGCTTGTGAAGGTAACAGTCTTCATAGTATCGATGCAACATGCAATATGACACTCAGGAGAAGCAAGCAAAACACTCATCATTGTGAAGAGTCTTGAATTTAGTGGCTTAATTATTTGTTAGTATCAGGGGAAACTGTGTTTTACTACAGAAATAAAAAAAAATATAATTACTTGCTGTTATAGTATTACCAGTTTGAGTATATACTTTTAAAAGTGTTGCTAAGCTTTAAGAAGTTCCTAAGGGTACCTAAACATGAATGTCACCACAAATGTCTTCCAATTACTCCGAATTGTATTCTCTTACCACCTATGTATACATCTAATGAAATGCCCATACAGAGAGCATGATGTTACATGGAATATTCTTACATAGTTCCTGAACTGTTTGACAACCTCCTTTGACTTTTAGCAGAGCTTTACAGAGTTTTACTCCCTTGAATATAAATGACTTTTGTTCTTGAATCATGCTCAATAAGGTAGACCTACAATTCTTACTGAGAGAGAAGTTTGTTTGAGAAGCCCAGAAGCTGAATGTATAGTTGCAAAGATGGTACCTATTGGTGCAACCACTGTATTGCTGACTGCTGAAGAAATCTAGGTTTAAACTGGAGCTTGGGATCAGTAAAAATACATGTAGGTCCTCCCACACTGCTCCTTCTCTGGCCAAAGGAACTCAGTGCAAATGAGAACATTGGCCTTCATCCACAAGTTCTGTAAACGACTGAGTTACAGCATCACAGAATGATCCTGCAGGGCACCATGCCCCAGAAGTAGCCAAAACGTATACTCAACTGAAACAAAAAAGCATCCTTCAAGTAGCCTATGACTTAATCTGCAAAGCAATATATAGACTAGCTGAAAACAATAGCTTCTACCTGCAGATGTGGGGGTTAAGTGATAAAAACAAAACCCTCCTGGATTTTGAAATGCTATATAAAGGCTTATAAACCTAAACTATAACCCTTGGTTATCTTTCCAGTAGATAAGATTAGGCTTAGGCTATGAAGATGGCCTTACTTGCATGATTTCTGGCTTCTTGTGGAATGTGTTTTGTTAACACTAATTCCCTTTAGAAACCAAGCATTTAAAAATATTTTAGGTAAATAAAATGCATTACAAACAATTCAGCAGTTGGGCTCTGTGAATAAATGACTGTTTTGTGAGCATTCCAACAAACAAATTCACTTAATTTCATCTCAGAATGAAAAAACAAAACAAAACAAAACTCATTTTCTTTTCCTCTCCTTTCCTTCAGTTTTCTTCTTGGATCTATTTCATTGAATCCTACTCAGCATACTTGTTTTCAGACATTTTGTGCAAAAATGAAGGAAATTAGTGACATGGAGAAGATACTGCTGTGCTATGATACTATCACCTTTCTAGAAACCAGTCACTTGGATAGGATCATTTACTCAAGAAGTTGGAGGAAATTGGTTCAGGTCTACTGTCTTAAGAAGAGAATCAGGCTCCAGCTACTTCCCTCTTCAGGAAGTAGCACTGCATGAACACTGGGTTCTGGGGGGACCTTGTTTTCATTTTCAGTTATTGAGGCTGCTCTGATTAAATAAAATGCTTAAATATTCACTGGATAAAAGCCTGGAACGTAAGGGTATGGCCTTGCAGTAAGTGGCCTGTGTGCTACAGAGGCATCTCCTTCTTGCCCTCTGGGTGGTTCAGTGAAACTTTAATTATTCTTATTCCTAAATGTAGGTATTATTTTTGCCACCTCAAAACCCTGACTTTTCAACAATAATAATTTCTGATTGACTCACTGAAATACATTACCTGGGATCATGTAATGGGTCATCTACCAGTCTGTAACCGAAATCTTCATAAATCAACACTTTGCTAACGACTATGTGAGCTCATATGGACCTGGCTGCCTCTACCTAGCAAAGTTTCCTCTGCATCTTTTGCATTGGAGACTGTGTGTCTTCTAAATGACATACAGCAGTTCAGCAGCATTTTTGAACCTGATGCAGGAATTGCTGGGTGAAATTCTGTGCCCTGTGTTAGACAGGTGGCTGGACTGACCGGTGTTAATAGCCCTTTCTGGTCTTAAAACTGAATATTAGAGACTGATTTAGCAGCATCAGTGAGCTCTAAACTGTGGTACACCACAGTGTTGAATCTAATTACTCTAGGCACTGCCGCCAATTCCTGCTTGCCCAACACTGTTTGTAATGTCACTCCAAAAAGTATGTTCCATTAAACTTACAGACCTTAAATTTGGCAGGGCAAGCCATTCTGTCTCTGAAAAGCCCTGTCACAAAACAAGCATTCCTATTAAATCCCTCTCAGCGTCTTCTCAACCCAAAAGAGTAATTCTGTATATGATTAAACTTAGGAGTAAATACAGCCAGTTGGGCTCCTGACAGCAGACATATTTCAAAATAAACCTGGCTTACACAGGCCTTGGCTAAAATATTAAGCCTTTATCTGTGGTTCACAATAACTAATCTTGTCAAATTGTTTGCTCTCTACCTTCTGTTTGGAAGATTATGGGCTAGCTCACCATTACCATTCACCTTGTGCCATCACTAGCAGGAGGAAAAGTGAGTGATAAACACAGTTGATCTGTTTTGACAGCATTTCACTCTACTTTGCATTCATGTAGATCACAGTACAGAATAATACAGAATCAGGACTTCTGCTTCTGTGCTGGATTTAATGCCACCTTGTGAAAGGTATTGATCAGAGAACTTCACCTAATTACTCCAGCCTCAGTCCCACAGTTTATATACTGTTTTTATAAAAAGTTCACGACACCTACTTGTGCAAAAAAACCCTTTTCTATGTCTCCTTCCATAAGCTTGAAATACTTTTGGTACTGACAGTTATTGTTTCCACTCACTTGGTATTACAGCTAGTCCCTTTTCTAGGAGAAATCTTGCCACCTAAGCCTACTGCTTACTGTGACAGAATTTCCACAAAGTTTGTGCTGATATGAATAGGCAAGTGTCTCTTGGATTTTCTTGATGAATACTTCCTGGAACTCTCTGTCATCTGCTTAAGAAAAGCTAGAAGATTTATTTTATTGCTAATATATCTTGCCTGTAGAAAGTACTCCATCACAGTATTTATTCTTTTGAAAAGGGAAAAATATTGCTTCCTATCAGCTCCCAGCTCCTAAGGAACAGTAGTCTGGCCCTTTGGTATGACGTCTGGTATCATTACAGAGCCATGATTTACAGGCAGGCTTATTCTGTCTCTGAACAGTTCCTCACCTTTTTTTTTTTTTTTTTTTTTTTTGTGAGCAATACAATCTCAGAAAGCAAATATTCTTTCCTTTGAACTCTCACAATATGAAAGCAAGGTCAGAACTTTTGTGTAAAGTGCTTAAAAGGCAGACATCAGGTGTATTTTGCATTATGTGTACTTTGCATGGGGCAAAACAGCATGCAGAGAAGGGAAATGACTTGTTGAAGCTCAACCAACGAAGAAGACCAAAAGGACTCACAAACTTTTTTCATGTTTAACTTCATATATAAGTAGTCTTGAACTGAACTGGGTTCCTCATGTACATGCACACACACACACACACACAAGTATAGCCATAAATGCCTTCAGAATTAGCATCCAATTAGCACTGTTGGATACAGAACCCACCCCTCTCAGTTTCTTAATCCATGCTTTGGATCATGTCAACTGGTAACAACCAGCCAGTTCTCTTATTCTACATCTAGCTGAGACGTACTTCAGGAAATGCAAAAAAGACCTACTTAGAAGATTTTGTTGTTCTATATCTTCCTTCAGGAACATTAAAAAAAAAAAAAAAAAAAAAAAAAGGTCAAAAAACTATTTAAAACCTGCTCAAAACCATAGACAGAATTTCTGATGAAATGTAGTACCAGCAGTTCATTTAAGTATCTGTGGGGAATGGGGTTACTAAAAGACTCTAAACTTTAAAAGTATCAGTCTGAAACCACTACATTATACCTTTCTGTGTATTTCAAACAAGTCTTCTTTACAAGGCCAGGTCTGAACTTCTCAGCTGCCTGTTCTGAGCCAGTCCCTCCCCTTTTGGGCACGTTCTAGTCAAGCTTTGTTTACAACAAGTTCGTAAAATCTCAAATACTGATGTACTGCTCAGGCTGCTTCCCAAGTCCACCGCATCAAAGCACAACTTTGGCAGACTCTTCTTGATATCATAAACAATGAAGACAACATTAACTTTTTTCTTGATTCTGCAAATATTTTACAAAACCTGATGCAGACTTGCTGGCTCTAGACAGCTCTCAGCTATGTTCTATCTCCCTGAGGTGGTCCCACCCTCGTGACCATGAGTAATCTGGAGCTTGTGGAGAGAAAATTCCTTCCCATAAACCATCATCCAATCCATCCACTATACATTCAAAATAGTCACTTTTACATGGGTTTGATGTATTTCAATAAACATTCCTTCCTTGTGTGACTCATGTGATGTTGCCCACACTGGAGTGATTTCTATGGTATCATTGAGAGATCAAGTAACAATGCAAAAGGGTTTGGATGCAAGAAGAAAGGATTTAGTTGAGCTTCCAGTTGTGATAAGCCATTCACAACGGGCTCAGACTGGCAGCTGAACTCCCCACCCTTCTGGTGTAATTCAGTGGTGCCCACAGACTTCTGGATTCAGGGCGACTCACACTTAGTCATCCTCCTAAAAAGTATTTATAGAAAGAAAGAAAAAAAAAGAGCTGTCTTTCGGCAGTAGTGGACCAACAAAAAATCCATGGATTAAAAATCCTCTCCTCCTAATGTTTGTAATATATTACAGATAGAAGTTATCAGTGTGAAGCTTGTCTATTTTGGTGATGTTGCAATGTGGTCCCACATGCAGGGACAAAAACAGAAAAGGTGTCTCACTGCTCATTTGCACATTAAAAATGAGCTGTTAAATTACTAGTTGAGACTCAGCATCACAGACCAAAGTGTCTTCTACACACGTATAATGCTCTTTAAAACACATCAAAGACCTTTTACTGAAGTAAAAGTAAAAGTAAAACAAGCTTCAGTAGCCTCTCTTCAGAGGCAGGCACCAGTCTCCAACTGTCTTTTGCACCATTCCATCAAGACAATTCACATGAAATTTTTTTGAATCTTCAAAAAAGGGCCTTTCAGGCCCTTTTTGCTACATGTTCCTTCCATGTGACTGGAAATGAGCTTTAGTGTCACATTTTGTTCTGCTCCTGGGAGATCGGAGAATTCTTGAGTGAAGCTGAATGAGGATAGAAGCAGTGCATCTTCAGCTAATTTCAAGGACAGCTTTGTTTTTTCTGAACTGGTGAGCTTATTGACTCAAGCCTTGGTGGCAATTCTACCTTGTGGTGATGTGAATGAAATTGATTGTAGGAAAAAAGGCTTTTAATTTCTGCTGATGCAAGCATAAAAATCTGGCTTTACATTAAGACTCCTGAAATTCTTCAAAAGCAGAGTAAAATATTTTCCTAGTGTTTAAAATCAGAGACCTATGAAATAACTTTTTGCTGAGTTTTCCAATTAGGATTTTCCTACATATGTAGATGTGCACTTATTATACCCTTCTTATACATATATATATTTATATATTTCAATATATAATTATTTAGTCATATAATTATATGATTAAATTTTATAAATAAAAGTATGCGGTAACAGAAATTGATGTATTATGAGGCCCAGAGTAAAATGTTAAATATGGTAGTTTTATTATACATATCCCAATACCTGCAGTGTCTTCCATTCAAAAGATGAATTCTGATACTTTCTATGGACAAAAATTCCATAATATGAAACAGAAATGCTAAATTTTGGTCCAAGATTTACGACTTACAACAAGTCAGTGTTTAGATCTGTATACTTATACCCACCTCACATACAGCAAAAACCTAGAAAAGGGAAACTGAGAAATTTACCAGTAAAGCAGGGGCAATTACAGGGTTAAAGTTTTTGTTAGCTCTCATACCTACAAGCACAATTAATGCTGCCTTTCCAAAAAATCTTGTTCAAAAAAATTAAAAGCCTTGAAAACATCTGGCTATTACTTCCATGACTCAGTATTAGATTAGAAACATGAACTGTAATTTTTTATTGTTGTTGTTGAAGTAGTTCCTTCTTCAGTAAAGGTACACTGTAAGTAGTGGAAAAAAAATATTTCAAGTTTGCTTAAAATTAAATATTTTGCTGGATTGGGCCTAGGCTGTTATTCCTATTTGATGCTGTAAAGAACCATTCCAGCAATTCTCCAAAAGTTTATACGTAATTCAGAAGCTTCAGTAAGTCTGGGATTTCTTGTTGAGCTTCTGCACATACATTTACAGTATTCAATCTTTTGCATATGTTAAGAAACAGTATGAGTATTAACAGAAGGAACCGCAAATTTATTTTTATTCCTTCAGCCAAGCCACAAATAAATGACTCTTGCAAACAAACCAAATACTATTTAGTAACGGCAATGTAAATGCCATGGATTTATTTTATTTGGATATAAAATATTAAAGTAAATGATTATTTGCTGTGACACTCATTTTATCATCTTGGAAAAAAAGCAAGTCTTAGAAAAAGTTCTCTTGCCTTTCTTCAGGAAGCACTCAATCTACTTTTCAAAGTTATTTAATATTTTTCCAGAGAATAGTTAACTCTAAGCTTACACATACTGTGTCAGTGTGCTTCCTCCTATTGGGCAAACAACTTCAAAATCTAATTTGTTTGTGTTTTTGGTCTTACTAAATATTGGTCTTTGCAAGTCTGGTTTACACCATTTATATTAACTATGCCAACATTTTGATTTTGTTCTGAAGTATTCCACAACAAGCTGATATTATACAATACAAGCCCAAGAGCTAGCCAATCCAGTTTACTGAGTATACTTAGTGTATTTTGCTACTGATAAATCAATAAAACCATGTTGTAATCTACAAACTTCCATCTCTGTGAAGCAGCTATAAGCAAACTGTAAATGAACACACAGGTCAAAAACTGGGATGCCGTGATTATGTTGACTGTGAAAACATTTGACTTTCATAGAATACATTTTAGTGTTTGAGAGAACGAAGTTTCAGCACTGCTTATATTTTCCTGAAAGACTGAGATGATAAATATTCAAATGATGATAAATATTTGTGTTTATATTGTAACTACACATACTTTAAGAAAACAATATCTGCACTGCAATCCATGATTTACAGAGGTTAAGTAAATGTAAATCATAGCTACACAAAGAAAATAAACACTTGACTTAGATTGTATACTCAGTTTTGTGTTCTTCATCCATGTGAAACTTCCTGTAGTCAATGGATGTCTTGGGTGTGCAAGGGATGCATTAAAATTTTATCTGTAATTCCCTTTTGTCTGGGATTATTATTATTATTTTGTCTTCATTCTGTTAAGTACATCACTGAACATATTCCTGGCATTGACCATAAACAATCAGATGCTAAAGGCCTCACTATTAATTTGTGACACTAAAAATATCCATGAAATTGGTATTCTACAATCTGCTCTGGCATTATCACAGATTATAACTGTATGAGACTTCTGGTACTGATACAACAAAATGATCTACTAAGGGCCATCCTGAAAAGACAAGGAAATACCAAAAGAAACTGTGAATCATTAGTACCACCAAGGGTCTTAGCTGTGGCTCAGATCACCAGATCTGTCTTTCAGGACTCCAGTATTCAGAACAGGGCCTGCACAGGCACGTTCCTCTTCCAGATTGCACAGAGAGCAAGACAGCACCTTGGGATGGGATTTGTAACAATGGCTATAAGAGAAGAGTGCTCCTAAACTAGCCAGACAGTTTTTGTGTTATTCAGTCAGAAGTTTCTGTTTATGCTAATGCAAGTCCTCTCTTCTCTGGGTCAGGAAGTTATTACTGCAAGTGGTAGGTAGCACCAGCCACTCCCTCCTTCACAGCCTGCAAATCCTAACTGGACTGTAACATGAAGCATGCAATTCAAAAACTCACAAGTGATGCGTCATCCAGTGAAGATGATGTGATTCGGTGTGGAAAACACATTTCATTACAGACTTGCAAAAGTAGTATGTTTCCTTATGTGCAGAATGAATGATACTTTAGACATAACAAGAGAAACAAGATCTGCTTAGTGATACCAAAACACAGCATATCTAGAAAGGTCCAGAGAATATGCCCCGAGTGGCTGAATTTGTTCAGCTCACCTTAGATTTGAATGCTAGTTCAATATTTTATTTCCCCACAACTAGAAACTGATTTCACTCCGTATGTTAAATTTATCTGAAGTTGAACGCAACTTTATTGGCTTACTAAATTCTTTTATTACAACAAATATGTATCTCTACAAGACTTCTTAATTCATCAATTCACCAGGCATGTTATTGCAGTCTGAGGGGAATTATTCTGAGAGAAGTCAATGGTGTTAGCGCAAAATTCCAAGTATTTAAATAAATTCTGTCCCTACCATGTCCTGCTTTCTGTTAGATCAGACACAACTTTTTTCACACATTTCAATTAGTCTTAATTCCTCATTAAACCTAATTCCTAAGGCAGACTAATTGCAAGCCCATTGCCCCTAAACCTAATAATTTCACATTGCCTGTTTTTGCTACCGTAGCTAATGGTAATATTTTATGTAAGCTATGATATACTTGGTACTAGATTTTGTGTTTCAGATTCTCTAATGTTCTTCTTCATGCCTTGCATGCCAAAGAAACTTTGCATCAGCTCTGCTGCACGGCAGAATTCTTTGGGGTATGTGGTAGTTTTGCGTGTCTGGGAGTCTTCCATCTGGCTAGTGTGGGTTTCCTAAACACTATAAAACCCCGCCTGTGGAGCTTGTATATCTCTTATGGGCCCCATGCAGTTTATAATCTGCTTTTAATTATTGCACGAGGCAGCCAACACATCAGTCCTCATCAAGCAGCTTTTTCCACATTGAATATCCTTTAATAACTTTTGATTCAGTTCTGAAAGTTCAGAGTTATTGCTGATTTTCATTGCTATCTTAGACTGCTACAAGAGTTTCTCCTCCCTTGTCTCCTTCCTTGCAAACTCTCAAAACCATTGACTTCAGTCGTTTATTACAGTAAGTAAGAAAATATTAGCACTTTGCCCTCACTTGCTTGTCTTTTGAATGTAGTCACCATTATCTGTTTCACAGTAAACTACAGGTCAGATCTTTAGCTGGGACAAATTAATGCAACTCAGTGCAATAGAGCTAAGCCAACTTACTGTAACTAAGAAACTAGCTCTACATTTACATTCTTCAACAAGTCATAAGAACTCACTTTACATCTC
Source organism: Aythya ferina (assembly GCF_964211825.1). Classification (NCBI taxonomy): domain Eukaryota; kingdom Metazoa; phylum Chordata; class Aves; order Anseriformes; family Anatidae; genus Aythya; species Aythya ferina. The sequence goes on from NC_140301.1 coordinate 40,775,411, forward strand.
AAAATGCAAGCACCAATTAAATTATTCCCTATATGATATTAAAAGATTACCAACTATTCAATCCCAGCAGAAATTCACAGCAGCAGAAAACATGGTGGTTTTCATTAAAAGCAAAATCACTTTTGACATTTGCTAAATTATTTACTGACACAAATCAGTGAAACTATTAATATCTATGAAACTGTACTACTCATCTCCAGTCATTAACATGATCTCTCATTCAGGATAAAGTTTTGTAAAAAAAAGAAAAAAAAAAAAGAAAAAAAAAGCAGCCTAGTTTTAATAGGGAAGTCTGAACATCTAAATGTTTCATCCTAATAAAATAAGAAATCAAATTATTTTAATTGTTTTGAGAGATGAAAATAAAAGACATGTATTTTCAAAATTTAAAATAAAACCGAGTTCTCTAACATTTGGTCGTTCCTCCAAAACAAATAGCTCTAAGTCCCAGTGAATGTACAAGTTGTTTCTTTTGTGCAGTGCTTCTGCCTGCAATTTCTAATTAACTAGCTCCATTCTTATCTACAACAAGTGACTGAAAGCATACAAGCTACAATATATACTTCAACTAAATATATGTAGGTATGATTTTAGAAGGGAGATAACTAGTTAACAACACTTGCATGAGGCAAAGAGGCTCAATCAGTATAATAAATCAGAAATGCTTGCTTTTAGCTTGTTCCCTGCATAGCTGTGCTGTACTGAATACGATCTGTACATTAAAGATACCATGTTTGCAGTTAAAAATCTCCAGAGACTTTAGACCTATACATAAAGATACTTATTTTACTCTTTTCTGAGACACTGACCTGTATCCTCATTTAAAAATGAACACCACATCTTTATATTATTAAATCTTTGTTTTGATCTATTAGTATTCACCAAAGTGCCATTTTATACAACCCCGCACTGAATAGGCAAGGCTGGAGGTAACCATCTGCAGCTTTAGAGTCCGCGTTTGAATTGATGAAAAGAGCTTTGTGTGTTCATTGCCAAGTTTGATTCTTCCAGTCATTAGACATTCCCCTCAGATCGCATCAATGAAGCGGACTCTCTTACACCCATGTGTTAAATTCTCTTCTCCTCATGGTTTCCTTTGCCAGCTATACTCCAGAAAGACTACCGGGTCTTAGCCACATTCTTCTCACAGCTGTGTTAAAAAAGAGCATCAGAGTGTCTTCCCAAAATCCATATGTGTATCTGGTCAGTCCCCTGTTGGAGGGTCACCTCACATTGTGGTGTGATTATTCAAATATTCATTCTTGTTCTTGAACTGCACTGCTCCGACCACTCTGGGAAAGATTAGACCCTCCAGCAAGCACCAGAGAACGTCTTGGACATCAATGTGAAATGCACACGACTCCTGTACTAGCAAGGCAGATTAGTTTTACTTGCAGAGGAAGGGGACTCTAACCACTTAGTTAATATGCAGCCCTTATTTTTAAAAAAAATTTGTACTCTTTTAAATGTGTCAGATACTGGTAAGAAATGTTTGTTTTTGTTGTCTCATGGATGGACTTATTTATCAGCATAAGCTAAAAAGCAAAACTAAGTGAACAACTCTGAAAACAGAAATGATGTTCAGAAATGCTGGAGGGAAATCCAGGAGCACTCAAAATGGGTGCATTCCAATAACAGTGAAAGTTAGGTGGCTAGAAAACCCACACCTTTGGAAGTAAATTAAAGATAGTATTTCTTTTATGAGAGACAGTAATTTAATTTGATAAAACCACCTGCTTATTTAGAAGATAGCTTATTTTTTTTCTTGTACTCAATAAACTGAAATATTTTATCCGAATTTCTAACTCTCCTGCCTTCCACTTTAAAGCATAAAATAAAAGGAATAAACAAAACAAACCAAACAACAACACCCCCCCCCCCAAAAAAAAAAAAAAAGAAAAAAAAAGAAAAGGTTTCTTTAATAGTTAAGAACAAAACAAGTAAGAATTTTTGGCTCACATCACTTTTATAATTGTTTTGTTCATAGTAAGAACTACTTTGACAAAGTGTGCTCAGTATATCTATCATGATTTACACTGATTTTCATACCTGTATATTTTAGCATTGCACCATCACTTCATGGATTTGAGTTTGCTTTTAGAAGCAGAAAGGCTAAATAGAAATTCTACATGCATACCTTCCACTACAAACTTAGACATGAAGCTCTGTGAGTATGCAAGTATGACTGCTCACATATGCAGAGCTACACTTTACTGAGATGGAATCATTAAATTGTGAGAAAAAAAAAAAAAAAGCCCTCAAAGACAAATTACATTAAAATTCTCCCCAGCTGCAAAGCTGTTGCAGAAAAATAGAACATTTTCTGGAAAAAAAATACATCAAAAGTGGCCTCAACCTTTACTGATAATTGGCTAATATTGATTTGGTATTACATTATAACCTCCTCTGATCTCACTGTCACCAGTAGCCACTCCTCAATCCCAGAGGCTCCAGCAGGAAGGACAGTTTTAAAATATCTTGCTTCCTCTGCTGGCAGAGCACTTAATTAATTCACAGGCCTTCCCAGCCACCTTCTCCAGGTCAGCCCCATTTCCCTTCTGGGGCTGCACCAGCTGGCTCCCGGCTTCTCCAGCAGGACAAACTTGCGGGGGGCCTGTGGCACCACGCCAGAGCTCCTGGGGAGTCTGTGTTACTGTCCTTGTTCTTTGTTAATGTTAATGACAAGTCAAAAATTATATGCTCTACAGAGCATAAATTAAAAATCTTAAGTACCCCACAAATTGTCAAAATTTCCTACTGAATAAATATGTGAATAAATATGCACTGTGTTATGTGTATATATACACATATTTATTTACATGCTTCACACACTTAAAATGTGTATTTGTTTTATAAACTAGAATGGTTCTCTATTCAAAGTCTAATATATACCTTGTTAGTATTTCAAAATCAAAATAGATTCAAACAAATGCTGCTAGATCTGCGGGACTCCAACCATCGCTATTTTCTGTTTCACACCGCCACCCCTGCTAGGACTGCAAATCGTCTTTACAAGCAAGAGTACACAGTTGCAATTCATATATCACACTGCAGCGAGCTGATGTAAGATGTTCACACTACTTCAGTATCAACAGAATTTGACTATACCTAAGTTCACTACTAGGAGATTCCAATATATCCCCCTTCTGGTTCCCAGCTGCTGTTTCATATGGGATAGGATCCAGAATTTTTTTAGATACTTTGTGTCCTGATGACTGCAAGCCCAGGATCACTGTTTTGACTTCTGTCTTGTACTTAGAAAGCAACAATTGCAGGTAGGTACACAAATTAAAGAAATTATGGCAACACTGTGCAGAAATTCCATTTCCATTGCAAGCTCTGCATGTGATGCTGCCTGCAAACACTCAAGTTTTTAGGAATATTAAAAAATTCTTTAGTGCTGCCAGAGAACAGATTAGCAAAGGCACAGTGAACACTAGTAAATTACATGATAGGAAAATACAAAGTACATATTTTTCAACTTTATTTTAATTATTCTAATTATGTTCTTTCTTAGTGAAGCTAATAATTATTTTCCTCTTCAGAGTTTTAACTGTTGCTTATGTTATTCAGATATTTTACTGATTAATATTGGGAAACTACTTCATATAGCTGCTAAATATGTCTTTCAACAGAATTAAATGTTACTTGGGCATTTAAAAGAATGTAAAATCAAGTAAACAGACATTTAAAAAACCTATTTGGGCTATGAAACGTAGCATCACATTTCAAATTACAAGCAGCTTGCTCTTAAGACAGTACTAATAATTAATACTACTGTAATTAATATCAAGAAGTCTTTCAGTTGACAGGTTTATAAATTGCCAGTTCCTTTCTGAAATGTAGAGTATCCTACATCTTGGAAATAAAATGCAAAGCTAACAAATGAGTTCCTGCCTAATTGCCAAACACTAATTTGTATGAAGCAGTTGAATCTACAAAGGAATTGGGAATTCTCAGCCTGGTTTCCCTGCTGATGAGTAAGAACTGTCTGTGTAGTTCTCCCAGAGGTGTCAGAGGAATCTCTATAGTGTCACACAAGGGTTCTTAGCTCAAAGTAAACACACTTTCCACAAACTCAGCTGCTTAATCTGTTTGCAGGTTGAATTATAAGATGGGGGTGGATGACTCTGGGTGCTGGGAAGACGCACAGAGCATTTCCACAGTTTCTTGGTAAAAAAGGCATGCTATTGTCATCAAAAGGCTTCAACCAATTGTTTAATTTTGCTATAGGCTCAGTGGTGTGATCTTAGCAATAATGAAAACTAACCTTACCAAAATTTTCCCAAGTAGCTGAGCATGTTAAATTGCATAAATACTTTTCGCTATAGCAGTGTATCACCACTACTTTAATTCAGGTTGTGCCTGCACTTCTACCTTAGGCACTGTGGTTACATGGGATTAAACAAGAATTCTCTAAAACAAGAACAAAACAAAAACATTATTCACTTAAATATAGTCAGTAAGTATTTATAAATAAAACAAAACACAACAACTTTAAAATCAAGCAGTGTACAGAAAAGTTTAGCCAACATTCACTTTTAGGTGCTGCAATTATTTTTCATAGTTTTATTTTTATCAAGCATGTTTAATGCACCTGCTAAAGTTTCAAAAACATCTAAATGTTCAGAATAAAGATCTGAATGATTCTCAACCACTGGAGGTTTTTAAGGAGATGACTGAAAAGATGTATTTTCATATACATATATTAATTATATTTTAGGTACTTACAAATAATTTTAACAATATAAAAATGTAATTTGCATATTTTGTAACAGGAAATATCAGCATGATTTCTTTTTTAAACAGGAAGAACTCTTATTAGATTCTTGCAATATATTATAAGCCAACTCCTAGTTACTCTCGAAATATGTTGCAGACATCAAAGTTGAAGAAAAACATGGACTGATGGTAAAATCTGCAATTCAGCCTTGACAGCCTTGGAAAGGTGTGAGAAGGGTATTCTGAAGCTGATGAATGCAATGCAGCAATGAGAAACACCAGACTGTGAAGAGGCAAAGCCTATACATTTGCCTATATCACAGCAATCAGACCTTCAGAAGCTTCTGTGCTAGTAATAACTGTTGTCACAATAAGGACTTCAACAGAAAAGAACTTCAGGTTTTGAAGTTCAGTAACCTTTCAACACAGAATTGTACGTTGGGAAGGAGAATGCAATCCCTGCTCATCCATTCAGAGACTTCCTGTCGATTTCAGTGAGATTTTGAAGCCATCCCCTAAACAACCCCATCTGCATTTCCTGTATGAATCATGCCAGACAAGAAATCATGAGAACCTGAAGGTTCTACCATGCAATTATAATGGCAAATACTCTGTTGCTATAGAATTGCCATGGGTGTAAATGATTCATCAGAAATGGAAACACTTTCCTTGTGCCTTGCACATGCAGTTTCCATAACAGTAGTGACAGGCACACTTTCTTCCATAACACTATATAACTGTTAAAATAATTGGCTTCATAACTGAATAAGTAATGAGCTGAACAGTCAACAAAAAATTAATCATTTTAAAGGAACTTAGTTCTGAGTACAACAGCATTTTCAGTCACAGGCAAAAGAACAATGTTTCATTTGCTTTTCCAATACAAGTTTTCCTGAAAGAAGGCAAATGACTTACTTCTGAACTTTTTCGTTGGCCTCCTTTGAAACCTCCAAGGCCTTTTGGAGCTTCATCTCAGTGTCCTTCTGCTCTGACTGAGCTTGCCACAGCTGAGCTGCCAGTTCTTCAATCTGGCCATAGGTAAGAGTCACAACATCCTCGTCTTTCAGTCTACCTTCAGAAGTACTGAAAGTACAGTTAAGCCAGTCCTTCAGGCTCATCCCTTGAGACAAAGGTTTGTGTGAACTGGGGAAAAAAAAGCATACAGTTCATTAAGTTTCAGCCTAAGGCTGAACTGCAAGAATACTACACCCAGTTTAATTAATATCTTTATATTATCATATATGGATCTATATGCATTAATACCAATATTATTTCAAAGGTGATGAGAAACAAGAAAATACCTCATTTCCACAAGGGTCTTCTACAAGTATGTAACAAGTAGCAGAATTTTAAAAAGTCAAAAACCCGTTAAACAAACTTATAAAGTAGTAGTATTTTTCAACTGCATTATTCTCCCAATCACTTTATGACCTGCAGGAAAAAGCTGTTATTGAAATATATGAAACTGATTTAATCAGTGTAAGTTACTGATGTGTTATTATGTCATGATACAGAGGCCTGTCTTTTAGCAAGAAGACTCATCATCTGAAGGGAGTTTTGCAAAATTGAAGATTTTTCAATACAATGAAAGTAATAAAAGTGTTACAAACATAATTAAGTTATCAGGATTTCTTAGAATTATGAATGATTTGTGCATGCTAAACAATTTTAAAGGCCCTCAGTCAATATTTTTGTGAGATGGAACTTAAATGTTTCTTGATGCTGGTTTAAATAAGCTAGTAACACATATACTGTGATACACTATGTCTTAAATAGCTTCTTTGTGGTAGATTGAGATAGGCTACTTGCCAGCATCAGAGTTTATCACTGGATACTTCAACATATATAGTGTCCTTCACTGTTTTATTACTGGACACTTCAACATACTCCACCATAACTTCTTGGAAAGACCGTCCTGAGTCACTGTTTTGGTTTGACTTAGGGAAAAAGTAGACATGTTTACCAACTATTGCACAGTGAAGTGCCACAGGTGTATACTCAACTCATTCAGTTTTATACACAATTTTGAGTTATATTCACAAAGATACCAAATAATAGAGCACAAAATAGTAATACTTCATTTTACAGACCCAGAATACAGTACTATATGCTTTGCACTTGACTGTCTGAAAGTTCTGAACAAATCAAAGGGATATCATAAATTAAAAATGAAACTGAACAGGGTCTTAACATCCTGTTCTTCTTCTTAAATGAAGACTATTGTGTATCAGGAAAAAAATCTCAATGAAGCCTGTAAGACTGCAGAACTATTTTTCATGGAAGCAGCAGGTACCCAATATATTGGGTACCTTTATAACAAAAGTGGGAGATTTATAACAAAAGTAGGAGATTTATAACAAAAGAAGATACCATAATGAACAGTGTGTTTAAATAAATAATTGAAGTAATTTCAAAAAAAACTTCTTGACTTCTTGAATATCAGAAGCTATTGCTGTATTAATGAGTATGACTTGATACCAACCCTTTCATTGATGACCATGTACATATCAAACATGGCTTCAGCATAAATTTCTAGTAGCAGTGGAGACTGATTGTAATACTCAAAATATTCTGCATGACAGCAGGTAGTATGCAATAGCATACTTTCTTCCTTTCCAGTTTATTAAGATACAGAAAACATCCTTCATTCTGTCACTCCATAGAGGAAAATCATATACAAACTAAAATATAATACATATAGACCAAAAAAAAACTGTTCATGAACTAATGGAAATCTAAAAGCTAAAAGGTTGGTATGTCATTATGCCTACTACTTGAGGTTGTCTGAAAATAAAGTAAAGAACATTTTCAATTAAATTAAGATATTGAAAAAATAAATATTTGTAAAGAAACATTAAAATCTCTAGAAAATCTCTAGAACATACTCATTAAAGGTTGCACACAACATTTACTGATTGAAATTCCACTATGGTTGAGCACTGATCACCACAGAAAAATACAAAGATATGCAAATAATGCTGAAAGATAGGTACTGAAATACCACTAATGCCTACTTCTTAAACACCTGGTGCAAGAATAAAATGAAAAAAACCAACAAACAAACAACCAAAAAAAAAATACTGAGAAGCTAATCTGTTCAGTGAATATATGGGTCAATGGTTTTCAAACAAACAAACAAAAAATCCTAACTTGTTTATACCAGCTGAGAGCTTTTTTTTTAAAAAAAATATTTTCCTTTCTACAACATATGAGAAACATGGCCTTTTATTTAGTTTCTAAAATATTGTCTCTGTCTGGCTACAACTGGGCTCCTTCTGAAAGACTGGCCCTGAATAATACAGTATGCAATACATAGTTAAATGTTTTAACTCATAATGATTGAATCTGAGATTCTGACGTATACATTTTGTAAGCCAGTGCAATTCATATAGATAAAGACACTGCGGTTGATAAATCTTTCAAACATTTTTTTTTAAGACCATACAATTTCCAAAGTTCCAGAAGATTATTTCTTAAAATAATATTGATGCTATACATCAAAAATAAATGAGAGTTCTAGGCCTAAAGAATGGTTCACAGAAGCATTCAAACTGTTCCTTGATTTAAGTAATTTACACTTTCATTATTAAAAAAAAAAAAACAAAAAACAAACAAACACACAAAACAAAAACAAAACAAAACAAACAAACAAGCAAACAAAAAAACTTTTGCTTACTATGGTAGTATGAGTGTAACAATTTTTGCTTAAGCCTGGTTCTGAGAGCTTCAGTTAATGGGCCACCTTAACCATATCCAGGAAGAAGAAAAAGTCATATGTGATGAAGTCATGTATGCAGCTCTGGCAGATAGCAAGAGGTCCCCCCAAAGTCAGAGCACCTTCAAGCCTGCCATAAATTTCACATTATAACTGTTCCCAGAGGGACTTTTCACTGGCTGAAAATCAACTGCATGAAGTGCTCTTCTTATAACACTTCTCTCTTTACGAGGCATACTTTTGCTGCAAGGTGAGAAATGATTTTCCACCCAAAGCAATTACTGAAAAATATTCCACCTAAAGGGGTTGAGGGGGGGGGGGAACTAAAAAAACAACAACAAACATTCCCTATTTATTCCCACTTTACTCCCCATCTCCAGTGATAAACATATCCAGTGTTCCCAAATGCATGTTGGTCTGACCTTGGTTTTCACCACAAATGTCTCTGACACTCAAGTTCTGGAGACTACTCAAACCTCAGCCTGCACTTGGGATGGCTTTGAAGAGGGTCCCTTCATAGTGCTGAGACCACTCAAAGGCTAGGCAGCATTCATACCTTGAAAACACTACCTCAGAGGTGCCCTTGGGAAAGAATCCAGTAAGACAATATTTAAATTAAAAAAAAAAAAAGTTCATAACACCTAGAAGGACTTTGACATTTTCCTGCAAAGCAGAGGAAATAAAATGGTCAAGTTTGCATTACAGGTGAGTCAGGAGCCTGACAGCTGGTAGACAGGTAACTAGATGACATTGCCCTACCATAGACAAATATTTTATTAGCCTTCCTTCCTCTGCAATTACAAATGTTAAAAGAACTTTTTTTTTCCTCTTCAGTACAACCTCCTAAACATCTTTCACTAATTTACCTGATAGCACCAGCTGTGTTAGCTCAGGCCACAGACCATGTTACAACATTAGTGCATGTTATGCATAACACAGGCTATATTCTGTGCATTCTTACAGTCCATCACAGAGTGTCACTACCTCATCTGTAGGATGAGCTCAGGCATCCTCTGTATTTTATATTCTCTCACCAAACCCATGGATAAGCACTTGTTGGGCAGAGCCCACTAATGATTTTCTTCTCTGTGTCAGCTAGTGATAAAACCTTAGGATTTTACAGAATAACATGTTGATTGATAAACAATGATCATGCATGTCCCTACCACCAATCTCAATTACTTTTTAATTTGGATCCATGGTGAACTGTAGGTTGAATTTCAACATTTTCTCCTGAAATGATCTGGAGAAACCTGTGACCTGCATCGTCTGCATGCTGTATGATTGAAGCACGCGTTCATTATTTATAGTGCAAACTTGAACTGATGATCATCCATCTTAGAATTTCCATTTTTCAACATATACAAATTAAATGCCACTACATTGTGGCTCCTTGGGCCTCAATCTTTTCACCTTTAATAAGAGCAATGACTTTGCAAGGTGCTTTGAGCTTCACTACTGAAAAGGGACTTGTCACTGTTGAAGCATGTTAGATCCAGCATAGTTTGAATTTATGAAAAGTGAAACCCAGATGGTCTTCTGGTGACTTCAAGCATCAAACATTCTCTTTTGGATCTCACTTCATTCTCGAAGCGCCAAGCACCCTGCAGTACCCACACCATTCCCAAGGGACCAACCTGGGAGAGGTAGCAAGGACCTAGGGCACCTCATTTAATCATTTGAGCCTTTCTTGAGGTTGAGAGACTGCTGAGACATGCTCTCATCAAGAAATAATTGGAAGCCAAACCTCCTTTACAAACCCTTCACTTACAGAGATGCACAGTAATCAAAAGTCACCTCATGTGGCCAGTAGGTAAATCGCTCAGATAGCACAGATTCATGTCAGTGATACGCACACGACATCCAGCACCACCTATAATTCCTCACGTTCACCACAGCATCAAATGGTCCAGGACTCCCACAGAAATAGCATACGGATGACTAATATTTGGTTGAAACAGAATCCAAGCAAAACATACATGATATGATACCAATAAGTAGAAGGAAGCATTCTGGAGATTTTTGCAGCTGTGATACTATCCTCTTCAGGTAAGTGCAGACCCATGGTTAATAGCTTGTGATCAAGAAGTGCTTCTGGATTTCCTGAGCACAAGATGCTCTCCCCAGCAGCACCTGGAGCTGGGGCCTCTATGATCTCTAATAGATTAATTAGAGTCTGGCAGACAATAACTCAAGCATTAGCTTTTTTCAGACACATATCAGTTCTCAGATACAGTGCGTCAGAGTTTACAGAAGAGAATACTGTATGTTTTATGGTTTAAGCCCGAATATAATACTTGATACAGATTAACACGACTCACATGACACCAGGATTCCATGATGTACCTGTGTTAATTGCAATATACACATCCACAGGCTATCAGATTTCTTCCAAGAATTAGGGCACTGTGTTTTATACACAAACGCATCTGTTGTAGATGCTCTACAGTTTATTTGACTACATGTTATTCTTACAACCAAGCTCACTTTAAAATGTTCCTCTCATGTTTTGACATTGAATTGGCTGTAGTAGAGTATTTTTGTCTAGCATTCACAGAGTGAGACTATCCAGCCCTGAAGCCTAGCTTCTATGTAAAATTAATCTGATATTTTAAAAATAATTGTATTTTGTACAGTGCTTACTTTACCATACTAGAAGTTGCAAGAAAGGATTTTGCTATCTTTTATCTGCTCTTTATTGCCAATTCATATCCTTTGGCCATTCTTAAATATTTGCCAATGGCTTTAGTTAACAAAATAACTTTAAGGTAGTATTTGTAATACTGTAGTTATTCCCTACAGTAATAGATTGTTTAGGTAACACTGCAAATACAGAGGGAACCTTATCTATTAATCGAAGACAGAACTGGCATCAAGTCATCAAGAGTGACCTCAGTATTTGAATATAAAGGATGTTTAAGATGGTGCCAACACCTCCACATTGTACAGCATATCACAGAATCCCAACTGCCTTCCCTGGGCAGCACTAACATGATAACTGCAGCCAAATGGATTCTGGCTCAGCTGAACGTGGCAGGCAGGCAGGAGGGGCACCGGCAGCCCAGGGACAAGATGTTTTTCTACTTTCCCAGATCCTGGGCTCTTTGATGGCTGCCAGAGGCCTCTCCATGGACATAAATGAGTGCAGGGGTGTGCAAGTGGGTGGTGTAAAGCCAGTGATGCTGGCTGTTAGCTAGCTGGGAAATTGCCTATGTCAGGGATTTGCAGAAACACAAACCAGGTGGAATCAAGATGGAGGATCCTGTCCTAAATGTCATAGTGGCTTACTTTTCATACCGTCAGTATGCTTTTGACATCAGTTTTAAGAACAGTGCACTTTGTCTTCAAAGCTAAACATAGTTTAGAAAGCAGTAACTGGTTGTGTGCTGAATTAATAGAGCTTTTGGTACACCAACTAAACAGGTAGAAAATGGACACAATATGTATTGCTTGTGCCTTTTTGGTGATCCTTGCCAAGAGTTTCATTCTGAACACTGCCTCTTACATGGAAACCAGGTATTGTGGTATTGGAAATGTGGTATTGTTATATGGAAACCAGGTATTGATGGACATTAGCCTTCAGAGCAGGCATGTCAGGATCAGCTCCTACAGATCCACACATCTACCGCCATCCAGGTCTGGATGGCAGCTCCCTTGGCTCCTTCTGACTTCACTGTACTTGGCAGCATGCAGTACATGGCTGGCTTGAAGATCTAGTCTCCAAAATGCCAGCCATGGAAATCTTTCCTGTTGTCAAAGAATGTGCATGTTCAAGGGTCAGGCATTTCTGCTCTGAGACTTAAATAACATCTCCTGTCACCGTAGTTTGAACTTAGACTTGCCTGCAGAGCTAAGAAAATCTAGCAGAGATATCTTTGTTAGAAATTATGCATGAAGTTAGGGCTAATTTGGTTTGTGCCTTTAGTTTCTTTTACAGCCTCTCACTGGTAAGGATAATGGCTTCTGATTTCCATTTTATGTGTGACCTACACACAAACAATTCTATTTGGAATGGACAAAATCCTTCTACAAAACGCATTAATACTAGTGTATCATCTCTTGTATCGGATAAACTGAAGTAATTCAGACAGAACAAATAAGAATCCTGCCCCTGAAAATTGACATAATCAGTGGAGCATCCACTCAGTAGAAAGTGATACTTCATATATACATCCACCCATATATCTATATACATGTACATAAAATAAATCTGATAGCACAGGTATAGATCACAACACGGGCATCAGAATCACCTGAAAACAAGTTCAGTGTAATGACTATGTGCTGTTGACTTTTATTTTTGTCTCCAGGGAATACTGTTTACTTTGCTTTAAAATTTATATGAGTCATTTTGTTACATGTGCCTTTTTTAATTAGTTTGAAGGAAACAGTCATTTGAGAAAGAGAGCGGAAATCAATTCTGATTCGATACTGATAGCTACTGTGCGATGTAAACTGTGTGTTCTTTCTAATTAAATGTAAACATGTTCGGTTCTAAAGTCCAGCAGTGATGACAACAACTACTAGAAAGGATTGCTTAAGCCCTGGTCAACTGATTCTTGTGAACCTTTTGTTCATACCGTAGGTGAGCTTGTGCAATCTGTCGTAGGGTGATCACCAGTTGTAACTGACTTTATTTTAGGTCATCTTCAGAGAAAAGACTTGACAAGAATGTGGAGCACTCTGTAATACCTCGTTACCCATTAACTACGTCCTTCTGATAGCTAATCAATAGCATTGCATGGAGCCAAACACACTGCACTGAACTGCCCCTCTTCCAAAAGCCAAGTCTTGGTAAATATTTAATGGCAGTAAAGGTGTTTTGACTGTTATCAATCTGATATGTTAAAGAACTCTTGAAAGAAACTTTATCTTGCTTCTTTCTGCATAAATAATTTGTTCAGTTACAATTTTAGTCTTATGCAAAAGCACTTAAATTAATGATCTAATGCTTTTAAATCAAAGCTTTGGACAGAAAAAATAAAGTTTCAATGCCCATAACACACACACACACACACACAAAGAAAAAAAAATCAAAGTTTATTTCCTTGATAAAATGCCAACTAGAAATATACATCAAGGAACCCAGCCCTTTATACTGTAGTAGTAGATACTGTGCCAGACTTGCTCAAAACCTGTTATACAAGTGCACATTTGAGATTTTCTTACAAGGCTTCAGTTTCTGTAAAATTCCTAGCTCTTGCTCACATCAAGATGGCCTAGGATTTTTAGTTGCTTTTCACCAGGGAAAAACCCAACCCTTTATACATTAATATCCAGTGACTTTTTTTCCCCCATAGAGTGAATACTCCCATTTTCAGATGGGTATATTCTCAGCTAATGAGTTTTATTAAGTGTTATTTTATTTTGTATTTTTCTGTGCAAAGCAGTTCACTTAACAGATAAACACTTTTATCCTGATTCTTTAACACCTAGTGCATGTAAACCTCTGCTCCAGCCAGGTAGGATCTGAATGTCTCCTAAGAGAATTACATAGGATTATTCCATACCTCTGTGCTAATGCCACAGGGCAGAGGATGGAGGAGTCTCCTGATCCCCTCAACCAGTACAGTCTTCCAGCCTTCTCTGCATGATTCAACTTCACTATGAGACTAAGCATATTGAAGAAACTGATTCAGGAGTGGATCCAAGCTTTTTCTTGGAAAATGATCTGGGAATAAAACATTGATAGTGTTTCAGCTTCCAAAATGTGAATCACCATAAAAGTTTTCCCAGAAGTACTATTTTTTCTCCCCAGTGTTTAAATGGTCTCTTTAGTGCTCTTGATGCTATTCAATAGATTTCCAAAATAAAGATCACAGGAATAATTCCCAAACACTGGCGTAGATAAACTGGACAGCCAGGAGTTTTCAAATCAATAGTAATTGTCTCTGATGAAAACAGCATTAATTAAAATCATAAAGGCCTGTAAATCAATCAGGCAGTAAAGTGCATGGCACTATTCAGAAACGACCAGCTGAAGAAAGCCTGTTGCTAATAACCTTAGAAAATATCTTGTATTTAGTACAATGTTATCTTTATAAATCAGACATGATTGTGAATTTTATTGCTGTCCTGATTTGCTATTGTGATCGCATAGCTTAACTCCCCCACTGAACCAGAAAAGCAAGAGGCAAATCTGTCTCGGACACAGGGCTAGAAGCCAGCCCTGCTTTCCAGCATATCCAGGAACATCCAGCTGAGTAGATGGAAGAGAAGTGTCTCTCCAGGAGAATGCAATTAAAAGAAACACAAAGAATGGAAACGTGTTTCAAAGATGGAATAACTAAACACATATGGAATTTGAGAGAGAGATGATCTAATGGATGAGATGAGTTGCCCTAAAGCTAGAAACCCGGTGTAACTGACCTGGGAAGGGATTCACATGAGGCTCTGCCCTCTTATCATTGCCCTCAGTTAGTGAATGATTCATCTGGGTTAAACTCTCTGAATATCTTTAAAAAAACATATATATACATTTTTTCTTGAGTATACTTCTCCCCATACCCAGAAAAATAGAGTGTACTTGAACAATTTTGTCTGATGTTTCTCACAAGTGTTACTGAAAAATATTAAGCAACTCTGACCATGGTGGAACAAGGTGTCCTGTGCTCCAGCACATGCCTGGCTGTGGTCACCAATGTGCCAGGAAGTGAGGTACACTGATGTACTCTATGTGAGTGTGCCCAGCACATGGTTTCTCTGCTGTCAGTACTGTCAACAGCAATATGTGCCCCTCTGAGATGGCTGCAGTCACCAGGAAGACTGCAAATGCTGCAGTCTGAAAGCCCTCAACCAGGTTAGTACAGATGCCTGTAGTGTCTACCTTAAAACTATCATGGCTTCTCCTTTGCAAAAATGGAGATGGTTTTGGGACTGCTGTGCAGAAATAACCTAGAAAGTTGCCTCCTGAAAGCCATGTGAATGACACAATGGCAATGTATTGCTACTCAGTAAGCCATGTCTTACCTAGCTGCTGCTGCCAAACCCTTATTCATATATAAATCACACAGCTCCTTGGACAGTTGAGCACTACGAAACAAGCCAGTTGAAACGATGGCTTAAATGATAAAGGGAATGCCTGGGAAACTTAATATAAGGGAAGTCTACTTCTCTATTGTTTGTACCAATGCTTACTGAACTGATGGGGCAGACTTGTCTGGGCCATTCTCCCTAACGTGAAACAAGGACATATGCTGGGGAATGATTTAGTGGACTGGGGATCAGAGCTCTGTCTTGAATTCCCTCTTCTGTTTCACATCTTCTGTGTGGTACTGAACAAGTCACAACATGCACATCTGAGCCTGCCATGATGAAACTGGGAGAAAAATGCCCTTCCTTTGCTTTTTGTCCTTGTTGAATTCAAAGCATTGTGGGGCTGGGATTGCTTCTTGTTATCTATGTGTGCCACATCTGGAATCCTGATGCCCCAATCTTGGTTCAGATCTCGGCACAAATTATTATTCACAGGAAGATACAAAACAGCTAATTAACAGTATGCATGTGTTGGTGATGTATGTCAGCCTGCTTAATTTTAGGAGACAGATCCAGGTTTAGGACCTTTCTGGAAAACACACTATAGCTTCTCACAACGAGGCAGTTTTTGCCTCCCCATAGCAGGTTCAGCCACCATTGCCACCAATGTGTAAGGTGCAAGCAGTGACAGCAGCCTCCCGCCTGCCATGAGTCCAAGAGCTTTGTTACCCAAGAAGGTGTTCCTTGCATCCTTCCAGAGGAAAAGGGCCATCAGCTGGTTATAGCTCACCGACTGAAAGCCAAATTGCGTGATTCACAAGCCTCGTGGAATGTGAATGATTAGACTGGCTGTTGCTGAGAAAAGTCAGTAAAGACAGAGCTTCAAAGTATAAGGGTTGGAAAGATGCTGAAAACAGATGCTGAATTGATTTTTGTATCCTAAAACTTTTAAACTAGCTCCCTCACCTCATTTCTTTCATCCCCATGAGTTTCAACCACTGGCCTATTGAAATCAAATCTTTAAAAGAATAACATTGTTGTGCACTTAATTCAGTCTGAGTGAAGAGGAAAACAGCAGTGTTAACTTCATGAGGCAGGAGTTCATGAGAAAAACTCCAGCTTCTTCTTTTGGCCAGCATATCATTTCTCCATAACCAGCAGGTAAAAGTGAATCATTGTAGCAGGAAATGTATTGGTTGCACTGAACCAAAGAATTAATTATTTTCTCAGGACCTGACAAGGAACCTGAATGAGCATGAAAGCTCTTGTGAAATACAGCTAGCACTGAACTGACACTTCAATTTAAATTTATTAATTTTTTAGACAGGAAAAGGTAATGTGCTATACTTCTACATGTTTAACCAATCCTCTGTTCTCTGATAGGAGCGGAAACATTTGCTCAAGAAGGAGAACTAAATTCCTATGTCACGATAATCCTTGTTCTACTGTCACAGCTGTAGAAGTATAGTAATAGATCACTCCTTTGGTTAAAGACAGTAGGGAAGAAGAGCTAAAAGGAAGAATAGGTATTTCTGTAACTTGACTAAAGACCTTAGGATCAAAATCTAGCCTCTGTATTATTCCCTTTTCCAGAATATGATTGAAACAGATTGTGATGTCAAATGAACCTGTCTATCTCAGAAGTAAAAGAAAGAAAAAATCAGATGTTATGAACTGTGTTACCATCCATCTTTCAACTCCCTTGTCTGACGAACAAGTGAAGGACAAATCCACAGCACTTCTTTCTCCCTGGCAAGAGCTGCCCTCTGTTCAGTCCTCCTTAATGATAGTTGAAGTCAGTGCATTTCTTGTTGGGGACCAGGAGAAAGCCTAGTAAAAAATGACTTGAATTTTTGTATCAAGAAACTGAAGGCTGAGGCCATCAGTAGGTGCTTACACCATTCTCTGTGTCTAATAACAAAATGCTTCCTGAAAATCTTCTTCCTTCTGATCTCTCGGAATGGAACACCAGAAGAGAAAAAGCCCAATAAAATCTTACTTTATACATTCAAATAGAAGAACAAGAAGTTCCTTCAAGAGTTGAAATGAAATGAAATGAATAAAATAAGCAACCATATATAATCTAGATATTTGAAATTTTGACTTTGCTTATCTCAGTGGCCATGGGTTAGGTATGAAACAAATCCTTCAGGTTAAATTTTGAATGCAATGTACACAATTTTTGCCTTAATGAGATATGTAAGATCACATCCTCCAAATCAAGCCTATGATATGCCCTTAAGTTATTTTTTCATGGACAGCGGGTGAAAGGATGTCATTCCTCTGTTTAATCAGGAGTTAAAGCGTGTACAGTAATTCCTTATTTTCTCAATATTCCTTCTGACAAAGATAACAACCATAAGAATGGTTCCCAGCTGGCTAAACCTGACATACAGGTTTTGTTAATAAAAAAATGCATGACTTAATTAATGAAACGGATCTATTAAGACTGTCCCCCAATCTACTACAGTGGCCCCACCTACAGCTGAACTTCATATGACCTATGTTATGCAAAAAGAATTGTAATAACTTGCACTGGAAGCTGTTATAGAGGAAAGGTTGCTATGAAGAAAAAGTATGACTCAGAAATGCATACAATGCCCCTAGAGGAGAAACCTTAGTATTTTCACTTTTACTCAGTGTTTTCTTTACAGTGTATAAATAATTGAAACTATTTTGTTAAACTGTGTAAAATTATTTCATCAAGAGTAATTATGTTTGATCTATTAGCACCTGATACTATCTATTGTCTAAATTGCTTGCATTCAATCCACGAATTAAGTCAACAGTATTAACGTCCATTACTGAAGCATTAGTTCAGTAAAAATCATTTTGAAGTGTTTTACATTATTGTAACCTTCCTCCAGGTTACATTATTGTAACCTTCCTTCAGAATAATCTTCAAAATAATTATCATTATATATATATCTTCTAGAGTTTTTAAAGGCATGTTTTTATTTAAGTTTGCAAATCTTAATCAGGATCTTTAAACTCACAGTTTACCTGTTTTGTTCTGGCAAGCATAAATCTGTAGCAATCTACTCATTTTACATGGTTCTCTGTTCCTGTCTAGCTGTCCCACACTAAATGGCTATCCAAATTCTACTCCATCAACTTTGGCAGGCTCAACACCTCCTTCGCTAAACCAGTTTTCCCCCTAATCGTAAAGAGCTGCAGTATTACAAACAGAAAGAAGGAACTCTGCAGCATTTCTACAACAAAGCTATGTACATATATTCCTTGATTTGACCAAAAATTTCACTAAATCTGAACTGCACTGACATATTTAGAAAGATTTTCTGTCTTGCAGCATCATCATTTCAAAGCATTTCAAATACTTGCTGCTTTTTAGCAGAGGAAATATTATGAACTATTTGAGATTACATTCTCACTCAAAGCAATGAATGCCACAGTCTTCTCCAGAATAAAAAGCTACTTTCTCTCCGTGGAATAGTAACTTTACAGTAATTTAGAGGAAGCAGGAGAAACAGTTGGTCATTAAACATTAAATGTATTAATGAGGCACTCACAGTATATTGTTTGTCTGGAAAAGGCAGTTCTGTACTTGCATTTTAGAAGGCCTGCTGCAATACAATAGCTACTGTGATAAATTTAGGTTTCCCTCACTTAACTCGTAGCAGAATGTAATAAAGAAAACTTAAATCAATGTATTTTCCAAAAATGTATGAGTAGCACTATTCACATCTTACAGAGAGGGGAATCAAGAGGCAAAGAAAAAACATTCCAAAAGAGGCCCTTCATTTTCACTCCTCAAACAGAGACCTTTAGGTCTTTATATTTACAGGTTTCCGACTTGCAACTCTGGATGAAAACAATGGTAAATCAGAATACTCAAAGCAGAAGCCCCCGTAAAACACTTTGGCAACATGTAAAAATCATACACCACTGCAGATTCATGCTGCTCTAGAAGTCCTGCTTGGTTCCTAGAATCACAGAATTGTAGGGGTTTGAAGGGACTTTGAGAGATCATTGGGTCCAACCCCCCCACTAAAGCAGGAAATCCTCAGACCTGAGCGTACACGTGGAGCACTCTGTGGCATTTTCTCACTACATGGCATCTGGAAACAGAGTTCAAGAAAACGATCCAAGAAAGAAGTGACACAGGCTATGTAGGATGCTGGTTTTCTTAATAAAAGGATTTATATGATTCCCTGGAGTAAAAGGAAAAGTGACTAATATGATGTCTAGTACCTTAGGAGGTATAGAGGGTAGACATAATTTCTAATGAGAGAAATTAATTGTCTTCTCCCAAGACAATATGAATATCTTCTTTCTAATTTCCTTTCCTAGTGCTAGTTCTTCAGGAACTATCAAACCTTAAAATCATAGCACTTTGATGAAGTCTTTGTGTATCTCCTTACCCTGAAGTTCTCACTCATTTAGGTGGTTAGATCAACTGCCTAAATTTTAGGAGGCACAAAGAAATAGTAATAAAGAGAAAGTAACAAGACCACATTAGAGCACACTGAAATGGGACAGAGTCCAAGGTAAATGTATCTGTTTGTAAAGACCTCCAGAAAGGGAGACATTAAGAGGTATGTCCACTACGTCCTGAACTTTTAGTGTAGACTATTGTGTTGTGCAACTTACTCCAGGGAAAATGAGTTGTTAGTTTTGTCTGAGGAAAAAAGGGTTCACAGGAAGAAGAAGGTTAAAAACATAGAGCTGTATGTTTTTCAGTGAGAATATGATTCATTTCAGAAGTCATTTCTAAAAGCAAAGAATATGATGGGTTTATTTGGTGGACAAAAGCTTTGGGAAACACAAACCAGATATTTAACAACAAAAGAAAAAAGAAATCAGCTCACCAAAATAATGAGAATGCAAAATCTGATGTATGTTTAACAAAAGAGAGTAACGACTTGCCTGTGCTTATGATAAGTAAAAATCACTGGCTGTTAAAACCGAAGCACAGAAAAAACCTTCAGGGAGAGACCATGGGAAAGAGAAATGAAGTATGACATTCTCTGAGTAACTATGGTGTGTCTGGGGGAAGAACTTCAGTTGCTGGCCCCATCAAGTACTGACAAAAGGAATGTGAGAACTGTTCCCAAGGTGAAAGAAGACAGGGTGAACAATCCAGCTAATGAGATCACACTGAGCTAATGGGATCACTGTGACTTGCTTTGCTTCTGTTGATGTATGTCAAAACTGATTTTATTTTTTTTATTTTGTAATTTATACACTCTCTTTAAGTTAGCAGTGGGCTAAATCTTGAAGGACTTTTGAGAAATTGGGAGAACAAGCATACCTTCAGATTTTATGTCTTGTATAGAGTCTATGGGGCAAGAACACCAAGTTCAGAAATTCACAAATTGTGAGAAGGGTCTTTTCTCTGTCAGAGAAAAAAAAAACACACAGAAGGCTTGGACTTGTTAATACCTTATTGAACAGACATTTATTGCTACTGCTCTCACATAGACACACAGAGGTTACAGACACTTTGCATTTGCACAAGCCCCCAGTTGCTCTCTCTTGTAACCCTGCTGCAGACAACAGAATAAACCCTACTGCGCTGCAGCACTGAACCACACTATGGCACATTCATAATTCACAAGTACTGACAGGACTCGGGAATGCTATAAACAATATTATTGATTTCTAAAAGCTCTGAGAAACTTGCTTAATGAGTCAGTATCTTGTTTAGGGTATGCTGAAAGTGTTCTGGAAATGATGCTAGGCCAACTCAGAAGGTTTTAAGAATAAAATAGAAGAGGTTGAAACAGTCAAGTGCAGATGCCTATCATTTAATCCTCCACTGAGTGGCTGGTGACCTGAAGGGGCACTTTCAGGTCCCTTCCCAGCCCCCTAAATGCAAACTCAGGTGCCTGAACTTACATATTCAAGACCGAAAATTTCGGCCACACTGTTTAACAGGCAGATCTGCTGGGAGGTCTCTTGTAACCAGATTTTTTTTTTAAAGCCTTATATTATTGGACAGATACTGGCCCAAGTCCAATCCACAACTGCAAATCTGAAGAAACAGCTCAGAGGAAACCAGCAGCCTTATTAGCTTTTAAAGATTTCATTTTCAAGAACTCAAGACCCTTTATTGACTAATGAAAGGTTGGGTCCCCAAGCCCACAGACTGATGTTGCTTGGAACATATTTTAATCATTTTGGAGTGCTAGCAGCCATCTGTCTAAAGAGCTTTGATCACATAAACGCACTCTGAACTGCAGCTTCTTCTGACTCCAAACCCTTTTCTGAAAGCTAAACAGAACCCACAGGCATGGCAACTTCAAGACACAATTCAAGGCCTTATGATGTGATAAGGCTGCTTTTATTATTTAGCACATCATTAGGTTTAATGACACCACAGATAACAGATATACTGAAAAGATACCATTGTCATCTCCTGTCTTGTAACAGTAATATCCAACTGTGAGTACACTTTGTTTCTACCCGACACTTTTTTTACTATGTTATTTTCAAAGAATAAAATAAAACTAAATGAAATAAAACATTTTTCTCCTGCCACAAGTGCCAGAAATACTAACAAAACAAATACATGACAAGTAAATAATAAAAAGTCAAATGATCACCCTTTTTTTTTTTCACTACCACTTTCCTACTTTGTTTTGAAAAAAAGATACAGAAGACGAGCAAACAAATCGCAAATAAACTACTGTATTTATGGTTCAGTCTATTGGCTGTTGGGCTGATACTGTTTACACATAGTAGTCTGGTTTGGCCAGTACTGAATACAAATTTACACTGAAAAGAGAGAGATCCCTTACAGTTACAGCTTTTATGATGTTAATATTTACAAACATTTTACACAATTGTCCTAATTATTTCATACACAAACTCTTGAAACAATTTGGGCACCTCAAAGCTTACTTTGTGGTGGCCAGTGTTTTCTTCCTGCTGTCTAGTGAATGATGCAGATACACGCTATTAACTTCACAAGCTTAGAAGCAACAATGTAGAGCATGAATCAAAAATCTTGAAATTATCAGAGCCAAGAAATTTCTCTCTCAAAAAAAGCAGCAGCCCTAGAGACTAAAAAGTGGCAAGAACTGCATAAAATTTCCTCTCCTGAAGACAGAAGAGACACAGATGGTGGATTCTGTGTTGCAGACCTTGACTTCATTTGCTCTAATCACCATCAGCCTCAGTGGACTGCACCCTGGGATTCCAGGACTTGTGGGTTTCTCTTCCTTCTGAGATCTGATTACTGGCCCTTCTATTCACTGAGGACACTAGCCACCAGTTGCCAAAAGAAAATGTTGCTATCAGACACTGCAATGTTGTATTTCTCAGTTCAGTAGCCTTCATGCTAACTGTGGCCAGTTAGGTGTGTGAAAAAGGAGAAATTAAGAAATAAAGCCCTTACCAAGCTTTAGGGCATAGTGAAAAAAAATTCTTCCTGATTCCCAAGCACTCTTTCAAACCTACTGCAGATTAAAAAAAAAAAAAAAGTTCAATTATATTAGCTAGAGAGGCTGTGAAGAGTTTTGCTTCTGACGTGACACAAGAGGAGACCCCATGTGATTGTCTGTCCACCTGGCAGAGAGGGATTTTTCAGGCTGCAGTATGGCAAAATGTTTTCCTTCAGCAATTTCTAGTCCCTTGCCTACTAATGCTTGTTCCTGCTTCTGTGTCACTGTTTGCCACCACTTCTGTGTTGCCAGTGAAAACACGTGGGTGGTCGTGCTTTAATCTGTATTACTGATATAGAACAGGTTTAAAGCAGACAAAAACAAGATGTGAAGTAGCTCAGGTAGGGGAAGAAGTACTTTAAAATCACTTTGATGTCAAAGAAAATAGACCACTGATTACTCACTTGGCATAATTTCCTACCTGCCCTCCTCTGGCTTTTCCTTCAACGCTCACAGCCAGACAAGCTTCTCTGCCAGTGAGACAGCAGTGCTGCCCTGCTGCATACATGTGTTGGTCTTGGTGGCAGTGGAAAAAAACTAACAGTGTGCTCTGGGCCAGTTCTCCTTCCCCTCCTAACAATATGAACCACAGCTTATAAATGAAAAACATTACTAATATATTGCATTTTACTCCAATATTTCAGAGTCTGAGGATTGTGCAGATCCCAGCAGGCCCATTTCTTCACTGGAAAACTGACTGAAACCTTCAAATCCATCCCTACACCTGACATTAAAAATGAAAGCTGTCACACCTATGCTGGCAGAATTATTCATACCAGATGAATAACACACCATTATGTAATTCTGGACATAACATTAAAAACCCCCAGTTTCCAAAACACAGATCTCTATCTGTTAGCTAGAAAAGTAGCTTGGGGATGTACAAACAGAGAACTTTCCAGTGAAAGGCATCAACAGGACACGCATGTAGCAACTCAGTAAAACCTCTAAATAAACCCAACACCAACAAACAAACAACTGAATAGAAAAAAAATATCTTACTCTCAGCTTCTCTGTTAACACAATAGGTAGGCAGTCCTCTGGCTCATTTTCTGCCACAGGCAGAGGATTTCTCTTCCCGCCTGAATTCTTACTTGTTTCCTAAAAAAAGTTTTCCAGTGACTCAGCTGGGAGCAGGGCTAAACCCAAAGTAAGGAAAGTAATGTTATGTCTAGCACTGCCTGAAATTTCTTCATGCGGACAGTCTTCTCAACAAACAAATGTTTTTTAACTGGCAGATGTATGTTCCAGTGAAAAAAAAAAAGTTGGCTTCCTGTGGCAAATTTCTAAGTGAAAGTTTTCCTGTTACCTTCACATTTCACTTTAAATGCTGTTTTGCTTCAGTTCTTCAACTGAAGAGAACTGAATCAAAACATAAGTCAAAATGATCTTTTTTTTCACTGAATTTAATTTTAACATAAAAACATGTCCTGTGAAAATCAACAGAAAACAAATGGCATTTAAAGTCCTTCTGACAAAGTTACTACGTTATTTCTAAGTATCATATTCATAGCAAAAGAAATTCCCATTAATACAATATTTTCTTGGAAAGTCAAATTCTTTTCATTCTAGTTTTAGATTTTCTTCAGAATTTCTTACGGGAAAATTTGTCTTTCAAACAGCTTATTACACACATCTTTTTTTCTGTATTTCTCTAACTTGCTCTAGAGAAGGATTTTTCTAATCCTGTGTCTGTTTTCCTTCCCTGGTTTTAAAGTAAGAGGACCTACATTTTGATACTCCATAGATCTCTAAAGGCATGACGGAAAATGGTAATACTTCATTTTATACAAATAAAGCTGAGAAAGAGATTAGTGATGTGAATTAACAACATTCATTCAGCATTTCAGTTGCAGAACCAGAACATTTAGCCTCTGGTCACATACCCTTTCCACCAGGTAACAGCCTTCATAATTCTGCAAATGCTCTGTACAACTTTTCCAACATTTTTTTTCAAGTATTCTTACATTATATATAACAGATATTAACTTATCTGATCTCAATATCTTAATTTTTACAAGTACTTCTACAGCAGTATACTTTACATTAATAATCTGCTCCAAACTATCAGCAGTAGTCAGCTGGTTGCTTGTAGGTGGTTATTACAGAGACTTAAAACCTTTCTTCCAATAATTCCACTTTATTAGGCTTTAACAAATTTGAAAAACAATTCCTAGAAACCTCTAGCTAAGTACTTATTCCAAAAAGCACAGAACAAAATTACACTTCTTAGACTTTTCAGCTCACTGAGAAACCAAAGAAGTCATAACAGAAAACCACAGAGAACCAAGGTGAAACAGAGGGGGAAGAGAATCAGCCTGAACCAGGGAGAGCTGTTAACAGAAAGTCAGCCGGCGCTGCATACAGAGTCACAGGACCATATCAGCATCCACTGGCAAGGAATTCCTTTCTGTCAAGCAAATCCCTGCTCTTAGAGAAGAGCAGAAACTCATCTGAAAAGGTCTATAACAGCAACATTGACAAGGTAATCATTCTTTTAGTTCAAGTTACCCCAGAGAAGCAGATAGGAAGAAGTCTGTGCAAGTCTGATGAAATACAGTATAATCCGCTGCAGGGTGCTTCTAGCTTTAATGTTTTTGGCACAACAAAGGACAGGTTGGTCCACAACAAGTTTTAAAAGTTGGAGAAAGATTTCCAACATAACACACTCAGTAACAGACATAGCCCATGGAATAGTACGAGTTAAAACCCCATCACAGAGCATGTTAATCACTTCAGTCCATGTTCTCTCTGCCCACATTCCTCCTCAGACCTGCTGCTTAGTGTTTTCTATTGGCAAAGCACCTCTGAAGGACAAGAGCCAGCCCATGGAAACATTAAGCACAAAGATTTCATGGAATATAGGTCAGACCAATCCATGCCTGAGTCAACAGCAGCACAAGGCAATCTGAGTGTGCTACATCCACCCCAGGGCTCGTTACAGGGATGGCGCAGGCTAGCTTGTTCCACCAGGCAGCTGGGATCTCTGACAGTTCAGTGCTTCCTCTCCCTCTAAGTTTTTATAAATCACTAAAGCTCAGAAGGAAATTATTTTTCCAAGCTGCAACTTTTTTTTTTTTTTTTTTTTTTTTTTTTTTTTTTCCCCCAATATGATGGGAAAATCTCTGAAATCACGTCAGGACAAAAAGAGAAACTTTCAAAAACTTTTGTGTCTGTTTTGTTGTGTGTGTGTCTTTAAATGAATGAGAGAGAAGAAGCTCAGAGACCACTGCTGGCTAAGATATTCCATTGGGAGGTAAAACAAAACAAAACAAACAAACAAAAAAACAAACAAAAACAAACAAACAAACAAAAAATCCCCCCTCCAAACAGGCTCAGACACTGCTCTGCCTTTTCATTGCCTGCCAAATAGGTGCTGTAAACACCAAGCCTATGACCTATACTGGAGCCTCTCTCTACCATCCCTCTTCTGGGCAAATGGTCAAGTGTTAACTGCATATGAGAGTCTGGTCTGCCATACTCCCAAGAAAACTCACTATCCACTGGTTTATAAAGTCAGTCTCCCTGGCAATTATTGCGAGAAAGTAAAGCAACTGCAGAAGGAGACACCAATCAATTCCAGGCTAGAGAACATGAAGTCTAGGAATGGGGCAAGGGGAAGAGGATAATAAATTCAATAAAATGTGAAATACATAAGGATATCAAGAAATACAAGGCAGGAAAGAAAAAAAAGGGGGGCTTACCAGTGGGAAAATGCTTGCAGATCTACAAAGTGTGAAAGACCCCACCAATCTAAAACAGCAATACTTTTGGGTCTGCAGAACTTCAATGGAAAGTGGCATGATAACAGAAGGAGAACTAGAACCTGCAGGCTCTAAATCCCGACCAATTTCAGCACTCAGTTCAATAAATTGGGAGAATGCATATTTATTTAGGTTAAATAAATAAATAAAAAGGGTGGGGGTTAAAACTTTATTTTAATGTTGAAACCTTCCGTAGAAAAAAATCAGTGGGACTTTATATGTAGAGAATCAACTAAGAAATATAGCTGAGGTCACAGCTGATTTTTTTCAGAGTAACAGAAGACTAACAAAAACCTTAGTATCCCCTTACAGAGCCTTTTTTTTTTTTTTCTATATGTTGGGCTGTGTAACACTGTAGAGGGTTAGGTTCCTTCACAAGAAGACATATTGCACTATCTCCAACTGTATAATACATGCAAGCATCTCATCTGTTTGATATAAAAGAGAATCTCTCCTTTGCTTAGAAGTGGGAGATTTACTTAGCTCAAGATTTACATTTGATGTTAGTGTCTGAAAGTCTTGGATAAAACAGAAGTTACCGCTGCAGGGACACAGAATACTGAAAACACAGCTGTTGTCTTCTATCCTGATCTCCCCAGAATTGCTCTGCAAAAGTAACAGTATGTTTACACTGATACCATACATTGTCTGGTCATTCTTCTTAATGACCATAACTAGCCACATTATGGTAAGTTTAAATCAACTAATACTGAAACAATAGCAGTGTCAGAATTACAGTGTGCAGACAGAATGAAAAGAGCAGGAAAATGAGTCAATGGGCATAAAAGAAAAAATGAGGAAAAAAAAACAGCAATGGAAAGATCAGTTCTCTCAGGTAAACTGCAGTGGCAAGTGCTCAAGGTATCTTGCTTTAGCTGCAAAGGAAGGACTGAGATCACTGCTCTGCACTCATGGCTGCAGCCTCAGTCATCCCATTGTAAATGGGTTCCAGTTAATTCGGACTGGGAAGCTGGACCTTAAAGGAGCCCCATCTCCTGCTGCACATCATGCCACCCTGAGATAAATCTGGACTGGAGAAATCTGAAAAAGAGGTGGCAAATCAGAGAGGCTGAAATATTTGAGCAGGGGACAGTCAGAGAACAGTAGACTAAATATTTAGGCAGTTGTATTCTGATTTACTTGCCACTACTGTCCCCGTGAACTACGCAGAATATAAGAGGATGACTACTGATGTTACGTAGAATAATCTATAGCTTATAATAGTCCTTACAACTGGAACAAGAGGACAGTCTAACAGCAAGAATTATGCTGTTAACATATCCTTGGAACAGGGATCCTTGTTACAGGCCCATGGAACAGGGATGAAATGGTATCACTCAAGTATTATAATCCATAACACTGGCCATGAACCTAAAGAACACGTAAATTAACATGCACCATTATATTCAGAGCTTGAACAGAATACAGCCTTTTTCTTTTTCCCAGAAGTGCAAATACTGCCTTGCAAAGCACATTTCTTCATCTATTTCTCCTGTTATAGGGTGATTTAGTTCTGTAATTAAAATGAAAATTAAGTTTGTCCCTGTGCTTATATGTTTTTCATTTGAGGAAATCATAAAAAACTCTTGATTCGTTTCTCTTTCAAGTCTATCAATTTCAATCGTTAAAAATATCAACCTGCACATCATTTTACAACAGACTTTGTGGGAAAAAAATATATGTATCTCCATAAAATCAATTGTTTTTTCAACTGTTTGCTCATGCTACATAAATCATGAATCCCACTTTAAATGAATCATCAGCAGCATCAGAAGCTTTTAGATTAAAAACTTATTAAACCTTTTCAATAGTTTATAAATTTTAAAAATGATACAACTGGTTAGGGAGCAACAATTCTGTTTGCAATGCTGATGGAGAAGCTACCCATGTTGACTGAATGTCTGCTTCTAAAAATATTTCAGATCATAGTGCTTACTATTAGAAGGGGTCTCACTGAAGTTAGACTTCTACTTCATTATTGAAAATTGTCACATAGTTGTAAAGATACCTTTTTCTTGCATGGTGGGTGTACCTTGCAGATCCTAAATACTCTGCAATGTACAGCTCTTGAGACTGTGACATGCATCTGCCCTTAAAACTCCATCTCTACTAACTATGATCTTTCTTTCAGATCTTTACTTAATCTCAGCATCAGGAGAGTAAAAAATAATTTTTTTGATTTTATTGTTGCAAGGTTTTTTAAATGTCTGTTTATTAGGAAATTCACTGAAGTAAATGTACATTTGCCTGTAGCTATTTCTGCATCTTATATGTTTCAACTGCATCTTATACATTTCAACTGCAAATTGGAAGAACCTCTGGATAAAAATTTTTTGCAAAGTTTTTACTGTCCTTCCTCCCCTGGGAACATCAGACTTGGCAAATACATAGCTTTTAGAGTACCGGATTAAATCACAAAGGAAGCTCTTATATATCATTGAAATAACTACTCACAGTTACTACATGCATCCCTAAATTTTACCTTACAACCCTTATTAACTCCTGCTGCTGAACATACCAATTCTTATTCTTAACAGTTTCATTCAAAGATGTGTAAACTGACACAAATATATATTTCTTATACATCTTGTACAGCAAACAATAGGTTTAATGAACTGAGTCTCACTGCCTCTGACACCAACATGAAACCTACAAAAAACATACTTTTAAGTAGATACCCCTACATTTATATTTTGCTCTTTTATCTTTCATTACAATGGGGGTTGACATCTTAGAGGTGTACATTTTGCTGTACTAGTTATACTCTGTTCAAATTATTTGCCTATGAAAACTCCTGTTGCTAGAGATTTTCATAGATTTTTTTTTTTTTTTTGATTTGGAAAAATATATATGTACTTCCCTGTATAGAGATACATTTCTCATACACAGCTGTGCTGTTTTATCTAATATGTGGAAAAAATAATCAGTATGCAACAGCATATATCTCTGTCAGCATTTTTATGTGTTTTTTCTGTTGAAATACAAGGAAACTGATTATAAAAATGGACAGACCATATAACTGAAAAGATTAAAAACATATGACAACATTCAAACAACAGAAGTATGTGAGAAAGTGGTAGTGGGATTAACACTCCTTCATAGTTCAAAACTGATTATTTGGATATAGCCTTCCTCAGTCATTGATCTATGATTTGCATTAATCCCTAGCTTAAAGAGCATTGCGGTGAAACAATTTTCCTCGTAAGCTAGAAACTCTATACTGTTCCTAACTGTTATGCAAATTTTCATTTCTGATATGCATTTTGATGTCACTCTACAGAAAATCCAATTTTCCTTTTGAGACATGACACAGGAACAATAAAAAAAGAATAAACAGAAGCAGAGAACTTGCCCAACTTTATTCTGAGCCAACTTCCTCTCCCTTCTGTGTCTGACTTAGATTTCTCTTCCTTTTCACTTTTTCCTCATTTTTACTTCTTTTTCCGTTTAAAAAGAGACAGATTATTTCTGAGATGTACCATCTTTTAAGAAAGTCAAAATTCATGTGCAAATCAATCTTTTATTGCACAAAGTTCATTTTAATTTTGGTTTGGATGTTCCTGTCTTCCATGAAACTCTTGTTCCAGCTAGGAGTCACTTTCTGCTTCAAAAAACTGGGTTACTCTGGACTTTATTAACTTTATCAATGGAAATCTCAAAGGATGGAGACAGCAAAACCTCTCTGGACAACCTGGTCTTTTGCTGAACATCCCTTGTGTTGAGAAAGTTTTTCCTTACCATAGAACCACAGATAGAATCACAGAATGGTTTGGGTTGGAAGGGACCTTAAAAGACCATCTAGATCCAATCCTCCAGATCTGGGCAGGGACACCTCCCACCAGATGGCCCAAAGCCCCACCCAACCTGGTCTTGAAGCCTGGAACTGTCTTGTTCCAATTCAAGTCTGTTGTCTCTCACCCTCTTGCCATGCAGCACTCTGAAGAGTCCATCCATCCTGACAACCTCCTCATAGATACAGGCAGGCTTCTATTAGGTTCTCTGAAGCTGCCTAAGAAATATATATATATATATATATATTTTTTTTTTTTTCCAGGCTTATGCTCAGAAGCAGTACTCTCAGTCTCTTTTTACAGGGCAAATGTTGCAGCCCCCTGACCATACCATCTGTCCGCTGTAGAATTTAAACTAATTTATATAGCTTTGTTGTACTGGGGGCCTAAAAATGTATGCAGTGTCTAGATACCAGGGATCATCTTCCTTGAGGGGAAAAAAAAAAAAAAAAAAAAAAAAAAGAAGGATTTTTTGTACTTGTTTCCTTCCTTTGAGCATGTCTGTGTATATATACAGTTGCATGTTCACACATACAGATAATCTGGAACTAAATATCTCTTCCCTGATTTTGTATAATGAAAAGATATTAAAGATATTCAGCCTTTTCTGGCTTATACTAATATTCATGAAAGACAGAGCTGTATAAAGATACACATTTTAGTGTTACTGTTTGCACAGGTAAGCCTTCAAAAGTTAACATATGCTGATAGTTGTTACATTTATGCTCAAACCCCTAAAATGTTGCTGTGCATGTAGGCACAGCTTCAGGTATCTATTGTACATTTTAACATTAGCCTCTAGTATTTTTTTCTTAAATTTGTTTCTTCTAGGTTAAAGGATGATGTGGAAGTCTTGGTCCAAACAAGGAAACAAATGAGAAGTAGGAGAAAATACTTTTTTAAGGCCAAGGAATACCTAAGAGGAGAACCAGGAGAAGGCACCAAATGGTGCCAAAATTCCCAAGCTGCTGTCATAGTGGGCAAGGCACCACAGAGATGACAGAAAGTGGGAGAATTTGGTAAAAGAGAGAGGGAACAGTAGGTGAAGTAAATGTGCAGTCTGTGTAATAAGATATCTCACTGCAGTCCTGTGGTTCAGATGAGGAGCGGAACATGTGTGAAGGCCCATATTATGATTCCTGGGGAGCACTAAAGTCCAAAAGAGAAATAACTCCAAGGTAAGGTTGTCTTAAAGAGCAAAGCGTCTTGCCAATTCACTTGGATCAAAGCATCAAACTTCCACCTCAGTCCAAAACAGGCTCCCTGAAAAATACTCTCAGTACTTAATGTTATACCTACAATCAGTAAAAGAAAATAAAAAGACCTAGTAGACATCTACACAAGTAATTCTTAAATAGGCTCCACATATAAAACAGAAAATAAGTTTTTGGTCAGTTAGTTGGCCTGAGAAAATGCATTGTTTTGTCATTTATGATTATTGTCGTCATCTCACACTCGGTCTGATATAGTTCCCTAATGTTTTACACACACATGCCATACACTCTTTTCTTCATCTACTTCATTTGGTATGCATTCAGAGTAATGCCAGACTACTGGATGACAGAGGCTGCAGATGTTCATGCACCATATGTGAAACTGCAACTGAAATGTTAAGATGTTTCTAAGAATCTTTGTAATTCATTTCTAGCCAAAGCAAAAGATAGACCTAAGACTTCAAACATCACTACTTAAGTACTTACAGGTGTCTTTCTTGTTCCCTTTCACATTACTCACCAGATTCAACTCTAGGTGGCTTTCCAAACAGTGTGCTTGCACATGTAGACAGTGTATCTTAAACAGAGAGCTTGTGGAGTCTTACCATGAAGATAATTCAAAT
Organism: Aythya ferina; assembly: GCF_964211825.1. NCBI lineage: Eukaryota > Metazoa > Chordata > Aves > Anseriformes > Anatidae > Aythya > Aythya ferina. The sequence continues at coordinate 40,807,621 of NC_140301.1, forward strand.
ACTGTCTGGACAAGGGCCTGGGCAACTGCTCTAGGTGGCCCTGCTTGAGCAGGGTTGGCCCATATGACTTCTAGAGGTCCCTGCCAACCTCAGCTACTCAAGGACTCTGTGAGTTACATCCACTTTAGGATGCATTAGAAAGAAGCATCCTTTAAGGACAGTGACATAAGAGATAAAATCATTTTCAGTGTTCTGAATTACCATGTAACTGGCATAACTTAGTAGTAATAAAAAGTTCTTGACCCACAGGTTATTCAGATGACAATTTTCACACCTTATGAGTAAGTCTTATAAAACACCATAATCAAACTTATAATGAAATTTTTCCCTGTTCAAAGTAAGAGCCATAAATTAATAGTGTGCTACATTGCAATGGTGATTCGAACAAGTCATTATTATATTCTGAGATTTAAAGTACATACTAGAGTTAACTGCAGCTGCTCTCTACTACTCGTGTTAAATATTATATGTTAGAGCAAACCTGACATACTGCATTAACAACTCAGAAGTCAATGACAAATCTCCTACAACATGCAGACCAACACAAGTAAGTTTGAATTTCTGAAATATCAATATAAAAATTGCATTTCTGTTTTTAAATTATTCTACAAATCCCATTTAAGTGAGCAATAAGGATACTATAATAAATTCTTTCTATCTTGGTAAATCATACCATAATTTGTGCACACACTAAATGCTGACCAAATTCATTAAAAGCAATAATCACAAATTGCTTGGGGTTTCTATTCACTATTAACAGGTTTTAAAGAAATGCCTATGAGATTTAGGAACAGAAGTTGTTTTTGAGACTTCCCTCCAAGGTTTTAATAAACTTAATGAGAAGGGGAAACTCTAAAAACCTCTAGAAATATGAGTATTTTCCACTTGTAAATGCTGGAACACTGAAAACACACACAGTTCTGCAACTGCAAATGTTTTTTAGTCATAACTAACTAGTTACCTTTATTTCCCATGAACATAATATTCACACTACATTTATTATTTACCTCTGCAGCCCACATCCCTCATCACAGACATTCAGCCTTCAGATTCACAATTTTCTGCTGTGTTGATGCCAATTCTCTTGCCTCTGACCTGCTGGCAGCTCTGTACACCCTCTCACACAGGAGGTCAGGATGAAATGAGAGCTGTAACCCAACATCACTCCATAAAACAACCTAACTCCTTCACTGGACCACACAGAGCTTTTCCTTAGGGACTACCATCCACTGATCCATGCAAATGTTCAGTGCAGCCATCTAAATTAATGAGAGAATGGCTCTTTCTGTTGTTCTACATACTGCTACAGAATGTAAGGAATTAAAACACGTCCATTAAGTTGGGAGTTAGAAAACAGTGTTTTAAAATTACAGATTATTTTAAAATCTATGTTGATAAGGTTGCATATGTGCAAACAACCAGGGAAGAAATAAGCATTTATACCCACTGGTTCTTTTCTCCTCATTTTTTGAAGTGAATGCATCACTATTACACAGATATTTCATTCTTATGAGAGTTAACTGCCAGCAACTTTCCCCTTCCCTTAGAAAAAAAGTTAAAGAATATTTAGGCTACAAGAAATGGACTTCTATTTCAAAGAGATGGCTGGTGAGCAGTAAAGCAGAAATGCAGCCTTGATTCATTGATGCATTCACATTTCCAACAAATACCTATTTGATAAGGCTATTTCCTCACTTAGAGTCAGACATCACACAGAAAATTTCCCCTATGAGTCACTGATTTATATGAGTATTAATTATTTTACCTGTAGTATACATGCAATCTCTGCATTTCTTCTTCTAATTTTTTGCACTGTTGAAGAGCCGCCTCTTTTTCCTGTTGCAAGGCTATCAATTCTGCCTGAAAAATAATAAACAAATGATAAACACTTTCTTCAGAATACCCATGTTGCTTTGAAAACATAAAAATCCTTTGTGCATTCATTTCAGCCATGCTTTATTGTAATACATGTATTATGTTATACTATTCTCTAACGTTGGCTATGTAATTTTTATGAAAAATTCCTTTCTTCTTGTAGCATTGAAATTGTTTCTTGTTCTTTTTCCTGACAGGATCATGTTTTGAATGGTTTTCCCTTGCATATATAGTAAACGTTTTGAATGGTTAAGGTTAGCTATATTCAGTTCAGTCACATGTTTATCAGCACTTTTCATATTTATATGATGTTCCTAATGCAAAATTGTGTTGACCAACATACTTTGCAGAGAGTGGAGCAAAGCACTCAGCCATCAACAACTGATGTGCAACTCTTGCTCTGCACGTGGCTCTCACGCATTGCAGCTCCTGTACCGGGCGCCACCTGATGCTCCCAGCTAGGACTGCTGAGACCAGCAGTGGCGGCCCTCTCATCCAGGACCTGGTTCCTAGTGGGGTGAGGAACCCCTAAGGAACCACTGTCATCTCCCACCTGTGCACCATCCCGGATGTTCCCCCTCCCTTTGTTTATTCACACTGTGCTGTGAACGGCTTGTGACTCATAACCATTATGGAAATTGCCTGTGTGGCTTGTAAGGTCAGGAAGGTAGCCAGCCTCGACATGGCACTACGGTTAAAGAGGAAGTAGGATAAATAAGTACTCATGCATATTTAATGTTACCTTACAGTTTAATCAACATTAATTTTAAAATGTCCAATTTCAATAGCACTGCAGAACTCCCTTGAGGGCCCAGATACCATATAAATTATCTTATAATCAGTGGATGATTAATTGTTGTAACAACAAATAAGACGGGACTTGCCCAACAATTCTTTGACACATGAGCCTGAGCATATGGCTGGTTTCCAATGTTTTTAATGCATGGTGTAAGTTATTAATTGTACAAATTGTAGAGCCCCAAACCAAGTCGTACGTGTGTGAGAAATGCTGATGGTGAATTCTGCCAACTCCTCAGGACAGTGTTGTGGAACAGTTTCTCAGTAAATTGAAGACTTGTTACATGAGCGATGAACACATGAAGGGAATGGCACAGAGTTCAGCTCTGAGCTCTGCCAGGCTCACTGTATAATCACGAACAACTCTGTTTGTATACCTCAAAATCCCTCTCCTAAAACAGGACTCGCACTTGTTGTTTCCTGCACATCTATTAAGACTATATGTCTTCAAGGCAGGTGTTTTACTGTTTACTGTCAACTCCCAGTCATCTATGGGCAATTTATCCTGCTGGTTGATTAATCATGTCCTGGATACATGGCTGACTCCTGGCAAATTTTATCAAACACAGCCCTGCACAAATGCAGCCACACAACCAGTCTCTGCGCTGTGCTGCTCAGTGGGTCATTCATGCATTACCCAGGGTTTTGCATTATTGGGGTACAAAACCCACTGCTGCAGCTGTTCCTGTAACAGACATTCATAAAACGTTAACAGGAATTTCTTGGAGAATAAAAACCAACTTTCTAACTCTATGGAGCATTCCTACAGCTTGAAAAGCAGAAAGCGTTAATGTTTAACCTCCAAGTGACAGTGGTATAGAGCTTCAGATACTGAAAACAATGTACTGGATGCTGGCAAGCCCTAACTCCTGCCATCAAGAGGTTAAAATCCTCTGCAGGTGAGCCGCTTGCCTGGTGCTGCTTGCTGCCTTGCAAGCAGAACGCACAGAACACAAGAATGTCAGCCAAACCAAGCTATTTTCTATAATTATACTGTACTGAAGGTGAAACAACATTCTTAAAAATTGGAAAACACGCTTGAATCAAAGTAGGTGGTTTGTTCTAGAGGCCAATAATTAACATCCTTGCCAATTTTCAGTGTACTGTGAAGTGTGATTGAAATGGTAGACTGAAAGGAAATGTGTGCAGCTGACACACCTACTCATGGGGAGATTAACGGCTGGTCTCTTTGGAGAACTATCATAAAAAATACACCTAACGTGCCACTCACTTTTCAGGACAAAAGTCAGAAGGCACTTGGGTCTGGAGACTCTTATTTGTGTCAGTTTTCAGCAAACAAAGTTGCATTGATTTGACTGGGTTTGAGTCTAATTTACACCAGTAAATGTAACAGCAGAATCATGTTGCTTGGGTTTAAAAAACAAAACAAAAACCCAAACCAAACCAACAGTGAAAAACAAACAAACAAACAAACAAAAAACAAACACCAGGAAACATCTACAACTAAAGGGAAGAAATGAAGGCATTTGGTAACCTCCTGAAAAGCATGTAGTAGGTTGATACTAGGGAGCAACATGAGAGCAACAAGAATTCCAGTGCAGAAACTTTTGTGTATGATATGCAGCTATGCAAAAAATGGCTTATTCGCAGGCCTGAAGAGTGGTAAACATAAATAGATGACTCAAATATCCTCACAAAACAAAGATGTCTTCCTTCACAAGGAGGAGGAAAGCAGAACAACATCCATAATGAAGTTAAACTGATAACTAAAATAATGGTGCCTGGATTACTATAAAATATTTGGAAGACTCCTATAATATACATTGAAATCCATCCACAGCGCATGTGGCAAAAGTCCTACATGAGCTCACCTCTAGTAATAACAATAACTATTTGGGAACTTTTTAACAAAATATTATTCCTTTAGAAAATGTCACAATGTGGAAATCAGAAGTTCTCACAGAAATGTATCAGTTTTGATTAAATTTTTTTTTGGAAACTAGGGGAGAGAAAGAAGAAAAACAAAAAGAATTACACTTAGATTCCTCTGGTGGAGGCTTTCCCTAGAAAGCACATCTAGCAGAGAGGTCAGTCACTGCTTTGGCATATGGGCCACCCTCAATGAAGTTTCTGTTTAACTCTGAAAGGGTATTCTGATAACTGGGATATAGTCTCTTTCTCACAATTTTGTTTTGCCCAACAATTCTAATGCTTTCATATTTGGTTTAATGTGATTAGATCCTTTCCTCTTCTGTCTCCCAACCTAATCTAGTGAAAAAGAAAATTCTTGTTTCTACACTTCTCTTATGTTTCATTTTAGCAGTTTCTTGTAGAAAAAATTAATTTTCTCAATTAAATAAAATTTAAAAGCTAATTGCTCCATATCAGACTTAGCAAAGCCAGATCTTGAATGAGAAAATCTCTTTTTTTGAAATACATTTGCCTGTGCTTCAAAATATTTAAAGGAACAATGCTACATGCTTTCTTAACCCACTGGTGGGAAAAATTCAAAACTAAAGCAAAGGAAAACACTTTTTATCTGTTCCTATCTCCACTAGGGCAAACATGAACATCCTCAACTCTACTCTAAATAGAAAGAGGTAGGAATACAGCATCCTATGCTGTCAGGTTCCCTATGGGTAAGAGATGACTTTCATAATGCCTTTCTGCACACAACAGAAAGAAAAAACATTCAATGAATGTGAATAACAAAGCTTAATAGCTTCATCTTCTTACTTTTTTTCTTATGCATTTATCAAGCATATATATTGCACCTGTATATATTTACAGAGCATATACATTTCCTTCTTTGTGTAGGCTAAATATAATTCTTTCTGTTATGTCTCAGCAAGTAGGCTTTCCATTCCCCTGATCAATCAACCCAAACCCATCTGTGCTGTGCTAGCAGTACTTGCTAACTCCAGTGAAAACATCTTCCCCGGCACGTTCTTGCATTCCTTTTGCTCACAGTCAGCCTCCTGTATTTGTCTATTCACCTGTCCACTGCTATTACCCAGCTAACAGTAAAAACTCCTGGTACCACTGAATTTCACCACACTTTTTTTTTTCTTTTTTTTTTTTCTCTCATGTACTTGAGGCCATTCCAATCATTCAGCAAGACAGCTTGAACTTATTTTGTATTAACAATATAAATAATAATACCTCCCAGTTCTGTGGCAAACAGCCATTTTGTTTGTATGCTGTTGTTCTTTATGCCAAATGTTCTTAATGAGAACGTTGAAGAAAACAGGTTCATCACCAGCCAGAGAAACTGGATAGAAATTCCACTAAATCAGTCCTTGGACCTTAACATTTCTCTTTTCAAAGCTGTTTGTTCTTGCCTTCCTGCTAACTAGTTCCTTATTGCTTTTGACTAATCCCTCATCTCCTTCATGGGTGTATGATATTTTGCAGATGGACAAGAGCTGAACCTGTCCATCCTTCCAAACAAGAGATGCTAGGTGTACTCAGTTAATAGCAGCATATTAAACCTATGCTTGCTTGTAAAATAACAACTTACTTTCTATTTTTTTTTTTAATTAATAATTTTTCATGTGGCACTACTTTAGCTTTACTTCTGTGTTAGCTTATATATAACAAATTTCCATGTCTAAATAAACAATTACATCAAAGAAGAATTCTTGCATGATCTTATTTGGGTGAAAGCTGTACTTCAATACACTGTTAATGGATGCTTTAAGTATTTTCCTTCCAAATTAACTCCAAAGACTCAAAATAAATACATGTATTAACTGGTCTACAATTGCCAGGACTTGTTTTTTCTTTTCCCTTTTAAGTGTTGACAGTGCCTCTGCTAATTCTGTCAAATTACACCACACGCAACTTCAAAAAATTTATTAAAGAACTTTACTATAATTCCTGCAATTTTAATTTGGAATTTTGGGATGAAGACCAATATTATCCCAATCTGAGCACAATAACCTACTGAACAACTAGGATATTTCATTTATATTTCATTTCCATACCTTCATTTCTCTTAACCCTTGTCCTCATAGTTGACATCATCATTAGTAAATGCTGGCAGAAAAAAAAAAAGATCACACACTTTTGGACCTAATACGTGTTATCCTTGATCTCTATGCCATTCTCAGAATGGTAGCACATTTCCTCTTTCCTTGTTCTCATTTCAGTCATTACACTATTGTTTAATTTCGTTTCCACAGGCCAATTTAGCTTAACCTCCAGCAATTTTCATTTGTCCCTGTATCTTCTGTTTTTAAAGACATAACTTTCTTGGTTAATGAGTGCTCTTTTTTTTTTTTTGTAGATAATCACTTTCTTCTTATTGAGGTTATAATTCACCCAAATAAAACTGCCACCCTTTCCCGTAAGCATTTTCCCCTCATTTGACTAAGAGACTTATTAACATATAGGTATTCCTTAACTTAGTAATGGCTTCTACCAATAGCTTTCCTTCCACAGATTCCAGACACTCCTATGGATTAAAAGGTGGCTGAATAAGAAGTCTTGAGATTCTCAAGGGTCATTTCTACAATTTATGGACTCAAGCATTTACATTTGTTAGAGCTGGGTAGTGGTGAATGATGGCAATAAGGTATTGTTCTGCTACTTCAGTCTTGTGTTATCTGGGGTCTGAAATGGAATCTAGCCAGAAATGTCTGGCCAACTGAATTGCCCCAGTTTCTGCTGGGGGCAGTATTATGTTTCTGGTGATATTAGCTGACTAGTTCAACAGTAAGAGGCCAGTTGTCTTCTTAGGGCAGTAGGAGATTGGGAAGGAGAGCAAAGGTTTCTTTCATTTTGAATTAGAATGACTAAGAAAAAAAAATCAGGAAAAATATTTTAAAACCATTTAAGAGATATTTTTATTTTACACTACTTTTACTGCTTTCACATTTTACATCTCATGTCAATAACAGTAGCATGTACTGCATAACAGAGCAGGTCATGTTGTGACACATTATGACATCCAACTTTTAACCATCCTGTTGTTTTTACATTAGCAGCTGCTACTTAGTGCAGATTACTCATCTCATCTTATTTTCTATTTCAAAGTGTCAACACATCAAACTGTTCCACAACAGAAGCAGGTGATGATCTAGAAAAGAAAATGAGCACTTGTCTTATTAATTGGAGGATCAGAGGTTTTCAGGGTCAAGAAAAAGACTCCAGCTAACATGAGGGAACTGAAAATGCCTAGATCTCTAATGACATGCTAAGCGATCACCTTGTTTTTTTCTTTATCTCACAGTGTTAACGTGTCAAACTGTTTCACTACAATACAAATGGGACAGTTTGACCTAGAAAACTAGATAAAACAAAGTCTTGTGCCTTTTTTTTTTTTTTTTTTTTTAACTCACTGGAAACAGAAGTGCTAAGGTACTAATGACAACTCCTGTTCTTACCCTTGCCATAAGAGTGGTTCCAGAGTGTTTATTAATATGGTGATAGGTGCTTTAAATATAGAGAGAGAGAAAAAAAATGCAACGTGTGTCCAAGTAGCAGCTGGCCTGGCCAATTTTAAAAATGAAAAGTGAAAATTGGAACTGTAATATAATAAATGTTATAAATTATTAACATCTCATGTAATATATAACTAAACAATAAAAATAAATTTAAAACATGAAATAAAATCTGAATTTGGTAATGTAGACTCAAATTTTTACCAAACAAAGATTCTGGGAAATAAACTTGAGACAAAAAAGTTTTGAATGCTAACTTAAATCATTAGAAATTCACGAAAATGTAGTTTCTCAACACATCATTTTCCAATGGAAATAATTTTTATTAAACTATTGCAACCTTGACTGTAAATCAAATGACTGTATTTTTTGCAATTCAGGTTTGGCCATGGTGACATCACATCCTTTATTTCTGATTTAAGAATCAGTTGGTAAAATACAATTTCAAAGAAATAATGGAAAGATACCAGCAATACAGAGAAACTTGTATTTGAAGGGAAAAATAAAAATTAAAGCACACTGTTTTGGACATGGTGTGTCTAAAGCAGAAAATATTTTCTGCAGGACTTAAAATATTCTGGTTATCTGAGGAAGCTTTCTCATGTCCCGTTCATGGCTGCTTAGGTGACTGGACTAGAAACCAGACACGTCTCTTCTAAGGCAGAGTGGGTTATCAAATATAAGCTTGAAACAATGAAGAAAAACCTCTCTGATCTGCTTTAATAACAAGCATGTTTCCCTCAACTCCAAGAGACCTGACTTGCTTCCCCCACACCATGAAGAATATTATGCTTTACAGCAAACTTTACTGGCAGTCTCCTTGGAGGGAAGGAAGAAGGAACTGACCATGTAGGCTGGAACAAGCTAGGTAGCCTGGAAGCAGCCCTCCAGGTTGCCTCTGAGGCCTACTGGCAGACTGCTATGGGAAAGCTTCAAATGTCAGTACCCATGATAAACCTCTTGTCCACATAAATGACTCGAGCCACTATGATATCAAGACAATATCTGGTACAAACAGTAAGTCGTCAGCACAGGATCCAAAAGGTAGTGTTGTAATGTTGTCTCAGAAGCTTTACAATAACAAAGACCCTATTCAATAAAAAGCACATTCCCCTCAGCCCCAGAAGTGTCCTATCCAGTTTGGGGCGGAACTGAACTGGCAGAAGAACAGAAGAAAGTTCGTATTACAGCTAGACACGTTTTAGCTGTGCTGTAGGCAGAAACAGTGTGTGCTTTTAGGGCTCTCAGTCTGGTATGTTTTCAAGTTCTGCTAACAGCCCCAAACCTGAGCACAGCAGCATCCCTCTGTTCCTAAAAGGAAGCATCCAAGAACTATTTTCCAGCCTTAACACCTAGTGGCTTGACCTGCCGTGAATTCACACACCAAAATCTCTCTTCTGTCCACTTCTAGAAGGCAGGGCTGCTAATACCAGATTGTCTAAGGGAATAGACCCTGGTAACCAGTGTCTTTAAAAGGCATTCTCTGGGAGTGCAGGTTAAAACCATGCCAGGGAGCTTTCTAACAAAAAGAATAGATGATTGTGTGTCATTCTGCAAGTCCACGTCCTGATCCTATTTTAGTTACTGCAGTAAACACAAATAGTCAGTCTCACCAACTAACAGGGACTTATTAACTTAAACAAGCTTGATAAACCTGACTTATATATGAGTTCAAATGACAAATTGCTTCTCTGTTCCCAACAGGCAGATGAGGCACACTTGACTGTTCAGCAGGACTGTCCCAGAGCTCCACTCCAAAGATGCAGGAGTAATTCTTGCTTGGATGTACCCTTCTAACCTTATTTCAGTACTTAACCTCTATTGAAGACTTTACCTTATAGTAAAGTCCTTGGCTTTGACCTATGACCAGCTATTGACTGTGTCTTTCCATTACAATTTGGACTTGCTTATCCTTTGGCTTCTCTATTAAGATATTCATTTATCAGAGTTCCTTACTCTTGATTTCAGTGTGACACCAGTTCCTTAGTCTAACTGAGACACTCTGACATTTCACAAATCTTTTTTCCGTAAGAAAATATGTACACTAAAATCATTCATGCCTCATTAAAGTGGCAGAAAAAAACATGCAACGCAGTAACTTGAGCAAAAAAGCAGTTGACAATTTATGCTTGAAAGCTCATAACCAATGCTAAATGACAATATACCCGAAATTATAACCTTTCAAGCAAAGAGACAGAATGACTGTTACCTTTTGGCAGACAGGACTTCTGCAGAAGGCAGGAGTGTCAGAATCCCACTACAGCAATTAAACTATGAATCTTTCATAAAGGCCATGACCCTGTACAGAACTATAAAAATGAACGGTCCCACTGACTTCACTAGGATTGCTTCTGTCCGTAGGTCTTGCAGGATTTGGAAAGATAGGTAGGGAAAAGCTTGAGTTAGTATTTACTACTTCACCTTATGGAAAACAAATTATAAGGAGGCATACGCACTCAAATTTATCAGATATTTTTATACACACAGATGTGAAATCAAAGTACTGAGTTCAACAGTAACTGTTACACCTAAGAAAAGAATAAATCATTACTGAATAAATGTTTCTGTTAGCAGGAAAATTAGGAATAAGAGAATCAATAAGTATATGCCCCACACAAATATGTCCAGACTTTAAGTACCAAGACATTCTCAGTGACTTTGAATCTGGCAAGCCTATTATTATTTCTTCTCCTTTGATATCTGAAGTTCTCATCTGACTACCTAGCAAAACAATTTGGGCTCTTTCCCCAGCCGGATTAATTTTGTGCCTAGCACTTCTGGGAAAAAGAAAAAGCTGCATATCTGTTCCTGAGGCTGTCTGCAGGCTTTATTACGTTGAACTGCCTGTGCAACTGGGATGGCTGTGAATTTCTGAGACACGTGAACAAGCTGCCATCATGTCTCTTGTGATGAGAGGATCCTCAACAGATAATTTAAAACAGTTTCAGTCTTTGTGCAGTCCTTGATATGTAGAAACAATCAAACATTCTGAGTTCGAATATCCAGTGCTGATTTTGATCATATTTATGCAGAACAACTCCCTGAATCTTGCTTTTTCCACATTCTTATTGCAATGTTTTCTACCCAAGTAGAAGTCTAAGGACTTTTAATAAGAGTAAGAAAGGCAAATAGGAACGTTTGCGAGAAGTATTCAAGTATTCTTATAGGAACCATCTATCTGCTGGAAAAAGTACATGAGAGGATTTGATAGACAGCACCTTCCTATTGAATCAGCAGGGGACAGATGCCTCCACAGATTGTTATGGACACTATATTGCTGAATGAGATCTATTCATATAGTTAAGTTACCTTCACTCAGAACTCAAAAGTCGGTTCTGATACTAAAGATATCCAGTCCTTTCTACTAAAATGAATCTATTTACTAAATTTTATATGAGGTAATTATATTTACCCCTACTGCATGTCTATTCGATTTGCTTCTGTTAGGTCTTTGCCTCAGAAAAAAGCATTCTTTTCACTTTCTACCAAAATTAAGGTGCATGATTGCAAGACACTTAAATTTCTGCTACAGCTCACTCAGACTCAACTACATTTCAACTGGAAAAAAAGGTGGTTCCCGCATATCAAATAATACTTGAAATCTCTGGAGAAAGAAAAAGGAGAGGAAGGAAAAGAATCATGTGTAACCCACAGTGATTTTCTTTAAAAATGTAATTTGCAAAATGAAACAAAACAACCCAAAGACAAACATTTCTGTCAACTATCAAATGCTCCAGCAATTTTCCTTAGGATAATATAATGCAGAAGGTATATTTCTTCCATCTTATTTGCACAAGACAAATAAGACCATTTCAATCACCATGGATTGTGGTGTACAAAAATCACATCCTGATAAACCCAGACAGCAAACACTTCTCTATGTTACTTTCTTACAGTTAGAATTTTAGCCAATGCTTTTGTTTTTATTTGTTCAAAGTGTATTTTGTACTTTTTCACTGCACCTATTATACATTTCTTCACTTGAACACCTGTTGAACTAAACTTGTCTTGCCAGAATATTTTTAATTATGCAATCTGTATTCTGTCAATGGCAAGCACTTGGGTAGAATTTCTTATATACCTTTCAACATACCCAGCAGACAATTAAAGAACTCGGTGTACAGAAATATTTGCCAACTGAAATGTTAGTGCCACAAGTTTAATCAAGTGATCTTGACTAACTTTTAGCAAAGAATTACAATTTTTTCACCATCAGTTTACTGCTTCAAAATACCACTTTAAATGCTATTTCTTCAAAATTTTTATTGACTCAGTCATTTACACAAACTGCAATACATGCCTGACTTGCATAATACTTCAGGCAATAGTTCCATTAATACTTGAGCATTGTCTTCTCATGTACAGTGTGATGAATGCCGAATTTGTCTCCAGCTTTTAAGAAAATTTGTTTTTGCAGAGAAAGTCCTGACCCATTGAAGCCAACAGAAGTTTGCTATTGACTTAAATGGGATTAACATTTCCCTGTATTTGTATACATACATTCTATTTAGTGATGAATATTCCAATTATATGTTTGCTGTATACAAGGTTAACATACAGAATAAATCTAACCAAGAGCAATGTCTTTGTGTGTTTGCTGATCAGTACGACAAATATAGATACATAGGCAAGCACTGTGCAGAACCCTCTCCAATTTTGTAAAGATAAAATGGTGAGATATTTGTGCAGGGCAAGGTGCCACCTGACATTAAATTTTAAACTGACATGCATATAGGTTTCATCAGAGGAAGGGAAAACAACCATCTGTGAAACCAGATTTGTGAAGAATCTGAACAGCAGCAATAAAATTCTTCAAATAACCACCACTTTTAGAATGATGACGTCTCTTTTGGGGAGGGGTGCAGGGCTATTAAACTCATACAGAAAAGGGGAAACCCATTACTTTCTTTTGGAGGCTGCTGGATTGGCAGCCCTATTGCCTAGGCATACTGCTGTGGATTGTAGCTGTTGTATGAAACTCCACAAAATGCTTTTGATCCATTTTATCTTGCAACTTAGCAAAGAAATGTTGCAATAAGAAACACCAACAAAGATCTGAAAAACTTAAGCTCTGGATTACCATATTGTGTTCTCCTGCCATTCAATGTGTCAGACAAAGGCAGTGGTGTTCAAAGTAGAAAAAGAAAAAAGAAAAAAGAAACTGGTCACAGAAAGTGCAAAGCACAGAGTAAATAATATTCCTCCACATCCCTACTCTTTCATAGATCTGTTGTTAAAAGAGTTGCAGCAATTAGGCTTTTGTTAATTACCAGCTGTTGAAACAGATGTGTTGACTGTCCTTATTAGCCAACAGCTGGGACAGGAGAACAATTGATGCTCTCTAAAACCAACAGCCAGCTGCTTTGCAGTAATTATCTCCTATCGATAATACAGGTGATAAAGGCAGCAAAAAGGTTATGAGCTTCAATAACCAAGGTACTGTTATTGAATATCACTGCAATTTATCATTAATTTAAAAAAATAAGTAAAACAGTAAGCTGCTATGCCTACTTTTTGTCTGCATTGTGTCAAGGTCAAGCAATATGCAAATAATAGGGGAAATACAAACAGTAAAAAAAAACACTTTTTTTTTTTTTTTTTTCCAACCCTCTTGCCATGCTTCAGATGTCTCACTGATCTTTAAGGAATGCTTTTTCTTTCAGGTGACTACGTCTGGATACCATTCATTATTAGCTCAGTTTCCATGTGTGCCTTTCCTTCAGTTTTACCATAAATGACTTTTTGGAATATGTAAATGTTTCTTTTACCTGTTCAGAAATTTTATTGTACAATATGTAATAAGACAGGATAAACAAATGGTTAAAGAGGGGGGCCATCTCTCTGGAGATCTAGGGCCTAGTCTTAGGCATGCCATCAATTCTTAAGCAAATTCACTTCACTTCTTGGAATTCAGTTTCACTACCGCTAAAATGGGAGAACTATGTTTATCTTGATTGATTACTTTGTGATGGATGATTTTAACATACTATTTAAATGCAAAGTAATGCTTGTATAACATTACTGTAACAGGAAAAAAAATACATGCTTTTCTAGTATTGATATATGTCAAAATTTATAAAATGAATAGTTATTTTAGTAGCACAGGGCCAGACTTCCACAAGTGGGAGTCACAAGCATAACTGCTAATATCTAAATGGAATGTATCAACACAGGTAGTTGGATGGTTTGTATTTAGTTTTGTTCCTGCTTTGATTTTTATTTCCTCATCTCCATACCCTATTAAAGTGCATTAAAAGAAAAGCAAAGCAGAGATTTTAAACCATTTCTATTAGCTGCTCAGTTCATCTCTGGCCAACAAAAGACAAGAATCTACAACCATGTCTATTCACTAATTAGTTTGCACTTAAAGACACTGCCTTACTGAAAACAAGGATTAAGGCTGGTTGAATACTCTCCCTTTCATAGACCTCCCTCATGTCTCCGTTGGGTTATCATAAGCAGCTTGTTCTCTGAGCTTTAAGTAGGGAAGCTTGACAATCAGTTCTGGGCTCATCAGTAGGCACTGGGGCAATTAACAGGAGCTACCAACATTTTAAAGGACACGTAAAGAAATCAACTAAACAAAATGTTTCAGCCACGGGGATGAGCAGAAGTATATCATATTCTGGTGGCAGCTGTTTTAAGAAAGATACATAGCAGGATATTGATTTATAATTCTGAAATAAAGGAAAAGAATGTACTTCACTGTTGCAGACTCAAAAGAAAAAAAATCATAGCAACAAAGCTGAAATGCATCCTTGTATACACAGCCTCACATCTATTAACAGTAATCCACAGAATGCTATAAAGGAAACATTGACGCTGAGCCTAGTTTTTTCTACTGTTAGAATGCTAAAAAAGTGGGAAGAGGAAAGGAGAAGGAATGGTTTTCTGTTTTCATTCTTTTCTTCTTTCTTCAGCTGCTTCCCTCTATCTTTACTGTGTGGTTAGGCCATTACACTGGGTTTTCCCCTGGAAGGCAAAACTTGGCTCTGCCTTTTGTTTGTCACCCATGAGTAACTTGGGGATGGAGGGGTGCTGTGAGTGGGGGGAAGTGGTCTCATTCTGTTTTGGTCAACCAAGGAAAAGTTAAAAGTGTAGACTGTGCCAACCAAGAACTAATCTGAATACACGGCCCCCCTGCCTTATATCTAACATGAAAAGCTACTAACTAAAATCAGGATAGAAGTCAGGAAATTCTCCTGAGCTGGTGATCTGCATGGGTTTCCATGACAGAAACAGCCACAAAGCAAACAGACACTTGAAGAAGAAAACGATTGTGAACGTTGTTTCGCATCCACGCTCCAGAAAACCTTCAAACTGCATGTACGTGGTGAGGGCCTCAGCTGCCTAAACTCTGCAGTCAGGGTGACTGGTTCAGGCCTGTGAACTGACTGACAGCACTGACTGCAGTACCTGCAGAATTAACCCCAAACCTGCCTCTAGCAGCAGCAAAGCGTGGCAGGGCGTGTGCTGTTTGGCCATTGGCATTCTGTCAGGGAACTGAAAGCACCTGGACTTTGGTCTTCGGTTTTGCAACAGTCACAGTCTAGCAACGCACAGCTTGACTGGATTCACGACATAATTATGGTTACACTTCCCTGCCAAAAATCAGGCCCACAAAGATCTGAATTAGCAAATAAAACAGACACATTCTGCCTCCTGAGACTCTCACAAACCTCTGTTATACCAGGCCACAGCGAATCTGTCCCAGTGAACTTAATCCGATGTATTTTTCCATGTGGTGATACCTAACTCACTGAGAAAGCCCAGGGCCCGCGGGCAGGAATCACAGTGGGTACACTGTGCTTCCCTTTATAATTTGCTTTCCACTAAACTGCATAGAAACATCCAGGCCAGTCCCCTAAGAAAAGGTAACATTGAAGACTGCTGCCTGAAATGGACCTTTTCGGCTATCTCATCAAATCTTTGTAAATGTGACAATCAAGCTCTCAAGAAAATTCACCTGGCAACAGCTGCACTGAAACAAAGTTACTGCAGCAACAAGTAACGTCAGAGTGTTAATAATTGACATGAAAAGAATGAAAAGGTGAGCAAGGGATAAAGTGGACAAAGGATTTTAGTACAAACTTCTGCTGGTAAGTAATCAATCAAAATTAAGATTGAAAGAGTCACTATGAACATTATTTCAAAAGCCGAAGTGAATTTGGTATCTTGGACTCCTGACTGGGGCTTGTAAAACTTCATTTTCTGGAACCTGATTTGCAAAATTTGACAAACAAATCCCCTACTGATTTGAATCTACTTTCATTCAATTACCCCAAGAAACTAAAGCAAACGGTGGAACAGTAGCTTCTAATGTTTGCTGTATTCAGAAAAAGAGCTGCTCGATCCCTGGTTCTACAGGTTAAGGCAGGAATTAGTAACGCGCTGATAATGAATGAGTTTCTTGATTTACCTAATCTAACAAAAGACCACTCCCCTTTGAGGGAGGAACTACATCCTAGTGACACTGTTTAGAAGAAGCTGTTTCGGATGACTAAAGTATCAACAGCCTCAGGTGAAATGAAATACTATATGAATGTCCATGACTATTACTGCTAGAGGTCAAAACAGCAGGAAAAATTTATGAGAATATCAAGTTAAATATTAAGAAATCAAGCTCTGTTTCTTCAAATTATTTTTTTTTTCTTTCTTTCTGCATTTCATTGTATGTCCGACTTTTTATAAGAAAGAGTATAAATCATTGGTTTAATTTAGTATTGCTTTGCCTAGAATCCTGATGTCAAATTTTGAAGACAAATGTAACATTTGTCTTCAGCAAAAGATATTCCCTTAATTCTAAGTATCAGAGTTAATACAATGAGTAACCTGTGCACTAAAACCAAATACCCGGAAGATGGTACTCACAAAATTAAGGAATTCATAAGTTCAGACCCCAAATGTATTGCTTTCCAGTGAACTTAGGAGCCAGCCTTAGTTCCTAATTTGTGAAGATACACTGAAATCCCATCATTTTTCATACATGGAAGTACAGTATGCTGTACCTCCTGAGGCTGTCTAATTAAAACTTAACAAAGTACTGTCTAATTTATACCACCAAGAAACATTCAATACTGAATGTCTGCTGAGGCTTAATGGTGTGAGATAAATTTAAAAAACATCATATTGTAAAACTTAGTATTTTCTCTGTAATTTACTGTACTGTGGTATTCTGAAAAATTCTGAGAACTGTATCCAATAGCTAGGTAATATATAACCTCCCATGAAAAAGTCTTACTTTTCACATCAAACAGACTGCAGTAAAATTGCCAGTTTCTCTGAAAAAAAAAAAAAAAGCCCTTCTGTACAAAACAAAATTTATATCTCTGCTAGACAAACTGCTAGCTGTCTTTAATCAGCAATGTTTTTTCAACTCTAGGTGACCACACCTCTGACTGAGTTACTATCATACCCCACTGTTTGTTTCATTTTCTTCAATTTTTTTTAATTTTTTTTTATTTTTTTAAGTCCTCCTTTTATTATATTTTGGAGGATTATTGTCAGGAATAATTGCTTCCTAATAATTACAGATATCATTATCATCATATATCAGGTTGAAATATTTGTTGTTACAAACATTGAAACTGGTTGATGGTATCAACAATAAGCTTCACAGCTCAGTAAAAAAATCCATGGTAAGTAAATATTGATTGACAAAAACAAATTATATTTGATAACACAAGGGTCTATTTCATTATTACTGCATTCAACCAAATTGCTTACGAAAAACAACTAACTTCCCAAAAGTGTGTCAGGAAATACAGTAATTTAAACTAAGCCTACATCATCTTTCCTATAACATAACTTTAACATATATATTTTGCAGTTACTATTCCATAGGGAAAAAAAATAAGCAGCACTGCTAAAAAATGAAGATTAAATCTTGATTATTGACTTGAAAAAATGCTCCTATGAAGGCACACATTTTAAGAATTTAATTTTATGGAGAACATTTTCTTAAAATAGTAAATAATGGTTTTACACCTAGTATTTTTACATATATGAGGGAAGTACAATGTTAGGGAACCTGTCTCAAGGTTAGGCTAATCTTCTAAACATGCATTTAAAAAACAAAAACAAAAACCACCACAAAACAAATGAAAAAAATCACCAGAAAAAAAAAAAAAAAAAACAACAAAAAAAAAACCACACACACCAGATATCATTAGCAACTGATTAAGGAAAAAAATAAACATACCAATGGATTTTCAGGGAACACATCTTTAATCCATTTCATTATAAACAATGAAGGACAAAAGTCAGACAACCTCTTGCTGTTTAATGCATTATCAAGCTTTAGATAGAAGCCCATTAAATATACCAGGTCTTGAGAAGTTCTCAGCTCAAAGTGCTGTTCTTTACCAACCAGAGTAATTCCTTATCACTGCCGCATGTATAACACATTTTTACTGAGATGTTCTGCAGGACAGGACTACTGGTTCTCACTGGTGGCTAACAAAAACAGATTAACTTGGTCTGAATTCAGTAGCTCAGAAATGCAACCTTAACACACCTAAGGCTTGATGAAAAATTTATTTTGAAGTACTGTAAGTAGAGAAGAAATGTAGTGTTACACAGCTACAAGTTAACACTGCATACATATAGGTGTACAAAGCCATGCACACCTAAGCCCACCTACAAGCATACCACCACCTCTATACACAGAGATAGGTATATAATTCACAAATCCTGCACAAAGAAATGGTGTTATTCACCTCCCCTACTTTCAGCCACATAAAGTTTAAGTAAACCAGGCACCTCCAAAATATATTTCTTCTGTCCTACCTTCCACATTATCCAAAAGGAAGAAGAATTGCCCTTTGGTGATATATACCCCTCTGTATTTGCTATGAGTGGAACCTGGATGAGTGGCTCAGCAAAGGTCTTTGGACAACTGAAGGTTGGTAAGTGGGCCCCTGCCTTAGCAGGACATAACTAAGGACAAGAGATGTTAGAAATGCCAGTTAGAGCCAAGGACAGAGATGTTAGAAATGCCAGTGTTAAGGTAAGCAGCACAAATGCATTGTGATTTTAACTGCATAACCACACTCAGTTTTTTTTTTTTTTGTTTTTTTTTTTTTGTCTTCTAAACTTCCTAATTGTTGCACAGGGTGGACCTAAACCCAAGAGTGAATCATCCCTGTCCAGTGAAGGAGCTGTTACCTGCTTATTCCTGTTTCTTCTGTTGCTGCCATAGGAATGAGACTGCAGTCCATGAGAAAATACACTTTTTATTTAATGGAACCACATCCTGTTGGGCATGGGTAAAATCCATCCGTCCTTTGGTTAAGGTACCTCAGCGTGACTTAACTGAAAGTTTTCAGAGGGATTCACAGTATGTTACCCATTTTCTGACTGTGCAAGATAAGTCTCTTGTGTCTAATCTGCAGAAGTACTGTGTGCTCACAGCTGCAATTGAAGTCAATGAGAAAAAGAACATAAATGTTATATAACACCTATACATCAGACCTGAGATTAAATTACTGAAGGCTTAATCTGCATTGAAAACAATTAAAAGGCAAATTAAAATGTAAGTGGCTATCCACAGATATCAAAAGTGAAAAAGTTTATTTCCAGTATTTACTGCTTGTCATCCAGGACTGAAAAGAAGCGGATTTCAATCTGTGAAACAGCCCATCAGTGAAAGAAGGGACTGCATGAACAGGACGGCCCACACCACACAAGTAGGAGGCTAATCTTCTCAGTTGGAAACTAGCTGGAGCAGCCAGGATATTAAACCAGCAACACAAGGGGAGGTTATTTGGAAGGCAAATGAGGTACATGTTCAAATTCAGCACCTAACGAGCAAGTTGAACCAATGTGGCAAAGAATATAATGAAAATAATCTCTTCAATTGTGTTTATGTATTGATTTTAGGAATCTGAATAAGAAGCAACAGGAAATTCTAATTGATGGGAAGAAATTTTATATAGTCAGCATTACTAAAATCTGGTGTACGACAGGTATGTTAAAATCTCTGATTAATAGTAAGGGTAAGAGAGGCAGTAAAGGATTATGACACCTTAGAAAACAAAACCCAGACCATTATTCCTTTTGGAGTGATCAGTAACACAGAACCACAGCTCTTGAATATGTACAGGTCAGTAAGCCAACTAACATCACTTAAGAAAGATTTGCTGGGTAGAAAATCTAATTAGAGCATAGGACAAGCTTTTCTTCAGCACCTATCTGTAATATTTGGAAAGAAAAATAATGGCACTATAAGAAAATTCATTTTAGGAGACATATGCTGAAAATTTCATGTGAGCAACTATAAATCAGTATTATACACTTAAAAAAAACACAAATTATTTGTTAGTATGAGGTAAACATTCTGTATCTCATTATAAAACAAGAGATGTTAATCACCGTACCAGAGATTTATTATAACATCTCTAATTATTTATAAATTAATTGAAAAACAACCAGAATCTTTACACGCACAGAACCATTCTCACAAATATACAAAGATCTTCAAAATCAGGAAAAAAAAGGATACAAGTATATGATGGAAAACGGGGATTCATTTAAGGGTGGATATAAAGAATAACTGACCTCACAAACAAGAGAAAGAAGAATTCCTCTTTCATGTACAAAGTAAATGAAGCAAACAAATGATAAAAAGTCATAACACTACAGAAGAAAAAATATCCTAAGAGGTAGAAGTTCTGAACTGATAAAATTAGCTCGACAGATAATAAGTATTTCTCATTATGAGAGGAACAGGGAATGCGTAAACCCATTCCAATGCTGGAATACCTATGTCACAATTTATAATGTAAAAACAAAAAACAAACCAAAAACAATTCAGTAGTATTCACCATATAAATTGCTATGTATTTGTTAAAAAACAAGGTGATATAGTTACATTTTTGCACAAAAATAATAAGCATTTCATTAGTTTTTAAGGAGGAATAACTTTTATATTTACTGATTCATACAGTTTTCACTTTTGGTGTTACAGAGTCGTTAGAGAAGATCCATGTCTGGACAATGTCCAGTTTCAATTAGTGGGATAAAAAACTGGGCCAAAAAAGTGAAAACACTGGATTTAACTTAATACAGAATTTAATGAAAGAATATAATTTCTCCCAGTCAGGGTATTTTTGCTTAAAATAGGTCTTGTCAAACAAATATGATTTCCTTCTTTGTGAGATTAGTAGCAGATGTCACACAAAGATTTGTCAGGCTTTAACATAGTATCACATGGCAGTCTGATAAAAAAAAAAAAAAGAAAAAAAAAAAAAAAAGAGAAATAAGCACTTTGCATCATCATGAAAATACTCCCTAAATGGATTCAGAATGGGCCAACAGTTAAAAGAAACAAAACAAAACAACAACAACAACACACACCAAAACCTCATGTTCGAAGAGTCAATCATCACTGAATAATACTGGAATACTCGTAAGGTTGCACAGGTATCAGTACTAGCCATACTCTTATTCAATGTATTCTTCAATTACTCAGAACCAGATAAACACAGCTAGTCACGTTCATGAATGACAAAGTAAGTAAATGATGATGAAACAATGTTTTGGGTCCCTTAATTATTAGGTCTTTTCAAGTTGAGTGTGTTTTAATAAAACCAAAAACTCTTAGCGTAAGAACAGTAGACACAGGCCACACATAGAAAGGGTTAACTGTATTATGAAAAGCAATGACTATGAAAAAGATTTTGGACTTCAGTATGAGGTGAGTGAACTGCTGTGGAAAAACTGGTAAGATGCAGTCTTCTGGTGTATACATAGTAAAATACAAGTATGTCTAGGAAGCAATTAAGGCAATTGTATTTTATGCATGACACTGAGGAACAATGTTATAAAATGCATCTGCTTTTACATACAAGGATATTAAAAACCCAGAGTAGATACAGAAAGGAGCTGCACTGGTCATGTAAGCAGTAGGGAAAATGGCATGTAGTGAAAGAGCTTATTCTGTACATATTTTTAAAATCTCAAGGATATGTCTATCCACTAAAAATCTATAGTGATACTTGTGCTAATTTGGAACAAGGTAAATCAAGTACCAGGAACAGAATCATTTTATCTCACTACTGCTTGTCATTGTCTTTCAATAAATGGACAGAAAATACAGGATAAGAATGATTTTTTAATCTAGTTGAGTAAGCACAACTTGAATCACTATGACAAACTATCAAAGGGAAATAGTGATCTCCTTTTCTCCTGGAATTTTTTTTACACCCACCTAGATACCTCTCCAGAAAGTATGTTTAAACAAACACATTTCTGGGATCAATACAGGCGCAACTGGTGAAATCAATAACCTTAAAACCAATTAAATTATGTAAAGATGGCTTCTGGGCTTGGCCTTAAATGCTGGGAATTTATGAATGACAAATATTCCAAAGGTAACATCGTGTATGTCTTCAATAGGTCTGCAAAAACTGTGGGTACTTTTGACCTTAATTTCCTCATGCCTTGGTTTCTCCATGAAGCACAAAGAAAACAGTCCTGCAGAAACACATTAATTAATTAATTGTTTATTAAACCTTTGATTCTTATAACATTGAATACTACAGAAAATCCCCATGATGGTTACTCAAAATTCTGTTTTCAGGGAAAGGTTTGAACAGTATCCAGTAAACATGGGATTGACACACATAATGAACAAAGCAGATAAAAAAAGAATATATTGATTGGCTGTTCTCTGGATACTGTGTGAAGCAGGAATACTGTGAAATAAAGCACACATGATCCTGTAATGAAAAATGTTAACGTACTGTTTCAGAGAAAAGGGAGTAAATGAAGATGCTTATTTCAGAAATGCCAGAACTGAGGTTAACTCTTGATTAACTGGCTACTTCAGTTTAGCTTTTTGCATGCATAGCAAATAACATGCAAAAATTGTAAATCTACAAAATACTCATAATTATTGTCTAAATAAACTGCCTTCCTAAAAGGATGAATGTTCTGACAAACAACTTTGCTGAAAGCAAGACCATTTGCTTGCCCTATCATGCACTTCTTAAATCCCCTGTAATTTGTCAACTTTGAATGTAATACTTCTCCAGGGGCTACCAATGAGCTTTTCACATCTTGCTCATGTCATCCATTTTCCGCTTGATTAGTGGGGACCTGAAGTAATCTTTCTGCTTCACAGAACAACTAAAGCCAACACACACGAAAATACCAGTATCTTAGGTACAGCTCTTAGCACGGGACAAAGGTCTTTAGGGATGTTCAGGATCTTGGCGCAATGAAGTGGCTGAGACAGATGAGGAAGAAACAAGCATCCAGGCTGAAAAAAAGGAAGGATAAGTTAGGAAAACAATGAGGGAAGACAAAAGAAAACATTTCTGAGAATAGGGAACAGAAGAAAGCTGAGTGATGCTGAAGGTACAGTGTAAGATGTGGGAAGAGAGACAAGATAAACTTGTATGGAAAAATGAAAGAGAAGAACACAAAAGTTCAATGTGCTTTTCAGACATAGGTCAAAACACGGGAGTAGAACATAATATGAGAAAAAAAATATTCCAAATCTTGTTTTCTTTTATCTGACAAAATTTGTGTTTTTTTTTTTTATTTTTTTTTTTTTATTTTTTTTGTTAACCTTTCTATTTTGAAGCGTTTACATGGAGAAAACTTATCTAAAAAGTTTTTAATATTGAACAAAAGTTGTTAATATTAAACAAATTACTCTTCTAAAGCTAAGTCAAATTATTCCAAGTATCAGGAAATAAAATTCACTTCTCCTTAACTTAAAAAAAAATCCACGTCAGATATGCCACTGAATGAATCTTTGAATGCAAAAGTGAATGAGTTTAAAACTATGAGAGGTAGTTTTAGTGCCAGTATCTTTTCAACATCAATTTATATCTAGTACCACATCTTAATCTCCACTTCTCTCCCCAAAATATGTCCACAGATAGTTGGTGTTCAAGCTATTAAAAACTAATGAAAATTGTAGACTTTAATTTGATAAGTTAAAAACTCTTCAAGGCTTAATGTCATCACTTTAAATGTAGCATAAAAAAGGCAACAGAGAGAAATGATGGAAACTCTTTAAGACAGACTGTTTGTGCAGTTTTACATTTTTATTTTACATACTATGTGCAGTTCTAGTACTATATGCAGCATTTTGAAATTTAAAATAAAAAAAGAAAATTTGTATTCATACTGAAATATTTGCAATTCTTTGGGGAAAAGCACATCTTTAAAAAAATAATCAAACCAAGTAAGGTCTTCTGTACACTCAATACTAAGGAAGCCTTGTCTGATACTACAACCTAGTATCTTACACTTTCCTTGTACCACCTTTCATTGTAATAATATCCTCATGTCCTCCAATATCCTCATAAAATTCTTGGATTCTACCTATATATAGCTTCCTACTACAACACCTCCAGATCACCCTTCAAAACCCAACTTAACTTTTTGTTTCTTTATGTAGTAGTTATATATTGTGCACAGCTTTCTCCTGTTAAACAGTAATGACTACTGATAAAGTTCTTCCCACATCTACCTAGAGTGGCATGTTGAGTTCCATGAAAACTGGGAATGGAAGAGGAGAGAGAACCCTCTTAGGGACCCAACCATTATTCTTCTGTCAGTAGCTGTTGAAAGCTGCTAAAAATCAGAATTGGAAAACTAAGACTGCATAATCATATATGCCTCTTTTACCTTGAAACAAAGGTAAATAACTACTTGCTTCATTTAAAATCCTCTTTTTTTTTTTTTTTCCCCACTATATTAAAAATTAAGGTAATGCATTCTCATGTAGTGTTCTCTTGAGAAATTATTTCTATCCAGAAGAGGCTGTGATCTAAAGACCACAGATGGCTTCCAGTCACATTGATACACATAAAAAGAACAGAATAATGAAAGGTCATCAAGAAGATGAAGATGAGCCTCACATTTGCAAACTAGGACATTTTTAAACAGTTGTTTCTCATGCACTGTATGCACAACTGCTGTAAACACAGAGAATAACTAGAGCATATGTGTAACTCTATCTCATTTTGCTCTCTGAAAAGTGAGTAATGAAGAATTTATTTTTTTATTTTTTATTTTTTACAGTGAGTGGAAGACTCAAAGCTTCTAGAAATAAAGTGTATATATAGCAGTAAAAACTTTGCAGGTGGCTACCTCCTTGAGTAGATCAGAGGCAGTGTTTGATGTATCAGGTGGTTAAGAACATAACTTTCCCAAATCAAGCATTGCACATAGAAAACCAAATCCACTATGTGATGTTTACAAACAAGAATGAAGAACTTTGCAAATCTCAGATATTAACATATTTTAGAAACAAATAAACCATTTGGTTTCCCTCAGACTGCATCTTGAATAAGATAACAGGTGAAACAAGACATGATGAAACATGGACAGGTAGTCGATGTAGAACCAGATACACAAAGGTTCTGATATACTTCTTGGCACTTGTGCATTCTTCTGAGGATATGATATCCCCTGGAAAGACAGCAAGAGGCAGTGCCAAGGCTGACAAACCTGTATCTTTCCTTTAAGATGTTTCCTTACCCCTGGTCCAGGAGGGAACAGTGAGTAAAGGAAAATGTTTACAGCAATCTTGACACATGTCTTGACTGAACTGAATATTCATGATATTTCCTGACATTTCAGTTATAGCAAGATATCCAAGATCAGTGGTATCAAAGCCTCTACCAAATTAAAGCTGTATTGGGTCACACAAATGGTTTTGATAAAAAATAATTTTAGAGGAGGTGCTGTGGATAGTGTCCTGCTAGGAGGGAATATTTATGCAACAAACAACCTCTTCCCAAATTATTCCCTGAGACAGAAACCACAGTCATTAATTATAGTGACAGAGCTTCTGCATGGAATACTTGCTGGTTTTACAAAACCAGCTCTAGACAATTCAAGAATGCCATCAGACTTTTGGATGAAATTGCTTGATTTGAGCCCTGAAGCAAATTCCAAAATAAATTTAAGCATAACACAACAAGCAAGCAACGGATGTGCTGTTGAGTAGGAAAACAAACAAACAAACCCTGCATTTACTGCCACTTCTAGATTTCACCTGTATTTGTCCCTGCTTGGCCTTATTTCTTTCAGACAGAAGTGTTCTTTCAGTATTGGTGTGATCCCAGCACAGGAACAGGAAAAGCGTGAAGTATGGTAAATTTAGGACAGACCCCAAGAAATCACTTTGCAGATTTGCTACAAATGCCCAGACTCTTCTCAAGAGTCTAGGTGAAGCAGTATTTCCAGGTGAGATGCTAGGTATCATGTGCTGGACTTTGCAACACAATAACACTGTCACACAGTCTAGATCAGAGAGGAGCAACGTGTGGCTGTTCACAGCACCCACATGAAAAACTGTACCCCTTTATGTATACATCCCCAAAGATGACAATTGGTCTATTGCCCACATAATTATGCCTTTTCTTAGATAGCAGATTCTGTCTTATATCTGCAATGAATCTGTAAAGGCTCTGTGGTATTTCACAGCTATTTTAATGCTATAAATCCCTGAGTGAACAACTAGAGTGACTTACCAGACAGAATCCACCTTAAGACTGTAGGAGGAAACAATAAATTGGTTTTGACTTTTCTAAATCCAGGATGGCCTTGCTCTAGGTAGGACCATTTCCTGACTGAGAAGCAGACTGAGTAGAAGGTTAAGAAATTCTTCTGTCAGAATTTTGTGACAGTTCCTGAAGCAATAGGAAAAAGTGAATTCTCCCTAGGGCATTAACAATTCAGGTGACTGAATAAAAAAGGAAGTTAGTGAAAAACATAAAAAAAGGAATAAGGTAGAATAATAGAAAAATTCACTCATGATTGCATTCCTCAGCTGTATATCATAGAAATCTGAAATGCACATGTAAATCTAAATCAGCCTGAGACTCCACACAGTGAAGTATAGAGTCACACACATGGTTATTACATGACTAAATCAACAAGCCATAGGTTGATCCTGTTTTGACATCAGTTTTATATAACTTCTTCCTCAGTGCTGTTTCACAGAATAAATCAAAGTAGCAAGATGAAGCACAAACTGAATAAATGTATTTCATAGAGGCAATTCCATTTTCAAGGTCACTCAAGTTTTGACTCTGAAATTGCAGTCTTTAATTTTGCTCTTAATTAACCATTAGCTTTTACAGGGAGCAGGGAGTAATTTTAAGAGGTCAAAAAGTGAACAACTATCAGATTTTTAGAGGTGCTGAGGCAACTGTAGACAGTTACTTAGTGTGATACAAAAAAATTAAGTGGATTAGATACCTAACTACCATTAAAACTCATGAGAGGTTGGTATCCAAAACACTTAGAAACATTTTGAGTATTAGCTCCCTATTTACCTCTCTCTTACCAAGATCTCAGTTTTGTCTTCAGAACAAGGCAGTTACATTCACAAAACATTTTCTTTCCCTTTCATATATTGTCCTTACCCAGCTTGCTTTTAAAACAGATCCACACCTGGTAATTCAATAAACATGGCAGCTTCCCCAACTTTCAGACATACCATTTAATTTTCTTCAAAGCCCCACTGAAATCAGCTCTGTGAACTCTTTAGATCTCTTGTTCCTCCCAGTTCTGATTCAAGGTACTGGCTTGCCTCCTTTACTGATATGAAATAGCACTGCTACCACCCTGCCTTTCATATTGCTTGGGAAAGCAGAGGTGGAAGTTCTGCTGCACAGCACAAAGGGAGAGATCATCATTCTAGGACAATTTCTGTTTATCCAGAGTGCCCAATCTGGAGGGAGCTAGTCTGTTTCCACTATGCTCTGATGAGATCAACATCAACGTGTTAGATCAACGTGTTAGATCAACAGTATTAACCAGTACTCTGGTTAGGTTAGGTGACTTGGTTAAAGGTTTTCATGTTGTTCACCACAATATGGTGACCTTAAAATTATAAGCTTGATAGACAGTTTCAAGAAGAAATCAGTCCAAGGGAGGAATCATTCCTCTATCAGCACTGCTTTCTTTCTTTGCACCACAGGAAAAACAAAAAAATGAGCTATGTTAAGTGTTCCACCGAAAGCCCACAACATTGTATTTACGAGGCAGACATATTTCTACAATCAGCAATGTCATTTGAAGTAGAAAGGTAGAAGAGATGAAAAATCAGTTAAAAAAAAAAAATACTAGAGAAAGCAGTAACTTTTTTTTTTTTTTTTTTAAACTTAACTGTATAACCCTTGGCTAGACAAGGGCATTTGCAGGAGAAAATGCAAGCTAAGACATTACAAAAAGTTAATATACATCAAATACTAGGGTTCTGTCCAGCAAAATTCTACTCAGAAAAAAGTTGTAAGATAAGTTTCAGGGAAGGTGGCAGAGATAGTGTTATATATATATACATAATGTGTGTATATATATATATATATATATATATTTAATTGGCACACTGGAACATATATGTCTAAATACTGGAATGCAATATCACTTTGCAACAAAATTACAAATTTCTGGTATTATTTTTACCACTACTACTACTAGTAATAATAAATCCCACTAAGTTAATTCTATTTTTGCTAGGAAAAGAATGACCAGCAAGATTAAAAAAATAGCTTAAGAGATATGAAAAAAAAAATATATACACACAATCTGATAGACTAGAAAATTTAGAAAAGTTCAGCTAGGCACAAAAATGCTGTTAATGATTAGCTGCATAACAAGAGATTTATCTCTGTCTTTTTTTCTTTCTTTTTGTGTGTACGTGTGTTGCAAAGGCAACACAGCCACAGTGCAGGTCTGTCTGTGCCATTCTTAGGCCACTTTCAGGCCGATTGAGAAAAGCTGGAAAGTAAACACAGGTGTTTTAAAACTGGAGCCGCTGTCACGGACAACCACAAACACCCTTAACTCTGATGTGGCAACGCCTCTTTCCCGCCCTCTCTTTTTTTAAAGTAGTGCCCCAAAAGAACATGTCAAATGTTTCACCTTTCACCACCTCAAAATAACTTGGAGCTCATAGTATTGTCTGGGAAATTGCAAGCAAAAAGATCATTTTTTCATTCCTTTTCAGATGTAGCCAACTACAAATCAGTTGCATGAAAAAGAGCCATTCTATTTCTAATTATTTTATTTTCAGTGCCCACTGACATACCTGCAAGCACCATGCTACAAGTTGAACCCTTTCTTCCTTGAATGTAATTCAGACTCCTCATTTTCATGATTCAGGTTCAACTAAAGACAGCTGGGGGATTTTGCAATAATTAAAGAAGAGATTTAACCCAGTGGATAAGAGGAAAAATAAAAACAAAACAAAACCCCGAGTCCCCCAAACTACAAGAATGAACCTTGATTTTCAATTATTGTGCAAGAATACATACAGAACTGAAAAAGCACTTGCTTGTAAATTAGCTATTCCAGGAAACAGTGCATCCTGTTCAGCAGCCCTGAAGTACTGACTAGAGAAAAACTATGGAAAGCAAAAGCTGACCTAATTCCCAGAAATTATGTTGTTAGTCTTCACTTATGCAATCAATGTGAAAAAAAAAAAAAAAAAGAAAAAAAGAAAAAAAGAAAAAAAGAAAAAAAAGAGAAAATAATGATCAGGTGACAAAAATGAAACAGCTCCAGCTACAGCCAGTCCCAATATAATTTTAGAAGGCTGGTGCACTAACCAGAGATGGTGACATTTGGACTGAAACTACAGCCCCAGCAACACACCTTGCCTCAAAAAGCAGAACGGGTTCATAATCTATATATTAAAATCTAGATCAAGAAAATAAGAATGACAGTTTATATGGAAAATGGTGCGAGCCTCAAAACCTCTATCAACAGTGAATGTGCTGCAGACATATGTTCTTTTCAGCAATACTATATGTCAATATCAGGCCTTGCTTATTGCAAAGGATGATTTTTCTTGTCAGTCTCAGCCTCCAGATTCCTGAACGATTTTCTTTTTGACATAGATGCTTACACACCCCCGCTTCAAAAACCAGACACCAGACTGTCTGTGTGTCCTGTACTCTAACTTAAACAAACATGAACTACTTCATAAGATAGACAGAGCTCAGGCATACATTTATTTATTTATTTTAGGACATAAGCAGGATTTTTCTTTTTCCAAAAGTGTGTGGTAAAGAGACAGTATTATTTATCAGAGGACCTGTCTGAATGGCCCTGAGCATCCTCATCCTGTTAACTTCCCAGGGCTCTCAAAAACATTCACAACCTCACAGAATAGTCCTCAAAAGATGACTTGCAAATTTAAATTATACATTAAAAACCAGTCACTGTTATTCCCTGTAGGCCATTTTATGTCCAAATTACACACTATTTTGTATACGTTATTACAAGTCTAACAAATAATACATGCAAAACTTTGCTGCATCTAGCCAACAGAACACAACTGTAACAAATGTAATGCATTAAGTTTCTGTCATCAGCCAATGTTACTCACAGTACCGTGAATCACCTAACAAATTATTAAATTGCACACATGTGCACACTTCTTAACCTACGCATGCAAACATTGCAGCAAAAGCCATAAAAAGCAAGTGCATTCACAATTTAGCCTCATTTGTTGCTACTTCTGGCCTTTGCATTAAGCACACATGACTCAAAAATCATATACTATTAAGACTATTGCACATAATGGAGAAATTAGACAACAACATTGCGTGTAAATTAGAGTGTTTATGGGTTTGCATTAGAAATACTTTTCTGTTAAAATAGAAAGGAATTGTTCTTGACTGTAATACAAACCAATAGTTTAATTTGGTCCATTAAAAAAAGTGCATTAATACGCTAACAGAGAAAGCCATTAAGCATTTTGATAGCAACAATTCAGAGGCAGGTGAAAACAGAGGGAAGAAATGCTTTTTGAACTAACCCGTTTAAAGAACAAAAATTTCACTCCACACAATAACGCAGCAAAAATGGTGTTATTCACCTGCAGGTTTGGGAAAGCTCAGAAAGTATGTTTTAGGCTAATAAATGGGAGTTAGGGGAACTTAATCAAACTACTAAATACCATTAAACAGCAATAACAGATTTATTCCTCAGCACTACAGTGACCTCCTGGCCAAAAACTAATTTCTCATCCTTCCAGCCTTTTGTATAAAAAGTTAATACTCAGTCACAAAAGGGGCTGATTGTTGAAGCAAGAAACTCACATTCACATTCTGAAAGACAAGGGGCACTTTCAGCTGCACCTAACTTCAAGAGAAGTTGTAGACACTCAGCATTGGACACTTACTATTACTTGATGCAGCTCTGGAGAGCAACTACTATTTTTTTTTTTTTTTCTCTTGTGTCTTGAAGACCTGGCATGAGAAGTACAGTAAAACTGTAAAAAAGTACTACAGAACTTTAACCATAAAAAATGAGCATTCATAAATGAAACAAACAAAATGAGAAGCTGATTTCATCATTGAGAAATGGGGAGAAAAACCCCTCAGATTACAAAACGGGGCCCTAATCCTGCAAGTTTTACTCTTATGAATAATATGTACTCACAGAAGTAGCTTCCTGAGTGAGGCTTACTGGATTAGGCCCCAATTTGTGAAAATGTTGTTTCTGGACTGAGACATGCTATTTTAACTTTCAGGCTGGAATGAAGTTTTCAGAGTGGAGCTCTTAAGCCCTAAAGACAGAGGTTAGAGTGGGAACAACGCAAGGGTGTGAAATACGCTGCTGCTGCTACAACGTCAACTTTGCTTGGAAATTTTTTTCAAATTACTAAAGAAACGAAATATGAAGTCTGATGTCATTCTCTTCAAACATAAACACATCTCAGCAAGACTACGAGCCTTTTTCTCCAAAAGGATAACTGAAAAAACAAGAATATGAGAAGCAGACATTCCTTCGTGAGGACAAAGTTAATAAAACATTTTATTTGGGAAGTAGACACAATACGACTGGAGTTTGACGGTGCACTTAACTCTGTTCTAATGTTTTAAAAAAATTGACAACACTTGTCAAAAGATGTAAAAAATTGTTTTGTGGTCCAAGAAGTCACTCAGCAAGAATAATTTTTAAGCAGCTTTTCCTTTTGTTGCAGTTAAAATTAAAATCCATGCTGTGTAATCCTTGGAGTCAATCTGTAATTAAGGGGATTTGAAGAGAGACCACGCATTGCATTAATGATAAAATTTAATATCTGTTTTAATACTCTAACATAAGAAAAAACCCTAAGCAACATACAAAAAAAGCAATCATCTCCCTATTTTGTGTGAATGTAGCATATATACACCATTACTATGTCTTGCAGCAATGCTGTATTTGATGTTAGCTTTTTGTTTATACACCAAATGTTTCAGGATTTAGCAACTACAGAGCTTAAAACTGCATCTGTTTGAAAGTTGGCACCCAGGTTTAATAGGCTAGATAAACAGATTTTATTTTATCTAGTTTGGAAAATGAGTGTTTCTGTTGTTACTGCCGTACAGCAACTACAAACGGAAGTAGCTATCCAAGCATTTCCGAGATTTCAGTCACTCTACCCTGAGTCTCTCTCTCTTCTAACATCTAAGACAATTACACCTCAGCTGTAAGAAATAGAAGCAGATAATGAACTGAACTAATTCATTTCATATTCTTAATTATTAGCATATAATTAATAATTAAAAGTCTAAAAAAAAGTCTAATTACAAAAAAAGAAAAAAAGTATTTGGTGCACTCCCCTCTAGCCTACATGCTCCTTTTCCAAAGAAAAACTTTGAAATGTCTCTTCAAAATAGAGCTACTTGACACCAAGTAGTGGATTCAAACTACCTGCAGTTGTTGAACAGTGGAGGCAAGCACAGTTCAATTTTTTAAAATAAAAACCTGCATTAAATAGTTCCATCCTTTTAAGAGATGGAGAGATGGGGTAAAGGATTATAGTACCGTGGCAATGAGGTATTCTGTGATTCTTTTTTTTTTTTTTTTTTTTTCCCCAAAGAACTCAGTTAAGAAGTATGGTTAAAGTAAAAGTGTCCATAATGAGATTTTGGATGGAAAGAGTTTGAAGGAATATGATTATTATTTATTTTTTTAAAACTGAGAAAGCACAATAGAGTCTTTTAATGTGGGCATCAAAGATTTTTCCTATTAGAATGTGTTCTGGTCTGAGCTTTTCTGAAAGAACTAGCGAAGCATAAATGTATGCTTACCAGATCTTCTTGTATCTTGTAAGATACCTAGTTTATGAAAACAAATTTCAATAGTTTCCACTATCTCTGAGTTCTGTTATAACAGCCTAAACGTGTGTGGCACCACCTTTGAGACTTTGTATATTTGAGACCCAGCTCCATTAAAATTCAAGTGCATGTGGAACTCACAAGCTTAGATCAAAGTAAGAAAGGGCTCCTTTCTTCTCAAAATTTAGATCTTATAATAGTAACTGTTAGTGTCAGGAGGACTGCTCTCTGGAACAATCACTGCTATGTATGTACACTGAATCAGGGCTTAATCTACAAGACTACCTTCACTATTTGAAAGCCTGGTCCAAATGATGCTTGCAGTGTAAATAATAATTTAAATTGTATTGATGTATTCAAAATAAGTTCTCAAAATTTTTCAGAATGGGTCGCCAATGTAATTGTAAAGACAGAACTCTGTGTGCAAATCACAACACCTTAATAACCCCTCCAGCGTCACAGTTATTTCTTTAATAATCAAATACAAGCAAGCATTGAAATAATCGTCTTCATTGTGATCCACAAGGAAATGGCAAATTTATGAAACTGAACAGAATCTGAACATACTTAGTAAAACTGGGAAAGATGACCTCTGTTCTTGAGCAGAGAACCAATTTTGGAGATGGAAAGAACAGTATCAACAAACACAGTTCAGAAAATAAAGTCCCAGTAGGTTTCTTTATGTACTAATCTAAGTATAAAATGACATTTGAGTCTTTGAGTTTAATTTTTAATTGCAAATTTGGCTGTTTAGCAGCTTAACACAATCACCAGTTCACATCAATACCGTGTTTAGGAAATGTGATGTGTACTTATTTAAACAATAACATTGTTACTTCAACTTGTTAGCCAAAGTTTTAAGGCATCTGTCTTCTAATTTCACATTTTTATTGCTTTTTCTTTGTAAAATACATTTACCTTACCAGTAATGAAAGCTGAATTTTGGAAATAAGAACACAGCTGGCTGAATTCTGGAGGCATAAAAAATTGAGGTTTTAATTGAAAACACATTTTATAGGAGAAATCAGACCTTCTTTGAATGTTTCCAGTGAACAACTTTTTTTTTCCCCTTTGTATCGAGCAATTTTGATTCAGCTACTTGATGGAGCCAGCTATGCATGCAGTGTTTCTAAATATGAAGATTCATATAAAATATGTTGAATTGAAATCCTAACGCATTGATATGCCTCCGCTGATGTGAACCTCATTTTACACTTCTGACATCTTACAAACCATATACACGTAAAACACGGTTAAGTACTTCATATGCTAAAATTCTATCTGTGCTTGTGTTAATGTGTTAATCAGTAAAGATATATTACCTCCAGAATAGGTATAACACCAGTAAGCCTGCAAAGGTGTTTTTTTTTTTTAAATATGGTTAAGACCTGGAAACTAAGAATTACTACCAAATCTACAACTTAACTCCTAATGTGTAACTTAGTACTCTAAAGCTTATTCCTACAGAAAAGCCAAAGCTCTGCTGCCAGTGTATCTCATCAGAAAAGCTGTGATCTGCCAGAAAAGAGATGAAGAACATTTTACCTCATAAAGCAAACTTTCAGAGAAGAAAAATAAAAAGGTTAAAATAAATAAAATGCCGCCATTCGTTCTTTCTGCTTTTCAAGCATTTTTTGTAAAGACCTCTATAATGCCAGGATAGAAATACAAATCTACAACACACAACACATCTCACAACACAACACACAACACATCTGTGCAGTGTAAAATTGTGAACAGAAGAGTCCACTTTTCCTTTATACCTCTGCACGGCCACACACTTAGAAGGCAAATCAGGATTTTGCTTTTATTTATGGGGAATAATAGTCATTTAAAATCATAGGGAATTATTGTAAATGTGCTTTTGCACCAGACCAAATAAACAGATGGCAGTTAAAAAGGAGAAGCAAATCAAGCCCTGACTCCTCCAAGCACATGATGCCTATGCACATTACTGCACTTTTTCTTTTGACTTCATCTCATTGTAAAACCTAAAGAAGTTTCTCACCTGGGAACAGACTAGTAAAGATTTTCAGGTTACAACAGACAGACAGACAAATAGGAGCAAACAAATAGTATCTTGGGGCTTCTGAATTGAGGTTAGTCTACAGCCTTAAGACCATAATAAGACCTAATGTTTCAGTATTATCCTTAATCTGTCCCCCTTCTACTCCAAGCAGTACTTTATATAATCACTTGCTAGCATGGGATTCTCCAGCTCTGAACAGAAACTTGGATAAACTTAAACATACAAAGACCAAAGATTACCCTTAGTACGTACATATGATTCTGAAATACTTATATTGATCTTTTATCCCATCCCTGGTTTCCTTTACCCAAGATCTAAAGTGGATTCTATCAATTCTGAGAGACATTTTAGATAAGGAGGTCATGGATGGGTCAGAGCAAGACCTTTGCTATTTAATGACCCTGTAGCTTGCCTTTTGCACAAGAGCTTAGGTTACTACATTTTATACATTTTATTGTAGGACAAATAACTAACATGTCATCATGCACTCAGGCTCATGATTTTGTTTACAGTTGCTGCTCAAACACAAGAGGATCATTTTCTTGTGCAGCATATAAAAAAAAGGGTATACAGTAAGACACAGAAAAAATGGCTTTAAATTAAGGTTTATCACACTTTATACATGCATTAGTATGATTTCATATGTATAAAAAAATTTGTAAAATAAAAAGTAATACAATATCACTCCTCCTCTTCTTTTGTTTAATCTGTTATCTTGTCTCCAGCATCATTTATTACTCAGCCTCTGTGAGAAAGGAAAAAGTTAACATTGGCTAAATATTTTTGGTACTTGCTTTGCTTTATTAGAGTACTGTGTGGATACATCTTTGAAAACTATGCCAATGTAAGTCTTAAGATGTGATGTTGGGAACATTTATTTTATTCTTTCACGCTGTAAAGCCACAGTGGGTGGTTACTTATAGAACCACGAGCAAAATCCACTGAAGATTAGGGATTATATTATTAACAGAAACTAATACTAAAGGCTTCTTTAAACATTGCAGAAAACAGTTACTGGTTTACATACAAAATGGTTTCAGATTTAGAATATCACATCTAAATTAAGAGATTGGATACAATGCATTTGTAGCACAAAATTGCATCAGGGGAGGTTCAGACTGGACACGAGGAAAAATTTCTTTACCATTAGGGTTATCAAACACTGGAAGAGGCTTTCGAGAGAGGTGGTTGATGCCCCTTGCCTGTCAGTGTTCGAGAGGCATTTGGATAACTCCCTTCAATAACACACTTTAACTTTCGGTTAGCCCTGAAGTAGTGAGGCAGTCAGACTTGATCTTTGAAGATCCTTTCAAACTGAATGATTCTATTCTATTCTATGCTTGGAAATATGATTTATAGTATCGAATTATAATTTTACATGATTTATAGTGGCAAATGAAAGACATATGAAGACATATGAAGAGCAGTTGAAGTCATTTGGTTTGCTCAGCTTAGAGCGGACTGAGAGGAGGCCTCATGGCAGCCTGCAGCTTCCTCACGAGGGAGAGTGGAGGGGCAGGTGCTGATCTCTTCTCTCTGGAGACTAGCAAGAGAACCCAAGGGAATGGCTTGAAGCTGTGATGGAGGAAGTTCAGGCTTGATGATTTAAAAAGGTTCTTTACCAAGAACACGCTTGCGCTTGGGCACTGGAACAGGCTCCCCAGGGTCAAGGTATTGAGCCTGCTGGAGTTCAAGAAGCATTTGGACAACACTCAGATACATAGTTTGATTTTTGAGTGGTCTGTGTGGAGCCAGGAGTTGGACTTGATAATCAATACTGTTTAATATCCTTATCGATGCTGATGATCAAAGTGATTGAGTGTACCCTCAGCAAGTTTGCAGATGACACCACGTGAAGTAGTGCAGTTGACACAACAGAAGGAAGGGATGACATCCAAAGGGACCTGGACAAGCTAGAAAAGTAGACCCAGGTGAACCTAATGAGGTTCAGCAAGGCCAAGTGCAAGGTCAACCCCACCTGGGTTGGGGCAATCCCAGACATGAGTACAGACTGGGAGAAGAACTCATTGAGAGCAGCCCTGCAGAGAAGGACTTGGGAGTTTTGGTGGATGAAAAGCTTGACACGAGCTAGCAGTATGTGCTTGCAGCCCAGAAGGCCAACTGCATCCTGGGCTACATCACCAGAGGAGTGGCCTGCAGGTTAAGGGAGGGGACTGTCCCCCTCTGCTCTGCCCTTGTGAGGCCCCACTTGGAGTGCTACATCCAAGACTGGGGCCCCAGCAAAAGAAGGATGTTGATCTGATAAAGCAGGCCTGGGGGAAGAGCACAAAGACGATGAGAGGGCTGGAGTGCCTCTCCTGTGAAGAAAGGCTGGGTGAGCTGGGGCTGTTCAGTCTGAAGAAGAGAAGGCTCTGGGGAGACCTTATTGTGACCTTTCAATACTTAAGGAGGGCTTATAAAAAAAGATGGAGAGCAACTAATTTTGTGAACAGATAATAGG
This sequence comes from Aythya ferina, assembly GCF_964211825.1. NCBI lineage: Eukaryota > Metazoa > Chordata > Aves > Anseriformes > Anatidae > Aythya > Aythya ferina. Next base: position 40,845,274 of record NC_140301.1, read on the forward strand.
ACAGGGTGGAATGGTTTTAAACTAAAAGAGGGGAGATTAGATGTTAGGAGGAAATTCTTCACTCAGAGGGTGGTGAGGCATTGGAACATAGAAGTCCACAGAAGTTGTGGTTGCCCCATCCCTGGAGGTGTTCAAGGCTAGGCTGGATGGGGCCCTGAGCAACCTAATCTAGTGGATGCCATGTCTGCTCATGGCAGTGCAGTTGGAATTAGATGATCTTCAATGTCCCTTCCAACCCAAGCCATTCTATGATTCTATGATCCTTGTCAGTCCTTCCCAACTCCGGATATTCTATGATTCTATAACACGACACTAGCTCAGATGTTCAAAGTACTACTACTACTACTACTAATATATTATTAGGGAAGAAAAATGAACCAAGGCTGGAGCAGGTAACAATGCCATTGATACCAATGAAGCTTATCATTACAGTTAATGGGGTCTTTGTTATTTAAGAATGTACTTTCTCATATGAACAGCTTTTCTAACACTATTGTGGTTTCTACAGTATGTTTTGCTTGCAGATTCTGTGATTCCAAATACAACTATACTGACGGATTTCAGTGTAATTTAGAACTCATTAATTCCTTGTCATGGTTTTAAAGCATGGGTGTCATTTTTAAGGAGATAAGGAGCAAAATAACACATAGCAGTCAGATTTCTAGAAGGACACAGGATGCTTGCATAGATTTTTTTTTTTTTTTTTTAATTTTTTTACAATTTCAGAAGGTCTGTTTATTTCAGGATATATATTTCTGGAATACATATATCTGCAACCTGCCTCAGATCCATAAATTACTCCAATTTTGAGGTACATTGGTGCAGCTTAGAAAAACAATATAAAAATGCTGCAAAAGATTTACACTTGAAAAAAATGTAAATCTTTTGCAGATCTTACTGTACTGTAAGTCCAAGAGGCCGTGCCACTGGGCAAGAAAAAAATTCCAGGAAGGCAAACAGTGATCAAGTGAATCAACCATGCAAAGTGAAATCTATCCTTTTAGAAGGAAAAGCAGGTACCTGAAAGTGCATAGTATTTGTAACATATGAAGTTAATATAAGATGTGCAATTACAGAATGGTTAAATGAAAAATATGGATGAGAGGGCCATGTCAATAGAAAGGTCATGGTCACAGAAGTGTACTATCATGAAATAGGTGATTCTTTGCACAGAGTGCAAAAGTGAGGACATGGAAGCAGTCTAGATGAGCGGGAGAATGATAGTCCAGATTTAAAATAACCTGAAAACAAAATATTGCACAGTAAGTACCTGCAGTAAGTAGCACAGTAGGTACTATTCATTAGAAATAATACTTTTGATAACCAGAAGTAACAATATTGAGTGACCCACTGGGAAGACAATTTCCGCATATGAAATGGAAACAAAATATAAAACATCCAGACAAAAGATCTGAATGACCACATCATCCCCGATGCCAAAGAGACGTTTGTAGTGTATACAAACAGTTTGTTGATGTTTAAGATCATCAAGTGTAATGTGATGCCAAGATAGATTCGAAGCCTGTCAAATAAAAAGCAACAGACCTCCGAGGAATTTTTAGTGAGCAGATGAAAGTGCACAGCAAACACAGTGCGAGTTTCTTAATGCTTAGAACTGAATTAAAGTTCAATAAACATATCTGCTTTGGTTAGAGATGTTCAGTATCTGTTAACAGGAGAGAAGGAAGACAAACTCATCAGGTAAGGTGAACAAACGCTTGTTGCCAGGATGCTCTTTGTTCAGTCTGTCAAGACACGAGCAGTGCCATTCTTGTGCTGGTGTTTACAGGTAATATGAAACATTCCAAAATTACTTCAGATACACAATACTTTGGAAAAGTATAACTAAATTAGACAGAAGCAAGTCTTCTCAAAATAATTTTCTGGACAAATATTGTTTTGCCTATAAACATTCACTCTACTCCATGTATTACTTTGCTTTGAAATAATTTTGACTCAAAGTCACAGTAAGTAAGAAACAACACTGCTTGGTCTTCTTTCATTTGAACAAAGTCCAAGAAATCCTTAGCAACTGTTGTGAAAAGAACAACATACACACAGGGTTGCCTTGTGAGACAATGTTGTCAGTGAAAGGACAGCCTTACAGATAAAGAAAGGTGGCACAACCAGTGCAACCGATGCAGCAAACTCTGGTACATATGCTTGTTTCCTTCAATTCAGTAACAACCCAAGGCTTGACTGGGTTCAAAATTCTGTCCCCTAGTAAACCAAGAACAGAACTACTACTACTACTACCACCACCACCTTCTATTTACAGCCCTGGCAAAAATATGGCCACTTAAAGAGATCACTACCTGCCCTCTGAAAAATCATGTAAAATCTTATGTCAAACCTCATTCCCCTGAAACTAGGGAGATAATCTTTCATTTACAACTGATTTATCAGACTCTAGAACACTGTTTTTCTAGAGGGATTCTGGATGACTTGACTTTCAGTAAATGGCAAGTGTTGCATTTCATCATTTATTCCCCTCGTTCTCCATCAGAGGAAAATATTGTATTATTAGCTTATGCTACATTTAGGGAATTATTGTAACTTTTGTATACTGCTACAAACAAAGATATTTTTGTTAATGAATACAAATATCTATCAGTGCAAAAGCATCAATTACTGGGTAAGAAGATAACTTATTAAGAATGTAGTTGCCACTTTTTGGAGACACTGTAAGTTTAGCAGAAAGGAATGCAAAAAATTAACGTTCAAGTGGAACATGGGCAAAATTATTTTTGCTGGATTTGTACATGGCCTCATTTTAGTGTTCATTTACAACATGATGCACCGGCTTATACTAAGATCTTCTGAGGTGTTCTGTACTGCTTCAAAATACCAGCCATAAAGTGAGTAATCATTCTAGCATGGATAAGAGCTAAGCAGACTTGGGTCTAATCTCAGTAACAACCTGTAAGACAACCTGTAAGTGATTTGGGTGCAGCACAAGCAAAGGCTCTGTTCAATGGTAATTAAGACTGCAACTGCACCTATTCTGTCTGCTAGAGTGTCTAGAAAGAACCAACTGAAGAAAAATGTTTGTGTATTCTTATCCAGATTGCCAGCAGCGTGTTCAAAGTTTTACTAGGTCTTTTATTTCCACCTCCACTATGTACTTAAAAGCAAAGACTATTCAAATTTAGCAAACTTCCACTCAAAAAATGGAATAGTGATCTCTTATACTTTATAACAGTTTTATTGGAAGGGCAGCAAATTTGTCTCCCACAAACCCCAGGCACTTAAAAGCAGCATACACACTGCTTCTGGGTAGCTACTGGAGAGTGCAATGAACATATTACATAATTTTGTATATAAACTGAAATGGACAGCTCTCCTGAGAGAGGAAGAGAAGCATCACCTTTCTTAGGAGGCTCTTGTACAAAGTTAGAGACTGTACATGTATCTCGTTTTGATAAATCCTCTAGTATTTTATCCACATATAAATTATTGACAGAATAGCATGAAGAACCTTTCAGGATTAGTTGTATTGTTTGCTGGAGGTAACCTGCAAGAATCCTTTTAACTACTCCTATTGCTCTTGAAACATTCCTGTAACTTCAATAAAATAGAAACAGATCATAAGCAAATGCAAGGGCAGGGTGTATCTGGTCCCACTAAGCAGCACATCTGCAATTTACCTTTCCTCCTCTCCTACTTCCAAGATGCAGCTGGCATCCCCGTCTTCAAACACACCTATAAATTCATTTGCAAATGGGGTTGCAGTCCCTTTTATACATAGTGTGATATCCTATACATGTGACATCCTGAATGAAAAGCATTATTTATACATATGACATCCTGAATGAAAGCATAATTGCCTTATGGTTAACTCCAGAGAACAAGCTCTTAAACTGAGCTTTCAGAGGTTCATATTCTCTGTTAGATATGGAGGGAAAGTGCATATTGGCCAGAGGCGTTTACTGCAAAATGCAAGGGAAATTTTATCATATGACTGACAAACAGTAACACCATGTCAACAAGAAGTTCAACAGCAAGTTTTAAACTTTTCAGGGAGTAATATCTAGTTATACTGTAGACTACATATTAGAGAAAGGTATAATAGCCACTTCACCACTAGATAGCATAGCTATTCATCTGTTAGCTGCAAAATATTGTTAATCAGCAACTGAACTGTTTTCTATTACTCAAACAGTATTGCAGTTAATAATGGTATAACAGATGAAATGGCTGAAGTCAGCAGAGATGTGTTCTGGATGCGATTGGGGCTTGCCATGTTCATAGGTTTCCAATAAATCAAAAAAATCTCTGCTGCCTTATATAAAATGATTATTAAAATACTGAAAGGCTTTTCTGTCATTCTTCTAGGATGCAATTAATGACTATAATAAATATAAAAAGTTGTATGCTCAATTGAATAGAAGTGATGAGATTTGAATCTCCTAGTCTCCTATCACTGGTTCAGGCAAGTTTCTCTGGATTACTAAATATTTCAAAAGCATGTGGCTCTGTCAGAAAAAAAATCAGAGGCTTTATAGACATAAATCAGCTCTAAACACAGGAAAATGAAGCTCTGAAACTTCAGCCCCGAAGCTCTAAACATGAAAATACTGTTAGAATGACTAGACATAGGCCACAACTACTATCTTCTGAAAGCAGCCCTTTATTCAATAACCACTACTATATGTCTAAATAGGATGGATACTCCACGTGTTTCAACATTCAGAAACATTCTAAACTACATGTTCAAGATTTTTAAAAAGTATTTTAACCTCTCAAGACATCAGATCTTTCTGGGATTATGCTCTTCATAAATGACATGTTGACTGGATTTATTCTTGTGGTTGGCATAGCATAGCAGGTATGGAAAAACAGTTTCCAATTAACTTGGGAATCAAACCAGAGATCAACACAATTTATGAAGGGAATCAGGAAGTACTTAATTTAAGTCTTACAGAGTGGCTTTTTCATGGGCATCCTCACTGGATTATCTACAAAACACTACGTACTATAGATTTCCTGCCCTTGACACAATTCTTATGTGTCAGCAGAAAGGAGGTGATAACAGCCATAATTGCTTTATGACACTACTGTAGACGAATTTCTGATGGATCTTGCAGGCCAGTTTCTTGTCCATTGCTCTAAATTTATGATATCATTAATAAAACCATGCAAGCATTTAGGATGAATTCTACAGAAAGTGAAAACTAAAAAAAAATGATTAAACAAAGTTCTAAAAGAAAAAAAAGGACAATCATAACCAAAGATTACCATCCTAACAATTCTGAAGAAGAGAAATAACCTTTACAAATTCTAATGACATCATATTTGGCTGGAGTAAACTCATTAAGTCACTAAAGGGCACCTGATTTTTGTATCACCATGAAACGGACTCTCCTCCATTCTAAGAGTTTGGCTTGAAAGTAAATTACTATGTCTCTTTGGTGTTTAAAGCAGATTAACAGCTGCTTTATAAAGAATGTACCTCCTGATTAAAAATTACAAAATATTTTTTTTTTATTTTAATATTTATTAAATATTTTTTATCGGTGCTGGGGCCGGTCCTCTTTAATATCTTCATCGATGATCTGGACGAGGGCATCGAGTGCACCCTCAGTAAGTTCGCAGATGACACCAAGTTAGGTGCGTGTGTCGATCTGCTTGAGGGTAGGAAAGCTCTGCAGGAGGATCTGGATAGGCTGCACCGATGGGCTGAGGTCAACTGCATGAAGTTCAACAAGGCCAAGTGCCGGGTCCTGCACCTGGGGCGCAATAACCCCAAGCAGAGCTACAGACTGGGAGAGGAATGGTTGGAGAGCTGCCAGGCAGAGAAGGACCTGGGAGTGATGGTGGATAGTCGGCTGAATAGTCGTTATCGGTGTGATAGTCGGCAGTGTGCTCAGGTGGCCAAGAAGGCCAACGGCATCCTGGCTTGTATCAGGAACAGTGTGACCAGCAGGGCTAGGGAGGTGATCGCCCCCCTGTACTCAGCTCTGGTGAGGCCGCACCTCGAGTACTGTGTTCAGTTTTGGGCCCCTCGCTACAAGAAGGACATGGAGGTGCTTGAGCGGGTTCAGAGAAGGGCGACGAAGCTGGTGAGGGGCCTGGAGAACAAGTCCTACGAGGAGCGGCTGAGGGAGCTGGGCTTGTTCAGCCTGGAGAAGAGGAGGCTCAGGGGCGACCTTATCGCTCTCTATAGGTACCTCAAGGGAGGCTGTAGCGAGGTGGGGGTTGGTCTGTTCTCCCACGTGCCTGGTGACAGGACGAGGGGGAATGGGCTTAAGTTGAGCCAGGGGAGTTTTAGGTTAGATGTTAGGAAGAACTTCTTCACTGAAAGGGTTGTGAGGCACTGGAACAGGCTGCCCAGGGAAGTGGTGGAGTCACCATCCCTGGAAGTCTTCAAAAGACGTTTAGATGTAGAGCTTAGGGAAATGGTTTAGTGGGGACTGTTAGCGTTAGGTCAGAGGTTGGACTCGATGATCTTGAGGTCTCTTCCAACCTAGAAAATTCTGTGATTCTGTGAAATCATGCCTGTGAAAAAAAGAATTCATGTCTCCCTATTTTTCATTCAAATCCAGTTAAACATTTTCTATGAATTTTCACATTATTTGTCCCACAAGACTTATTTCTTACTCTTTTTCAACAGAGTAAAGAGGACTGACACAGGCAAAAAATTTATTTTTCTTTATGAAAATATATTACTTGGAGCTCTGTATTTCAAAAATACACACTATAAAGCCAACAATCAAATGATCCACAACAATATTTGAATACTAATGAAAAAATATCAATTCCTTAACTGTTCTATGTTTAATTGAATCTAATATTTCAGCGTATTGTGGGAATATACTTATCAGAATCAGTAGAGACCAATGTTAATTATGAAGGCCAAGCACTAACGAATAATCTTACGTATAGACTCTGACACATTAGAAGTGCAAAGTACTCTGCAGATCTTATTTTATGAAAATGTACTAAGAGTGCAAATGTATCGGCCCTTAGGAAGCAATTATCGCTAAAAGATTTAGCTATAATTCAATCTGAAATAAGAGATTTTTTTAAAAAATGGTTTCACAAAGAAGAGGATTATTTTACTTTAGCTATGGAAATACGGGCCCACACACTTCCCTGAATGACCTCTGTGCAGTTGTGGGCATTGCCTGGAGGGAAGATTTGAAATCAGTCTTGTCATGCAATTAATATAAACCCCTATGACTAATAAGGATACTATAAAAATTAGGAGTACCGATTTGGCATTGTTGGACTGCATGGCCCACATCACTATAAGGAATGTTCTATCCCATAAATACATTAAATACACAAATCTTAAACCACATCATATTAATACATCTAACAGAGGTGTATTACCAAACATGTACAGATGTTACATCGAACACTAAGGTGAACTGGTACTTTATAGATCTATACACCACACCTTAAGTGTCATGTGTTTTATTTGTGTGACATGGGATGTAAAAGTATGTAAAAATGAAAGTATGCAGAGTGTTTACATCAGTTTTGCTATTCCCAGATCCTACATCTGTCCAGTTTACTGCCAGCACACCTCTCCTGCAGGTAAAAACAGTCTCCCCGCTGCTTTATTTCACTCAGGAGTCTATGTGCTACTGGTGCCTCAAAACAGGGTAGAAACAGCCCCATGAGCTAATATAACTAAAAATAAAGTCGAAAGCTTTCATTTTGTTTTACCTGTTAGACTCTAACATACGTTGAAAGAAATATGTTTCTTGCGGATACTGGTCTTAGAGTTTTGTGTTTTTTTTTTTTTCCTTCTGAGCAACTTACAATTGTGAGGTGATTTTAAAAATTAAGAGAGAAATAGTAACACTTAGGGTTTTGTTGTTGAGTATTTTAGGACAGTGCAGAGTCCTGAAACTCGCCTTTTATAATAAACTTTTATGCCATCCTTAATGTAGCCGATCCTTATTACAGTATTTTTATCAAGTTAAGACTAAAAGTATTCTTATACCACATCTGATGTTTGCACTTCCATTGCTCCCTAAAGCAAATCAAGTTCCTCATGTGCCATCTATCACCAAAATACATCTTTTGCCAAACTATGTCAGATAACATCTATTAATTTAAGAGAGTAGGGAAAAGTGATTTTTTCTTTTTTATTAAGTGTAAAAAAAAATATATATATATATATATATATATATACACGTATATACGTGTATATATATATATATAATATAATTTTTCCTGGATATAATTTTTCCTGGAGGGACATAGAATGAGTATCCGGACTCCTCCTGCAGGAGTGTAAATGCTTCCATCTGAGTTAACAGTACATAGCCCAGTTTCTCACCTGCATGTGGAGATAGCTAAAGCAGTCAGCTGTTTGCATCATGGTGAAAATAATTGTGCTGATGTTTAACCCTGCACCACAGAGACAAACAGCCTGTTATATTTCTCTGAAAATGGTCAGACAACCCAGAGGATGACTGGCAGCAGCAGCCAAGAGGGCTGCTCAGGTCTGTACACACAACCTGTGCGTAGCACCCCTGACAGCTACTGAGCACGTACAGAAGGAAGGACAAGGCAGCTGAGGAGAGCAGGATTCCCCAGGGGAGGTGTGTGTCCAGAGCCCGTGTTGCACCACCTGGCAGGAGGCTCCTGAGGGGAGCTCTGCTGCCAACAGCACCAGAACCAAGCACCATTCAGGCCCAGAGTGCCGGTCCAACCCACGGCTAAAGAAGCGCTGATCTGACTTTCATCCCTACCAGCCAGTCTGTATTTTCCAGGCTATAGCTGCACTAAAAATGGATGATTAGCTTTTCGTTTAAATAACTGCTTAGGTCAGGATGACTGTTGATATGCTGGATATCAATGCTGCCTGTATGAAATACTGGCAATAATAGGCATTTTAGTTTTCAAGGTCAAGAATTCAACTTAACCAAGCAGCCTTTTAAAAAGTACTCAGATGGCCCTGCCCTCACTGTAGACAACAGTAATATGAGCTGAGACAAACTTTAGAGAGGTACAACATTAATAAAGTAGAACTTCACCAGAAATTTAAAAGCATTCCTTTTTTTTTCCTTCCCCAACTCTCATCTCTAAAAGACTACGACCAATTAACCTCTAACTCTGAGAAAAAAAATAAATCAAAAAATGCCTGTGAGAGCCAGAAATTAAATTCTTTAAAGATTAGGTGCTAGGAGAGCAATATCAGGCTTAGGATGAAATCCTAGTAACACTCTCAACTATTAAGTCACTTCTTGCTCTGAAAATACAATTATTCTGTAAGCATTATGTCAGAAAATATTAAATGTAAAAGTGTATTCTCAATAAAGCATTTATATTTTCTGAAGGAAAGAGTCTGGGCATAACATTTTCAATGACACTGGAAAAACAAGTCAGCATGTGATTAATGAAAAGCAATATTATTTACTATAAGTAGCATGCTTGACAAGCATGAACTTTTAGTGATACCGGATTCAAAACAATGCTATTATTACAGTTAGAAACAGCTCTGAATATTTATGATCTCTATTTCTTGTCATCTGAGAATAGATTGCTTTCAATATTACTCACCTGATTTTGAAATATTCACTATGGATTCTGATGGCAATTATAAGATCATAGAACATATAGCATTTTTATGTCATGCAGCCTCTCTGTTTATTCATCATACTTTTTTTTTCCTTTTTTTTTTTTTTTTTTTTAAACTGAGAAATGTCAAACGACACACAGATTTACTTTAATTCCTATATCTTGCATTGGTTGAGTTGTTGCATGAATAACAATGTTCCCAACATTAAAAAAAAAAAAAAAAAAAAGAAGAAGGCGGCCGAGGAAAATCTGTGTATAAATGACATGTGCTTGGATCTTACTGCCTACATCAAACAGTTTTAAAATGACAACACAGTATCAACAAAGCAACTTCTGCCTTTACATTGTCTCTCCACTATCTATAAAAGAGATTTTTAAGAATATAGTGGTTGAATAAGCGTGCATGATACTTGCACATCTTACCTGGCATTTTCTCTTATTCTGGCTAGCAGTGAGACTGCTGGTTATGTAGCTATCAATTCCTCTGACGTTACAATTTCCCTTTCTCAAAGCAGCAATAACCTGTCACTTTACACTGTCCTTTCTCTGACCCTCTCCCGCCTCTCTGCTCATTTTTATTCTTATTGACAAGACTTATTATTCCTCCTCCCAATTCCAACTAGCTACCCTTTTGCAAATAGTAGTATCAACTATGTGGTCACTAGTAGTATAGGTCAACAATGTTATTAATATAGTACACACTGCTGGGAGCAGATCAAATAGCCATGCTTTAAAATATTAGTTTTGCAAAGGTACCGTGAGGCAAATAGTTGCAGTTTTCTTCACATTATAAAATGTAGTGCAATGACAGACTCCAAGAACCTAGTGTTAATTATCAGCCCAATATTTTTGAGTATGTTATTTTTTTCTTTCCTTTTTTTTTTTCTTACACAAAATAAAATAAAACCATAACAGAAGGATGCTGTATCTGTGTTTAAAGAAGGGGTTGTTGGCAAACACCATAGCTCACTTCTGCTGAAATGTACACAACTGATATATGCAGCCCAGAAAGCTGGCACCAGGGGCTTACAACCTTAATTTGCCTGCAAGAAGAAATGGAGATTTACCTTCAGAGCACGTTCTTGATTGTTTTCAGCAGTCAGATGTCTCGTGTTGTTTGCTGAAGTCTGGTTCTGCTCTTTCAGATGATGAAGCTCCTGCTCTAGCCGTTTGCACTGCAACGAGGGAAGAATCCCATTAAGTAGAGGAGTGTGGGCATATTTTTTTCAACAAGCCAAATGAATTAACGTAAATAACCCCGTCACCATTTCTGCAGTAGAGAAAGCATTAGACAAAAGCATGTTACAATCCCAAAACAGCACTGGAGCTACATTTTAAAAATGTGCAGCATTATTCAGTTTCCTCCTAGTCCAACTGTATGTCAAAAAAAAGCAAAGTTTAGTATCAGATAAAGACATTTTGCATAATGTTTTAAGAAGTCTTAAAAAATTGCAAAGGTATGGGGATGAAATTCTGCTCCTAGTTATGCCAATATAATACCGTATTTTGGCTTTTATGTATTGAGTAAGTGATTATCAAGGAAGTAATACATACTTTTAGAAAAGCAAGCACCCTCTTAAATATAAATTAAACACCCTCTTCCCAACCAGCCTTTTATAAGGAAATACACATGTAATTTATATACTTGTATTTTTTATGCTGAGATTATTCCAAGTACACAACACATGTTGAAATAAAAGAAATTTTAAGATTGTTTTGATTAAATATTTAATTTAATGACAAAGAACGAAAAAAATTAACATTTGCTACTGCATGCATACACAGATATACTTCCTGTGGTCAGCTGAGAACCTATTTTAAAGGTCAGCAAATCATGAACTAAATTATATTTCACTGTTTTTTACAGTAACCATAAGAGACCTTGCACAGTTACTTTGTTTTAAAAGAGTAATTAGCAGCAGACAATGCATTGCTTCATGAAAAAAAAAAAAAAAAAAAAGTTCTATAAACACAAACAAACAAAACCCCAAAGGATGAAGGACCAGGAAGACATAGAGGAGCAGCCATTGGACAGCTCTAGGCAAAAATACAAAATTAACAGGAATATTTTAAAACAATATATTGCAAGGAAGTAGTATTGCAAAATTGATAACTAATATTTTAATAAATACTTTCTGAAAACATTAGTAAGAAAGGAGTGAGAATTATGATATAATGCTCACATGAGTGCTGTTGACTCAAAACACCTGAATATTTCAGTCTCTTTTGCTACCCTGGTGACTCTGGACAGCACAGAGCAGAGTTTACTAACAAGAGCATGCAACATATTTCAACACAATTTTGTACTCGGGACAAGGAAACATAGCTGATGTTAACTCTAAACAAAAAATATTTTAAAGGTAACAAATCTCCCTGGAGTAGTGAATTCTCTCAGTGAGAGTTATAAAGTTCCTTAATGCAGTTTCATTTTTATAGCAATAAAATGAAAAAAAGACACTTACAAAATAAGGAAATCCAGATAAAAATGTTAAGATACACTTGACTGCAAATATTTTTTTTTTTATAAATTGAGGTATTTAATCTAACAAAAAAACATAAATTACAGCTGTAATTCTGCAATGAACAGCATAAAGATTGTGTTTCTGCAGGCATGAAGAACAAGGTCCCAGGAAAATTACTGAAAACTAAATCCAAATTATGCTTTTTTTTTCCACTCTAGGTTTTTTTTTTTTTTTTTTCTCTAGCATACAGGATCTAAACATCATTAAGTAAATAAAATCAGTCTACTTCTTCAGACATTATTCATGACACTCCTGTTGCTATGTAATATCAGCAGGCCTCTCACCTTTCTGCTTTGCCAATGCTCTTCTTTAAAACACTGCTCTATAATTCCCAATTTGGCAGCATCACAGGTTTCTTATAGGAAATATTTTATGAAAGGCCAAAATCTCAACCTTCTTTTATAACAAGAATTTATATTCATGCTATTCCTTTAAAAAAATGGAAAAGTGAAAATATGCTAAGAGCAAAGCCTAGCTTCAGGACATGACAGAAAAAAAGACCTTGATGTGTAGGTCTGGTTGCACAACTAAGAGTATGGGCACAATCTTACCCCACTCTACATTTTACTCCTGTAAAGTCAGAACACTGAAATAAACAGCACAGGGTGATCCTCATACCACGCAGCAGCATAAAGATGCAACAGAAGTAACATAAAACAGATGTGCAAAGGTTGAGTTGATAGGGATGCACACTACATCAACCTTGGTAGCATATGGTAATTCACCTTTAACTTCATTCTCAGTAAGAACGTTGATATGTGAAAAAAAAAAGGGTATACTCAATTCGTATACTGCTTGAAACCATTTTGAGGATATCATTGAAAGAAGTGGTGATCTCATTTGACCTTTGCACATAAGTGTCTTAATATGTTGGAAACAATGGATTTACAGAAGATGTCACAAATGAATTATGAATTTGGATGTATTTATTATACGTAGCTGTCTTGGAAGCAAAATCTTTAAACATCCTGCTAGTGAAAGTATTAAATAATAGTCTTAACAGCAATATTGTGTTACTACTTACTAATGTTTTACAATTTACAACACTTTTATACCTGAACTAATTTTTAACCATTAAAAATAGCATTCTAAAAACAAGGGCTCTTTCACAAGAACAAGAGCATACGATACTTCCGTGTAATCTTACTGTAAATAAAAGTTTTAAAAATAGGATTTTAAACAATGCAGTCCTTCTCTTAATTTCAGCCAACATTTTTTGAATTCTGTGTTATTGGTTGTTAGTAAGGTCCAATAAAAATAGATGTTCTTTCAAAAAACATCTATTTTTATTGGTTCATTCCAGGGCTTTAAAATGCCAACAGCTGCAAGTAAGAAACTGGATTTCCTTCTAAAAACATATATAAAAATACTTCTTGGAGCACAGTGAAGAGAAGCCATCATCCAATTCAGTACTAGCAAAAAGGAAACATCAGACGTATCCTTTTAAGAAAGCTGAAAGCTAAAGGAAATATTTCATTTTAATTATTATAAATAAGAATATCTAACCAGTCACCCCAAACCTGCAAAACTTTCTACCTGCAAAACATTTGAATAGAATCCTCTTAAAGTTAGAAACAAAATATTTTGTGCAACTCAGGTTGCCTAGACATTGTGGTCTGAGGTGTAATTACACACTTAGGAAAGACTGGACAGTAATTGAGAAAACTGCTACTCTATCTCAGATACTTTAAGTACTGCAAGGAATATGAAAACAGCATAGATTAATGTCAAGAATATGCCTTGACCAGAATGCTGAAGACTTTGCCAAGAAAAGGATATTAAAGCCTTGGAAATGGTAGCATGTGATTTTTAAAGTTTTCACACAAGCAATTCACCAAGGATCAGCCTCATCACACAGACTTGTGTTCAGAGTTCATCAGCCAGAGTGGCAATCCTGATGGTGAAAAAAAAAAAAAAAAAAAGGAAGAAAAAGAAAAAAAAAGAAAAAAAAAAAAAGAAACCCTCTCTCCTTTCAAATCCTAATGTTTATTCCCCTCTCTGAATATACACTTTCCCTCTAAAAGTCTCCCACCTAAGCTAGCCTTATTCTGATGATAAGATACTTGCCAGGCAGTGAACCTCTTTACTGCAGGTATTCCTTGAGCAACCATCAGTGCCCATCTGCACAGATTTCACTAGAATGTCATCCCTTCCCAGCAAGAGGCACTCAATCTTCTCTTTAACCATATTTTCACTGTACAAACTAGTTTCTCCCTTTTAAATGCACCACGTCTTTCCAGACAAATACCCCAATACCCTGCACAGGATATATCACAAGTAGCTAGACATAAAATGAAAAGCAAAGTGCGTGACATATCCTCCCTCCCCCCCCCCCTCCCAAAAAAAAAAAAAAAAAAAAAAAAAGTGACTCAGGAAAGAAAAGATAGACAGAAAGAACACCTGTTCTCCCCATCTTCTAATTTAAACTGTTAGAAAAACCTTTTTTTTTTTTTTTTTTTTTAAACAAACAAACAAAAAAAACATCAGCTGATATGATTTGGTAGAACCTGGATGTTCAAGACAGGCACCAGTTTGACCCTCAGCAGGTGCTGACTTCTTTCAGTGGTGGTGGGAGACCCAAGATCACCATGGGGGAAAAATGCAGACAAACAGCAAAACGAAGCACCTACTAACGGGGATGTTGATGGAGAAGTCAAAAAGTGGACCTGGACCAGCAGAATACCACAGAGTAAAGTCCTGGAGGCTCACGCAGGGAAGAGACTGTTAAAAGATAGTCCTAGTTCCAGGTACACAAAAGGAGCAAAGATGGAAGATAGAAAAATCAATGCAGATAACCACTTAATAGTGTTTGGCCTTTACTAGAAAATGAGGTTGCATTAACATATCAAACACAACTTTAGCAGTTGTATAAACAAATCATCTTAAACATGCTGTCAGCTTATCAGCATTTTCTTCTTTGACTTCTATCTACAACGTATTAACATGGTGTTACGGTGCCTGCCATGTCTAAACAGATTGATGAGTAATTTTTGGTCATTACTTAGTATGATTCTTCAGTGACGTGTTCTAATATTAAAAAGTAAAGAGATTATACAACAATAAAGACAAATCCACAAGCAATTGGAGAGGTAGCATCAATAGGGAAAAAGATGGAATATGGAAAAGTGCTAACTTAGGCAGAGAACCCCCTTGTCCCACAACAATTTGGTAACTTGTCAGTTTATTTATGTGAAGATAACACTTACCCCTACAGACCTCATGTAGAAGCATATTTAACTCTGAGTAACTCAGGTCGATCAGGCTGTTCACGTGCTTTGAAATAGGCTTAAGTGTTTTGTTACACTTATGACCCTGGCTCTCATCTCAGTTATGAGGTGGGTTGCTCATTTTGTGTTTCAGTGCAGATTTGACTAAGAGAAAGTGTACTGTACCACCCGTTGGCTGAGAAATCAACGAAATGGCTGGTTAAGTGCAGAATAAGTTGAATATAACAGAGAACTGTACTACCAACTTACTACAAATACAGTCTTGGTGGCTGTTACTTCTACGCTTGCTTTTAATATTCCTGTATAACATACAATATTTTTCTCAGTCTCCATTAAAAGGAATTAAAATTAGCCCCTTGTGAGGTTATGGCAATATGCTAGCAAAATAAAAGAATCAACTTATTATGTAATTTATATGTTAGGAAAAAAAAAGTTAATACAGTTTCAGTTAATGCAGATTCGAGGGTCAAAGTCTAATGAAACATATTTACTCAGACTAATATGAGGCCAAATTTTGCAGAATTCTTTCCTGAATTCTGAATTACATTTGTATATATTAATTCGATTAGAAAATCAAAAGATAACAAAAAATATTTGCATAAAAATTATCTATCATCCTTGTCAAAATCTGCAATGCCAATAATCTTATAAATCAGCACTGGTATAAACACATGACTCCACTGATAAGATGGCTGAAAAAAGGGATAGTATAAGATGGAAGTGCTGCAATATGCTTGTTCTGTTCTTGTACTCTTCTTGAAGTCCGGATTGTTGTCTGAGAATGGGCTCATGGTGGTGAGCTGGGTGGATCTTTGGTCTGATCTGATCCAATCCAGTCAGTCTTAAGTACTTTCTGTAGTTTAATAATAGATCTAGTACAGATTCCCACAAATAGTTTTACTCTCTCACTGAACTAAAGATAACATCTTTATTCAAGTCATACAAAAATTAAAAATGAGTGTAAAGTCAACTACCATGGGTCAGCTGGTGCATTATTGCTTTAGTGCATACAGAAGTCTTAACTTTAATCTGTGAGTAATCCATTATATTCTGTGGACATTTATGCACGAAGATTGTCCTAAACAGGGATCTCAATTAGTGAAGTAGTGAGAAATATAACAAACCTAATTCCTACTAAATAACTTAGGAAAATGGTTTATGTCCTCTAAATTATTGTAAAGCAGGAGTTCATTTAAATAACAGATGAACTATTTTCGAAATTGCATTTTTCCCTTTATGTATTTTCAACAAAACACTTTCCAACAAAGTAGATGACACACAGTATCTTGATGGAAAATGCACAGCTACCAGTAAAAGCTGAGCTCCTGGGATACCAACATCCTACTACACAGCATACTTTTGGAAGCGATGTATTTCAGATACATTTTGAGATTAACTAATGAACATTCACTGCTATGAAAAAATGAAGTACAAATAATTAACCTACATATCAAACATTAAAAAAAAGAAAAAAGAAGAATCCTGTCTACCTTTTCACCTGTTATTTTAAGCTGTTATCTGTGGTAACATAAATACAATAAATAACATTAACTGAACATACAGGGTTCAACTGATTGTACATTTAGTTTATTATTCTGTTCTCCTTTTCCTATTTCGTGTATAACGATCCACACTTAAAAGTAACTCCCAGCTCAAGGATGCCCAACAAAATGCAAGTGTTCTCAGTTTGACAGCCCTTCTCTCCCTCTCCCCCCAGTATTTTATTTTTTTGAACAGTCTGCCTCTTGTCCCAAATTCATCATGATTTCTAGAGAGGCAAACATCTTGCACCACTTGGATGCTACACAACTGTTTCCTTTGCAGACAAAAATAATACCTATGTGATCCAGTCAAAACACAAGCCAACCTTTGGTGTCACTGTGAATTATGTACTTTGAACTGCAGATGTTTGGAAGCACTTATATTTATACAAATAGATTTTATCCTTTTTCTTCTAAAATAATCAGTTAAAGAGAAAGAAACAAAGGAGTTTCTACATAATAATCACTAGAAAAAATTTTCCATTAAATTATAATTTTGAATTAAGGCTTTCAAGCCTCTGAAAGAAAATACTTTCCTTCAAAGTTCTGTCAAACCATCAACAAATGTGTTTAAATGATTATTTATACAATGCCCAGCAGCTTAGAACTACTAGGTTTTCAAGAAAGAAAAGTGTTTTTGTAGAGCTTAGGCCTCAGAAACATACGCATCTTAAAACAAATTATATTCTATTAGTAAGAGAAACACTTACATGCAAACACCTCTTTTTGCAATGGTGTCTTGCCCCATCAAAAGAAATGCATTAAAATACAAATGAAACATTTTTGTATTCTCTGTCATTATGAGCCAGTTGGAACCTGCAGCATTAAGGCAGATAACATTCTATACACACGACTTGGTTTCCTCCTACCATTCCTCTCCCTTTATATTTCTGAACATCTGAAGATGCAGCAAAACAAGCTTTCATTTTCATTTGAACAGTTAAAGCAACTGTAAGTGCACAGACATTCAGAAAATTCAAACAATTAACTGTTTTTACTCTTCATTTTATAATAATTGTAATGTGCTGTAGAAAGATACAATGGTTAGATACAAATAAAATTTTAAAATGTGGATGCACAATCATGTAGGAGTTTATATATTTAATATTTATTTAATATTTTTCTTGCTATTTTATCCTTTTTAATTCCCATAGTGAAACATCTGATTAAAAAAAAAAAAGCAAAACAAAACACAACCTGATTGCGTATTAAATAGCCCTACAAGAAGCCCTACACTGAAGCGAGTCAGAGCAGCTGAATATTAAAATACTATACTGATCTTCTTTTACGAAAGTTCTCAGCACTTTCTAAGTCACAACAACTCCCACATACTTGTTCACACACTGTTTTGAAAGACAGTGCTAACCTCTGTGATTTGTCAGTACAATGAGCTGTAATGTTATGAAATGGGCCACTGCAGTCACAATACTCGGTAAATGCAGATAATATACTGTTGATTTTCTATCTTCAGTTACATAGGGAGAAATTCCACAGTAGCCAGCCACCTCTTCATCACATGGGCTCAAAAAATAACAATATTCTCCTACAGATTTGTAGATCCTATACACATTCTTTCTAAAATGGAAATATAATAAAGGAACATGAATTTTAAAAAACCATGAACTTTTTTTTTTACTAGCTATTTTATTTTTTTTTGTTCTATTTCTCCTGCTTTGTTCTTGAAGAAGGAAACAAGTCATCCCCTTCAATTTTTCTTTAATCTCTCCCTCTTTTGAATCCAGCATCTTTCCTCCTTTCTTTTGCACTGCAGAACGTTTGCACACTCCAATTCACAATTCTCATCTTGGCCTGTGTGAGGTCTATTCCACTGCACTGTCTCATTTTTGTCTACTTTTTGATTCATCCAATTCCCATAAATACTCTCATTATTATGATAATTTTCTCAATAATTCTTATTGTTTAATTATATGAGTGCTTGGAGATGTTGTAACACCTGATGAACATTAACTAATCAATTTCAGTAAAGTGATGGAAAAACTAATAAATAGGACTTGTTTTATGGGATGAAGAATTAACATAGGAAGTTTAAGAAGCTTAAACCAACCTACAAGATCATGTCAGAACTGGCATTACTACACGTAAATCCTTTGCTTTGCTAACTTGACCAAATGACACCAAGCTATTGCATCCTGTGGCCACGTTTTGCTGGCTCCTCAGCATAGCCAGTTCCATTGCAACCAGGTGGCCCGTGGCCAAGAGACATCTGACAGATAGCTGATAACTGGTTTTGTTTAAAACCTTTCCCGCATCCCCATAGTGATAGTACTCAAAAATATACGTACTAGAGTGGAGGCAGGCAGTGTTGACTGATACACCCAAGTTTTCAGCAACACCAGCTACCAAAGATGTACGAAAAGATAAATTTTAGAAATGAGTGTTCAGCCTGATCCTCCACCTAGTTCTAGAAATTCAAAATCCGATCCTCAGATACATGTATATGCAAGGCACTCAACTGCTGACAGAGACATGTTTTTAGGAAGTGTAACATTGTTTAATTGAACATAACCATTATTAGTTGACAAGAAAACAAGATTTAGTAAACAATCTGTCATTCTAATGAGGTAGTTTTCAAATAATCTTCAATGGATTTTGTTAAAATCCATATGCAAACAAGACTATTGTCTAAACCTTAAGTTGGCATTTACAGCGTAAAAGGACAGGAATACTCCTGGTCCATTTTTAAATATCATCACATTATTTCAGAAAATAGTATCATGGACCACTGCAAAGAAGCCACATTTTTTTAAATCTCTTTATTCAGATACTGTAATCATGGGACTGCAGGTTTTCCTCACTGTACACACTATCTGTTTGTCCTGCTAAATACTGTACTCTTAATTGAGCCATCAGTTGCTTAAGTGTCAGTTCTTCAGTTTTTCTGTTGCATGGAATGTGTTATCCCAAAATTTCTTTACTGTATAATAAAAGCTACTTTAAACTAGAGATTATGACAAACTATAACAGCTAACTAGGTAGGTGACAGCACAGAACTCTGCAGATATGCCATGGACAAGAAATAGTTTCTGAATAAATGACCTAAAGTCAGAAGTAGTTACTCTTTTCTCCAAGGAACCAACAAGCTTTTTTAACAAACCTTAACACCGAAGATCACAAGTACCTGAAAGCAATATCAATACTAGCATTATAACAGCCTGCAAACAGGTGTCAAAATGAAGTAACCTTATAAATCTTCATATTTCATTGTGAAATCAGTTTCTCACCAATGCTGAAATCTAGGTAATAGCAAATCTATAAAATTCATATTTCAGACATCTTTTCAAATTGCTTATCTGCATTGCAAAATGGTTATATATACTGTATACCATTATATAAATATATACCTATATGCCATATATACCATACCATTTATATAAAAATACTAAAAGAAAAAAATAAAAAAATAAAAAAAAATCAAGAGCTTAACCAGCTTTGCAAAAGCTTAAATTGACTCACATGTCATATGTCTGATACGGAAGACAATGATACCCCACAAAGAAATGCTTAAGAAAGTAAATAAAAGCTCTGCAAAACTAAAACAAAACCACACATTTCTAAGTTTTATATTGCTCAGTTTCAATAACAGTGAGAAATGTCTGCATGATTTTGGTACATGAATAAGACTTTTAAAATATTAAGTAATGATGGCATCTAAAAATTTGAACACTGTAACAGAAATTATTTTTAGCTTCACTGAAGTGTTTTGTAGGGATTCATGTTACTCTTCTCAAGAGCATTCTATACCTTGATTACGCAGCTTTGAATTAACAGCCTTCAGATAAGTCACAGAAAAGCAGGAATGCTTAAACCTAAAATCAGCTGCATTTGACATGTGCATTTTCCAACACTACCCTCATCCAGCTCAAAGCTTCCTGGCAATTCCATCCCTCGTGTATAGAGAATAGGACACCCTAAGCAGAGAAATTTTAAGAAAAACACAACAATAGAAGAATGTTATGACAAATCCTGAAAGCTAAGTGATGGAACTGCCTGCCAAAATAAACAAAACTGGTAAATGCATAACTACTGCTGAGAAGTGTCTGGATACCATAGAAGACAACACACATGACATAAAGAGAACATGTAATGAGATGCACAGCTGCTGGCTAGTAGAAAGTAGGCTGGCTCTGCTGAAGAGGCAGAGCCTACAGTAGAAAATAGGCTGATGATTTTAGTACAGGGGATTAACAAGGATTTTGTCGTTTCTTCTGGGAGGTTTGTACTGGATGCTTTCATTTTCACAGTGAGATTTTCAAGACTAGCTTTGCAGATTCAGTTAAAGTCTTAATATTTTGATTATAAATGGGACCTCAAAAAACAAGGCTAAAAAAATATCCTTGCAGACTGATAAAGAACACTTTTCTCAAAGCTATAAAAGACAAAGGAAGTAAACTCACAAACAGGTGATGTTCATGTCTGTCCTGAACACAACAAACAAAAGTTCTTCCACACAAAAAGAGTGAAAGCTATTGGTTCTTAACATCGCTGGGAGCTATTAATACAATCTCTGTCTGAAGTATAAGATTACTCATCATGATTAGAACATGACCTGGAAGAAAATCCTAACTGTCAGTGACAACTCATCTAATGCAAGTTCTGGAAGCAAAGTGGCCATAACCATTCTTCCAATACAGAGCTCTATGCCACAACAGACCTTTTAATTTACTCTACTTAGATTTATAATTTTATAACTGCTAAATCATTAGCTAGAAGTAATGTTAAAACTCTCTTGCAAAAGGCAATATCAATTTTATGTTACCAACAACACAAAGAAGTATCAATAGTATTCAGAAGCATTACTGCTTCTGCATTCTACATTATCCCGTTTGGTACATTATACCAATGTAATATTCTGAACCTATAAACTTATTTGGAACACATATTCTGTATTTCTGATACATCCAGAATTGCAAAAAGTTGCTCTATTTTTATGGAGTAGTACTGTTCTTTATCCACAATTATTTTTTTTCCTTTTCGGTATAGCCAAAATGTTAATGCTTTACAAAATCTCAGCTTTTGTGACTGCCTTTAAATAAGCATTTCTACATATTTGAATTGTGTCATTTACAAAAGTATTTTCAATGTAAAAGTAGACTATGAACTGGAATATGACTTTTTAAAAAAACAAACTTTGTGTATACTCACAGCATACTCAATAATAAATACACCAAAAACACTACTGAAAGGAATGGCAATAAAATATAACATCAGAAAATATTAACAAGTTCCCAGACCACCTTATCTTAAAATCACAAGCCCTCCACATGCAATGCATGCCCTTCATTTGCAACAGAGGGTAACAGAAGCTAAATTTTTCTTCTTCTCGAGCAACTCAGCTTGAAAAATAATTAACGGTGAATAAACAGAACATCGAAAAGAGGGCAAATCCTAGATACTCACCATCTGAAGCACGAAACAGTAAAGCCATACAACAAACAAATCTAGGCATACTTGGTACATGAGACATAGATAAATTAAACAGTACTACTGTGAAATCTTTCTTTAAAAAAGAATATTCATGGATTTTCTTGCCTTTTTTTTTTTTTTTTTGGCCAGGGCCACCAAACACTGTAAACCAGAATACATAAATTGACTTCATCAACTCTAAGGACTTCTAGAAACTGACTAATGGCTTCACAGCCAAAAAAAAAAAAAAAAGGTCACGATGTACAGATCAAAGGAAGAGGGGAAACTGCAGTTATGGTATTTTGGTTACTCGCTCATTTAAAAACAAATAGAAATCTAGAAAGAAATCACAATTACAATAATACTTATGAAGTCTTTCACCACTTCCTTCACAAAGTACCATCCTGCTGTAAATAAGTAATGACCTTAGCACTACTACAATCACTTTTCCTTACATCCTCTGTTACTGACAGACATAAATTTTCTTACTACCACTCTTTATAGCTTAACACCAATCCTGAATAATGAAGGTGACTGAGGAGGGTGTTCTAATGCTGTTCTAAGGGTGTTCTAATAGGTGAATATTTCATTTTAGAGACTCAGGGATAAAAAAATAAATGAAGTCAACAAGGAGTAGCTCTATCCATTCGCCTTAGCTCCATGTCCCACAAAATTCTCAGTCAACTACTGATGTTATGGTAGTAGCATGATCAGAAACGTATCCTTGGGAGATATCTTCATTGCCCATTTAAATCCAAACTTTATATTCTTCATGTCAATTTATTTGTGACCTATTATACTAGTTTAGAAACCTGGCTCTTGCTGAAGGAACACAATTGATATGTGTCTTGTGGACACATCCAAAATCTTCATCAGAAAAGTCTGCATACAAAGTCATTAATAATTTTCAAAGTAAAAAGGTTGAATAAGAGCATACTGGAAAACTTCCTCCAAAAACATTGATACCTTTTACTTCTTTTTAGGTATTTTTTTTTTTTAAATCTAATTCTCCTTCTTGAAGTCACCTCTTGCATTTTTATCCTTAAATTTATTTAATAGTCTATCGGAGCATTAATGTAACTAATTTTAAAATTATTTTATTGAATTAGAAGGATTTGTTTTTCTTTTCCATACTTACAAATAATGTACACTTGAACTTTTGTCTAAAATTCTCAATGACTCTCAAAGATCTTCACTGAAAAAATACAATTTGCATACTGCTTTGCTCTGAGAGTGCAATCTAGACTTTCTCTCACTTGTCTCTATTTAATATGGTTTGGTTTGAACCAAGGAGTGCCCTCTCCACTGCACAAACTGGATTCCTTTTTTGATTAAAACAAGCTCAAAGATGCACTCCAGGAATGCACCTGGTGCACTCTGAAACAAATGGGTATTTACTTAGTTCACAGATCTAGGCTACAGTCAGTCCAAAGTAAAACCCAAACGAACCAACTCGTTATTACACCAAAACCAATACAATTCAACCCAATAACACCTCCCAACACACACACAGAAAACTGTGTTCATATGGATCTCAGGTGCTAGGAACTAATTGTTTCCTACTCCATATTCGTTCTTGCTTGTTCCAACTACTTGCTGACAGAAACATAACCAACAGCAAAGTTACAATTGTGAGCATTCAGTAAATGGTAAGAGGGTAGTAGCAAGAATGGAAATGCAGAGGTCAGACATATCACCCTTTCCAGACTCCACGTTAAATATAAATATCAAGCACAAACCTCTCCTGTCAGAGAGAGAATTTTTATGCAAACTCATCTGGGTACCCAAAATAACAGGTACTTTTGCAGAAATATTTCCCAGGAAGTTGACTAACAAAACCAGCTTTTCAAACAGAAACATATAGTTGGATATTTTTAATTTCTAAGAAAATCAGAGATGCTTTAACCAACATGCAAGTAAACCAAAAGCAAACTTAATACTCAGCACCCAACTTGAAACTGTAAGATGTTAAGTCCCATGGAAAACTTCCTTTAAGTACCTCTAAACAGTTCTGGTACTTAGAGAATTTATTGCATGCACAATCATTCAGTCTCCTCTTCAGAGGGAATACTGTTTGAATTCCGCTTGTATCACATTGAAAATTTCATCTATGGGTTGTTGCTATTGCAACAGGTGATCAATAAGCATACAAAACATTTTTCTGCTCTTTCATCCCAGAGTTTTGACATTAAATATTTAAATTAATTCTAGAAATTGGCTTGGAAGTCTAAGCTGTGTGAACCTAGAGCTTAGCACTGTGATAGAAGTGTCAAACAGCAATTAATCAAACAAGCTTGCATGCAAATTTACTGTCATTTTCAAAGGGGTGAGGAGTTTCTAGGTACTGAAGAGAAGATGAATGTTCTACTGGAAATTCATTAAAGTTTACAATTAAAGGCACAAGACTTGATCATGCCCTCAGATACCATGCAGACATGTATTTTGTGAATTCTACAACACACTGTTTGCAGAGGAACAACAGGTGATTTAACAATGCAAACAATCATGTCTCAGGGCATCATTCAGCCAAAACCTTATGGCAGTAAAAAGAGGAAATGCAGTAGCAATTAAAAATTTGCTTCACAAGTTCAAAAAGGCAAACTGTAATCCCTCTCTTCAAGGAAACACTGCATTCACATTTACGTATTTACTCATATTTAGCATTCACGGACTAAATACAAAAGTTAGGTATAAGAGCTCCTTAGAGTAATTTCCTCCAGATCCTCCACTCTCTCCCGCTAATGACCTGCACTTCCAGCTGTGAGCATCATTAACTCAGAAACTACACCACCTCATGCAACCAAAGCTTTGCTGTAGTCAAACTGGAAGACACTTTTACTAATGAAATGCTGGCTCCAGTGAAGTCAAAGGGAGTTTCATTCAATACTAACACCTGACTTTGAAGAAATCACAATCTCTGCTATGTCAGAAGACCAACAAACATCATATACACAGATGTCTCCAAATATTCTCTGTCTAATCTCCTATCATTCTCCCCAAACATCTCATATCTAATCAGCTTTCTTATTGCTTTGGGAACTGTATGTTATATACAAGGATTAAGCAACATAACAGAGAACCATGATGGAAGCTTAAATAGGCATTATTCTTTTGGGGAATATTCTACACAAATCAGAATTCCCAATGCAAGACTTCAACAGGATTTTGTTTGGCCAGTTTCCTCTCTATTGGGATTTTGTGGACTGAAATTCTTACTTCAGAAGGAAAAAGAATACTTCATACATCTTCTGAATGTAGCCAAATATTTAACTGAGCGTTCCCCTGGAAAATGCTCATGCTCCAGGTAGCACAAATATATCTGAGGTAGA
Source organism: Aythya ferina (assembly GCF_964211825.1). Taxonomy (NCBI): domain Eukaryota; kingdom Metazoa; phylum Chordata; class Aves; order Anseriformes; family Anatidae; genus Aythya; species Aythya ferina. The sequence continues at coordinate 40,870,854 of NC_140301.1, forward strand.
GAGACAGTGCATACCTAATTGTCTCAGAAAGTAACTATTATAATTTTTCCAGCTTGGTTTATTTTTAGAACACTAAAGCTGCTAGGTAGGGAAGAATCTGCCCTTTTGTAAGACACAGAAGATTCTTGATATTCTTCAGCATCATTCCCAATAGCTTTACATGATACTTCAGTGCTCCATGCCTCCCAGCTACAGAGGTCATTGGCTCCTTTGGAACACTGTAAACTCTGTAGCTAATGAAACTTTGCTGCTTCTTAGAATAATCTAAGGAAAACATGGATTTGACCATTTCAGCTTAAATGGACTTCCTGAAACATGGATCTAGTTAAACTTTGAAAGGATTATCTTTATTTAGGTACACATAAATAAATGCACTCTAAAGCACTGTTCCAATGCAACACACCCAAATGGAAGACTAATAATACTAACCGCAACAATTGCTCATATGACTTGGCTTTTTGTGATCTTTTTTTCAGAATCCCTCTTATTTAGCCTTACCTCCAAAGAAGAAAAGTCTGTTGAGATTCACTGATGTGAATATCAATAAATTGTTAATAATTTCCTCAATTCCTATTACATTTCTTTCCCCTTCCCCTGCTGTCATAGTGTAACTTTTAATGTTGAATATCAAATTATATATATTTTTTAAATTTATTCCATTACTTATTCTATATCCCTATTGCTTTCTCTCATGACGTGGACTAAAATTATGCACCAAAATGGGCACCTTGCAGATAGCTCACCTGACCTCTCTCTGCTTAACCATCCTGCTGGCAAGTAATTTCCCCTCACCCACTCACTCACCTGCTACTTCTTATTGCAAATGAAAAGCTCTGCAAATGAGGGCAACGGACAATTGCTGTTGCCTGCCCAAAGCACACCAGTCATAACTGTGAACCAGCATAATGGTCCTTGGATCCTCAAATTACAAGAAAAGGCCCCTTTACCTTCACTTTCCTCCTGAAATTAGCCTGTGACCAAAAATCATCCCTACCCTACAGCACATGCCTGCTTCAGAAACAACTGTGCATTCTACCAGCATTCTACCTTTTTTTTTCTTGTGTTTTCCAAATACGCGGGCAAAAGGGGAAAGGTAGTAGGGGAAGCATCAAAGGATACCAAAACAGAATGTAAAACTGAACTGCTAGTTCAAATTACTAAAAATAATATCCTAAACTGTGGTTTGGGTTGCAAAGGAATTATTTCTGTAGTAAGATAAGAATCATGCAGCATTGTAACACCTAAGGATTCCTCGATTAAGGGTCCAAGATATGTAAGTCATTTTTTTCATTCACGTATGCTTCTGTTGTTTTTACACTTGCATTAATTACTTCAATAAGACCTGTTTGCTCATGTGTGCTGAGAATGCCTTAATGCTCTGTGAATTGCAGATAACAGAGTTGTACACCTTATTTTGTGCAGAAGTAGGGAAATTGTTTGAGATGAACATTACAAAAAAGTTAGCAAAAAAATGGCTTGTAACTACAGACATTTATCAGTTATTAGTCATAAGTCGAAACTGATAATGATGGGAAGTCAAGCAGTGCTTCTCATCTTTGTTTTCAATGACAAAAAACTCCTGCTCATTGCCAAACAGTGCCTCAAAATGGAGAAAGGTACTTAAACTTGCTTCAGATGAACAACTGGGTGCATGCCAATTTTTTACATGAACAGTCATAAGCATGTTCCTGCACAGCAGGATGTGATCAAACTATTCAAAGCTGTAAAACCAGGTCTGCTTGCCAGTTACGTTATTGCTTCAAGATCAGGGTATTACAGATGATACTTTGCCAGCCATGAAACCTTGGTTGAGTTATGTTTGTTTGTTTTTGTTAAACTGAAAACTCTACACCTTTAATATTTAAAACTCTGTATAGAACTGACTTCGCAATTAAAAATTGCCTACAGAAAGAAAATTAGGACTGAAAATGTAACACACACACAATCCCCTGAACTATAAGCCATCTCATCTCTTATTTAGCTTCTTTAAAATCACTTCCTTCAAGTGGTATCAATAAGAAAGGTCCCCTTTCTTCTCTAAATCGTAAGAAAAGTAATTGTAATGACTCACTCAAGTCCCCACCTCCAGCTGCAAACCTTGTAATCACATTAACATGCCTGTCCATAAGGTGTAATATGGTTAATAAGTGGTTGCTAGTGTGAGATATTGCACTGTATTGCCTCCTGCTGGAAACCACTTTCCTTAAAGTATTTTATAAAGATCACACAATGTGACTATGGCCATGTATAAGCTTTCCTAAATGTCTGTCACTAATCGGATTACTCAAGCAAGACAGACTTTGGAAGAAAGGCAGAACTGTAGTACAACCAACTGGACAGGTAAGGTTTTTTTTCTTGAACGGCTTTAAACAAATCCAAACAATAAAGACAAGAAACTTATGTTTTATATCTCATGATAGTCAGCATCTTTCTTCATTTTCTGCTCATAGAACAAGTCATAAAACAGACACAAACTTCCCAGTACAACACAGTATCTCTTCACTAACAAACATATCTTAGCAAATACAACCAAACAGTTGAGTGTGTTTTTTTAAGGGGGTAGGTACAGGAGAAGATGGATGTCAATGTTTAGCCACGCTTTAGTTGTTTGTTTTTTATTCACTCGAAAATACATACTAAAAGTAGTATCAAATATTTGAGTTTATACCATTTTATTTGTTTTCACACACACAAAAAGTAGTTTGCATATTTGCTCAGCAATCTAGTGAATGATCTAAGATTACATACGCATGTGCAGCTCAATACAGTGATAGCAGTGCCTCTATCTGCTTCCTAATAAGAAGCAACATTCACATTTGAAGTCTCAAAAAGGATGCACAGTTGCTGGGCTTTTGAGGCTCAGAAAGTGTTTTCATACACTTTCTAAGACATGAGCAATGCTTTTTATTTTTTTGAAGAATAAAAAAGTAAATATTCAAGTGAAATTCAAACAGAAGAACTAGCTAACCATTGTATGCATGCAATAGCAGTTCAGTAAAATGCAGCTTTATAGTATGGCTACCAGAAAAGACACTGCAAAACTACCAGTTTTTGCAAAACTACCAAAATATGAGTTGAAAGCAGTCTATACTTATTTGGTCATAAGAAATGCAGTTTATAGAATGCCCATTCTCTAGCAATGTAACACGTTCCTTACTTGAAAACAAAGCAATGTGTTTGAGTTGGATAGCTTTTCTGTTATTCTTTCGTACTGAGAAAAATCAGAAATTCTACAAGTAAAACTCCAACAGCTAGACGTTATTTATATTCATGGTGTTTAATTGTCAACTGCCAGTCTCCTGTGAAAAAAAAAACAACTGTTAAGAAGGATAATAGATCCAGTTGTATTAAACTTCTGTCCCAGCATTTATTATCAGATTGGCAGTCCTCTCTCACATGGAACCGGTTATGGTGATCACTCAGAAGACACTGTTGTCTCCAGCACTGCACAACAGCAATCAGGAACAGCACAACACAGTCTTCATACAACATGTCATGAAGTTTTTAGCTTCATCCATTGCCCACTGACCTCTGAATTTTAGAATTACTTTCTTCCAGAAGGTAGACACTGCATGCTAATGGCTTACTCTATTTCTGCTTTGCCTCAGTCTGTTCTCATCAGTCCCCCCTGCACCTCCACCCCCCATTTTGATGTCACCTCCACCAAAAAGAAAAGATTTTAACTTGCGTATGTTATGAATGCCTGAGGTGACCTCAGTTCTAACTTCTAATAATTTGCATTTGTTATGCTAAGCATATACATCCCCTGAATTATATCTAGTCCCTTTGTGGTCTAATGTAGGAATCCCTCTCCTATTGTTCTTGCTGTTAGCACTGTAATAACTACTGTTATTGCAATGTTAACAAAAGACTACTAATAATTCAAGTACCGTACGAATTCCCAAGGAATCATCAAGTAAGAAACACAGGTTGATATAATAGCTTCAATTCCAAGGACCTGTCTTCCAGATTCAATAGTTACAGCCACAAAAGGATCACTAATGTGGAAACACAACATATGAGCAACAGACTTTTATTAATAATAATTAGAAAACTATTATAAATTGCAATAAATAATAAATTACAGTGGTACAGCTAAATATCAAATACTTGAGTTGGGGGAGTGGTATTATTTCATTCATTTATTTTTTCAGCTGCACTACCTATTTAACATTACCTGTGCTTTTCACTGTTAGACCTAAAGATGGCTTTGCTAGCTGTGGTACTTGGCTCACTATTTTATAAAATAATTATCTTTAATAATTTCCAAGCAGAATACTTGGAAAAAAGGACTCATAAACACCTGTGGATTACTCCTTGAACAGGCAGCATAAAAACCAACTCAATTAAAATGTATATTATAACACCATAAAAGGACATTCTTCTGACATCCTTTATGAAATATTTACGGTCCAAGTATGCCTGAAAGTCCACTTCAATAAAGAACCAAAACCTGACAGAACAAAAATAAAACTATCAGCAGATCCTTCTCTTTTGCTGAAAGCTTTTCTCTAATGAGCTGCCCACTTTTCAAATGCCCTGTGCACAGAAGAAAGCCAATCATAATTAAAAAAACAAAGAGCAACAACTTTTGGCAGGATGGTTGGATGTGCCCCAGTAGCTATGCTGCTCATCATTGCTATAAAAGCAAAAGAAAGCACAGTGAAAAAGTAGAGTTCCAACATTAACATCCTTTGCAGTGCATATTGGATATAGACACAAAATATTTTAAGCACCAAGCAGATGAGGCTTTTGAGGTTACAGCAGGATAGAATGCAAAAACAATGGTGACTAAAAAAAAAAAAAAGTGAACATTATAGGGTGTGTAGAAAGGAATCTTTTAGCAGGAGACTTCGCAAATTAAATTCAATCAACATTATCAGTACCAGTCAAGACCACAAGCCTGATCTTAAATATAATGACAATTATTTAGATGTAGGCTAACTTAGGTTACTCATATTCAATGAATATCTAAATTTTCAATATTGAAATAAGAACTAGATTTATTTTTTATTTTTTATTTTTTGGTTAGGATAAATACATAAGGACTTCCATCCAGTCTAAAATACTGTGTTTTCCCAGGACGTATAACCTCCTACTTAGTCTGCTTCTCCCCACAGACTATTCCTATTGAGCTAAGTATAGTTTAAAAACCCAGGAAAGAAAAAACCTGCCATAACAACTCTCCCACAAGACAGGAAAAACAGGGAGACTCCAAGGTGAAGAGAATGAAGACAATATTTTTCTGTGAAAGTAGGAAAGTGCAGGGAATGGCTGATCTGAGCAAAAAAAAGGACATCATATTCTCTTAAGATACGTAGCAGAAGTGTAAGACATGGAGAGTCACAGACCACATGCTGGCTTTCAGCTTCTGAATGTAAAGAAACAAAGGGAGGAATCGCTTTGTTACATGTGGCACTTTTATCTTCCTTTAAGGTATATTTTTGCCACTTATAACCCTTTACAAATCCTTGAGTCCCAGTCACCCAGTGGGACTACCACTACAGCATACTGCAAAACAAAGCCCTTAATATTTTTATGGATTGGACAATAATACTGAAAACTTTTCTTTTTTTTTTTTTTTTTTTTTAAGGGTCATCTAGTGATCAGGTGCAAACAATACACAACCTTTCCTCTGAAATGGATTGACATCATTTCAGTGGGCACTCCTACCTTGAAGAAACAGTTGCTCGTTAATCATCTGTTTACCACAAGGGTGGTTTTTGAGATTTTCAGCAAAGAGAAGTTAGCAATAATTTTATTCCCCAAACTTAAATTTAGAAAAAAAAAAAAGAAGGAATTTGGTATTGAGTGTTTATACACTTGTAGAGACTTACTTGAGACAAAGCAGCATCCCGTTGTTCTATTACTGCAGTCATTTCCTCAGCTATTATTTTCTTTTTACGTTCTTTGGTCCTGTGTATTCGATTCAGAATTATAGCTCCGTTCTTCAGTATATCTATCCCTGTGTCTGCATTGTTTATTCTGTTCAGTAATTCCTGTAATGTCTACCAACAGCATTATATGTTAGTCAGACATGAAGTTTTAATATATTTTATTTAATATAGGGTTTTAATTAATAGGCACATGTGAATTGTAAATTGACTGAGTGAAGTTATTGAATTTTCATATTGCAGCAAAGATGTACATTATTAGTGTGTCAATTCTTCTTTTTCCCACATCTTAGTTCTTGAAACCCACTCAATTGAACTTAAGCCTCTAAGATATAAGACTGACATCAAGAAATCTCCTCAGAGAATGGCTTACCATGTCATTTTCTTCAGGGTTAATATTTTCTAGCCTAGAAAAAAGGGACACAGAAAGCCTGATCAGTAGCATTTCCTTAGTGCAGCAAAATGAGTTCGCTTTTTAAATCTTTAGAACCTCAAGTAATTTCATTCTACTAGTCTTTAGAGTCAACCATGACACTGAACATATTAAAGTGCCACCTGCTCGACTCCATCTTTCAATAATGCTCCATATCTTCAGCACTGACTTCAGACTGTTAAGTTATTAATGTTTACTGCTATATATGACTACAAGGATCAATTGTTCATATGTGCTTAGATGAAGAAAGTTCCCCAGTGATAGAAATGACTGATGCTCTTATTTTATTTATTTCTGGACTTACAACTTTTACCTGATGTTGTATTTTTGTTGTTTTTACTGCACCCCAAATGAAACAGGACAGGACTTTTGCAAAGATTGTTTTTTTTTTTTTTTTCTGTTTTTTTTTTGTTTTGTTTTGTTTTCATTTAAAAGTAATTCTTTTTCTACCTCTCTCTTCCAAAAGGAGTAAAACAAACAAACAAACAAACAAAAAACTAGTTGAAATTTCCTTAAAAATGTTTTGTTTTTACATCTTGCATAAAATAGTAAGTTAAGCCAATTCTCTGAAAGACCCTTATTTAAGTACAGAATAACCCGCTCCTGCACATTCTCCCCTTTTTATTTAACATAACATATATTGACCTGTCAAATATAATGATGATACAAGGAATTTAGTTATATGCATTTCAACATTGACTGTGCAAAAGCAATGAGTGAAAGCACAGTGACCTAATAAATGAGATGCTATATATTTTACTTCACTTAAGCTTAGTTATATGCACAGCATATCATTTACAACATTTATGTGTATTTTATAATGGACGAGACCTCATTTCTGGAAAAACAAGTACATTACAATTACATCACCACTCCATTGCTACTTACTTAATGGTGACTTTTATTAAAAATAGGTTTATTACTAGTGTTCACTATTTAAAAAGACAGATATGAGCCACTAAACATCTGCTAAACAGCAACACACACTTCAGTAGTGCTGTGACAGGTGCTGCTATAAGGCCAAGATTTTAGCTAGCAAACATCGCAGAGCACTTGACAGCACACCATCACCTTTTACCTTAAAGCATTAGTTTTACTAGATAACAGTAAACAAAGTAAATTGACCATACAGAAATTAATTCTTTAAATCAAAAAGATACAAGTCAGAATGTACTACTGTTGTGCAATAGCTGGTATATTATGTGGAGTTTACAAACAATTACTTCAACACATACAGTCAGCAACCAAACAAAACAAACAAAAAAAAACACAAAAAGCTAACTTTGCAGCATTACAGTTGTATTTGTAAAGTAATATAAACCATAAAACAACAAAGATGTAAGTCTAAATTCTCAGAACTGGCTCCTTGAGTTTGCTCCTTGTAGAGTTCCTACTCTAGGTTTTTACATTGCTCCAAGTTCCACTTCATGAGGGACTTAAAAATGGATCTTCATCTAGTTTGTATTCACAATGAAAGGAACAGTGTTTGCCAAAGTAAATTGGCAGGACTGATCTGGCATCTCCAGAGGACTTCTACCCTGCTAAAAGTATGGGTCAACAAATCACCCAGCTGACCATCAGGCTGGGTAAGCAGGACACCTTAAACAGGAAATGGGGGTGGGAAAAAGAACATGAACTTCTACCATAAGTGTAGCTTTTCAGCATACTGCTGTCACAAGGGATCTGTTTTCCTATGGTGACAATATTTATTAAAAAGCAGCAACCAAAGCTGAGTATTTGCCTTGGTGCCTCTCATGATTTGCCCTTAGATGTCTCACTTAGATGTCTCACAACTTTAAACAGCAGTAACCAAGGGTTCCTTCCCCCCCATTTCTGCACACATTACACTAACATATCCCCTAGAGCTAACAAAACGAAAAGAATTTCAGTTGCTACAGTTAAATAATGACAATAGAATTGCTCTAGCAGCTAATTTAAAGAAAGCATTAAAGCGTTTGATAAAGGTTGGTAGTCTGTTCAGTATTGCCCTCTTGTAGAAATCTCTGATTGGAACAAGTCCAAAGCAGATGGAGGGAGTGACTCGTGACCTAAAACTCGATGCTTGTGGCACAAGTAGTCTACAAACTTTGCAAAAAAAATACTCTATGTGCTCCACCTTTACGACAGAAAGCTTGACGTTTTGAACAACCAGCATCAGGAAGAATATATGAAGGGTGGTAGTTGGAAAAGATCCAAGATTCTAGAAGAAATCCCCAAATTAAACAAAATAAACCAAGTCCCTCATGGCTCATCCCATCATCACTGCTCCTTCCCAAGGATTAGTGGAGAGTCAAGGTGAACTTGCTCCCCCCAATTTCCATTCAGCCAAAGTATTAAACTATTTAGAATAAGGAGGCTAAGAAAAGTAATTTCCTTGTGGGGTTGGCTCTGATTCTGAGAAGGCAGTGTGTAAAAATGAGGCTTAGTTAAGATAAATAGTGAGATAACCTTTACTGATAAATTAGGGGTGAGGTTTCAGAATCACTCTACTCTTGTGAATACTGCAGAGGGCAGCTGAGCCCTAAGCACCTCAATTTGAATCTTCTTAGCACAATCCTGGCTTGCTCCTCCCATTGCAACATGTCAGACATCCATGTAGGAGTAGAAAAGTATGCTTGTCACCTCAGGTGAAGTGTTACCACAGTTAGTAATGATGCTTAATGTTCCGAAAAACCTGAGTGCTGGGGCCAGGCCAGTGGTCCAGCAGGATCTTGGCTCCCCTCAGCAATTTCCTGCTTGCAAGTTGTACAGCTACATTAATTAGCATCCTCTAAGCTTAGCACATGTAAACCAGAAGAAAAGCAGCTGAGCTTGGTGGAGGTAATCCTGTCTTCTTGATTCTGTAATCCCCAAAGATTTCAAAAATAACAAAGAATTTTATTCAAAGAAAAAGAATGCAAAACCTCCAAACCAGTAATCACAACAAGCACTGTTTCTCTGTATTACAGCAACACTCCTTTTGGAAGAAACACGGTGTTATCAAGAAGGTGCTGTCACAGAGATGACTGATATGGAAGAAAAAAGAGCTGTGGTCAACTTGACAGTGGTCAGGTTGTGGAAATGGCTGCAGCCACCATGGACTGAGGTAGTACTGAGTAAATTAGTGGAACAGAGCAAGGCAACTTTAAGTATCTTATACTGTCTGATATGGTTTAAGACATTCCAATCAAACTAGTTTGGCTTAATAGGTAACAAGGTCAGAAAAGAGACAAATATTAAGACAGCTGATGCAGGGAACATGACTTCTATTGGACATAAAGAATGATTTTCTATCCCCTTCAGGTAATTATATATTAAGCAATTAATGCCCAATAATTCGTTACCATTAAGTGCTTGCAGCACAGATGATTAACATACTTTAATCTGGGAACAAATACAGCACTTGGGATCTCTGCCTTTGTGGCTTCTGTCAATTAAGATTTTTCGTCTCTATCACTCTGATGTCCAACACTAAAAGCTACTAATAAAAATAAAAGCATGTAACATTTTTCAGAAACATCTTTGTGCCCTTAGGGATTCAGAAGCCTATTTGGAATCTCCTTAAGGAATTTGGTAATGCTCTCAGTGACAGGTCACAATGTACTCAGGATGTGAAAGACTTGGGTTATGGTTGTTCCCAATGAGTTGCCAGTGCCACAGTCAGTATCAGGAGGGCAGAATGGGAGATCCTGCAAAATACTGAAACTCTAGTTCTATCATATACAAGCAACTTGGCAAGCATAATTCTGAATTAGACTGGTTTTGTCCCCATTTTGTTGCCTCCATCAGTTCTCCTATCTTGTTTGCCCTTCTCTCTTATATTTCTTTTGCTTTCACATTTTCAGCTAGCTGAAAAACACAATTAAAATAACAGCAGTCTTATTGGATTTATAGAAGAAATGACAAAGGGCTGAAGTGGAAGTAAAAGATGAGTTACAAAGGCCATAAAGAAGAAACAATAATAATTATAAAAAAAAAAGACAAGGAAGCTGAGGAGAAAAAGCAGATCAGCAACAGAGAAAAGACAAGACATGAGTATAATGCAAAAAAGGAGAGTGAAAATTTGAAATGGAGAACCACCAAAACAGATTCCACAGATGAAACAGAAAAAAGGCAAGAAAGCATATAATTTCAAGGATCAGACGTCAGTAACAATTTCTGAAGGCCTTATTCCCCTCCAGCTTGACCTTGAACCCTCTTCAGTTTTAAGGCCGTAGGCCATTTTAGCCTACACAGAATATAAAGAGAGCAAGAATTGTTGTGGTGGAGAAATTTTAGGGAACAGACAAATATTCAAAAGGGTACATGTGGATAAGGTCACGTACATTAAGTTCCATGAACTTATTCATATATTCCATGAGAAGTGGTACTAACTTGTTTGTAGCTACTCATTTTCCTATTTATTTTTTTCTTAATTTCTCTTGACAGAAAAATAGGGGAAATTTCTCAGCCATTCTAGACTGTGGGGGGTATTGGATGATAGCCAAAATGATCACAACTTGGATGGAGAAGGATTACACAAAAGCAAACTATAGCTTCAAAGCTATGTATATCCCAAAGAGAGAAAAGAAACTGTTCTTATCTTCTTCTCCTGACTCGAGCATTGTCTTTAACAAGAGATTGCCTATTTCTTTTGGGTTAACATGGTACTATGTAAATTTCTAGAAAGTATTAGTTATCCCTTTCTTCCCTTACAAACTGCTCCTACACTAAAGATATGGAGGAAAACATATTTTTACTACATCACCCACATAATTAGTAGAAATTCTGCTGAAAGAAATGTCTACTGGGCTTAAAGGCTTGATTGATTTCCTATACATTGCAACTTCTGACTGACATTTTGGTACTCCATGTCAAAAGATCCTTGTAAAATGTCACATTCCTCTTATTTATCTCTGAATAAATCAATACCAAAGCTTTTGATTATATTTTTAATTTTTGTAATCAAAATTATTCACCTTGCACTCAGTCTCCAGTGAAAAATACGGTCTCAAAAGATGGCTAAAAAATTAACCAATAGCACAGTAAGACTAGCACTAGCCTGGTATTTCATCATAGACAAGTTTGTACTAAGATTTTCAACAAAATTTCTGTCAAGCAGTTTATGACCATCACAGACTAACACAACAATCTTTTTGCACAGGGCAGTAAATGCAAACTTACTCTTTCAGAGATTCTTCTAACCGCTGGACTCGTAAAAATGCTTCATCTCTCTCTTCATTGGCTAATCTAAGCCTTGCCATGACGGCCTCATCACGTTCTCGTTGAGCAGAATAAACTTCTTCCACGAGAGCTGCAAACGTAACCAGTGTGTTTTACAAACAAGCTTTACAGGGCAAGACACTATTATGCACATATGCACATTTACATGGGCCTTTGCCAGCATCTGCTAAAATCAACATTTTTCCACTGACCTCAGATTACTTTGCATAAGGTCTGTATTACTCTTCAGACACAACACTAAATAGCTATAGACTGCTAAAATGAATACTTTTTTTAAATTGACCTCTTTATAATCAAACAGGGTAAGGAAGTGATTTGCTTTGCTTCATGGAATACTTGCATCATAGAAAAATGCATTTTAAATCTCCAAATCATAAGAGACAATAGTAGGTTTCTTCTTCTACATCACACAGAGTTAAGAGTAATGACCCATTGAAAATACTTCCATCATCACACTGCTTCCTATCAGGGTGGCATGCTGACATAAATACTACAAATTTTAATATTTTCCCAGGATGTCTATCTCTGGTATCACAAAAATGGCAGTGCTGGCATGTCTCCTTCCCTGCCAAGCCTTTGCTTTATTGTGTAATATACTGTTATATTATCTGTTACAGCATACATGGACCTTGGAGCATTAGGTGCCAATAAACTAAGATTTACTGTCTATCCTTGGGAGCAAACTAACACCTTCAAGTCATTCCTCATCCCGAGCTTATGCTTTCTTCCTGCCTCTCCCCTGTCAATATGTCTAACACCATTTCTGGCACACTGCCAGAATCCTTACCTCGACCCTGCCTCCACTAAAATCTTTATTCATACTTTCATCATTTCCCTCTGCAATACTGCAAATCTCCTCGCAGTCATCATAAAACCCTGCAGTCTGAATGTCTAGGGACTTTCAGGATACCATAGAAAGGCTGTTGTCACTTCAAGACAGAGGACTATATCCTCACTGATTGTCATGGGAACTTCCAACAAAATAAGCTATGAGAAAGGTCTGCAGGTCACAGAGTTCTGAATGCACATGAGAATGCCATGCTGGTGTTCAGCCACAGCCTCCTAACACCATACTACACTCTTTCTAATTTTGGCAATTTTTACTCCCCTTCTCAAGTCTCTTCTTTATTAAGCCACTGCTGTTGGACCTCCTTACTCTCTTAAGAACTCTTTGCTCCTACTGAACCACTGCTAATGTCATTGAGATCTCAAAGAAAAGCTTCCTTTTCACATCAGCCTAGAGCTTTTATCCCCTTCATTCTTACCTCAGCTGACGTCAACTTTGTTGCCATTATAGGTTAGTTTTTCTACTGTTACTTCATGTTTCTACATTATTGTATAAAAACTTCACACCATATAATATAAAACACTTTCTAATTCTTCACAAAATGGAACAGCAGATTTTGGTAGCAGCTGTATCATTGGCACAGCTTTACCAGATACACTTTATCTGTACCAAGGGAAAAACCCAACAACCAACAACCAACTGAAATACAAGAAGCTCAGATAACCAGGGAAGTAAGATGGGTGAGAAGATGCTCAGAAAAAGCATGTGGAAAGATGAATTAGGAAGATGCTCAAGGTAGGAAAGCAATCCTCTTGTCCCCAGGCTGGGGAAAAGTGTGTTACTGAGGGGTAAAGAAATGTTTATTGAAGCTCTAGCAAAAGAACAAAACATTGCACAATAACAGTAGATGGGACAAAAGAATATAAAGAAAGGCTAAATGTTACTTCTGGGGGTGAAGTTCCTCGTCTCACAAAAATCTGTAGAAGAGCTGCAAACCTAGTGATCAGGCCTGAGGTTTAACAAATTGCATCCTTACTCCTCCAGCCCAGCCCCTGCCCTCCCCAAAAGAAATCAGGATCAGAAGTGCATAGCTTGAAATGTCCACACAATTTACCAAATACTGACCTAACTCTATCTGAGCATTTTCTTGTTCCACAAGAACAACATAACTTTTTTTTTTTTTTTTTTTTTTTTTTTTTTTTTTTTTAAGATCTATTTGCCCCATCTGCAACAAGAAAGCTTTGCTTGATGTGGAAGGGAAAAAATAAAGCATGAGTAAAGCAGGTACAAAGCTGCCTGCGCACACCTTGGTAGGCAGGAATAAGTACACAGCACTTGCAGAAGAGGAGTCCAATGTCTGAAAAGGTAGGTGACTTGGCAAGAAGAAACTGTATGGGGTGGGCAATGCATTTCAGCTCATCAGACTTCCACTCAGGCTGCTGAGGTCTGTGATGGCAGACAATCTTGTACCTCTGCACTGAGTGCCTGCGTAAACTACACTGCAACCACTAGGTCCTGGCTGGATCTGGAATACACAAGCAGTTTTTTAATGTGTGGTAATTATTACCTATCTGTACTTTACAGTACTCTTTTACTATATTTTTTTCCAGTAAATTATGTCAGTTTATCTAGTATGATGCCAGAGACACTGCACAGAGAACCCCTTCCATAAAGCTGCAAGTGAAAACATTATAAAATTTTCATCATGAAAACAATTGCTGCAATGAGTAGAAAGCTGTCTAAAATAACTGCAGATTTTGTACTTATTACTGTTCTGGAGTTAATTAATTTCCACATTAATTAACTTCCATCTGGTCTCTTTAAGTGTACTCCTTCTATCAGATCTTATTTTTTCCCCATCTCAGCATGGAAAATTGCCATTTGCTGAATGTTAAAATGGATCTTGAGCATGTGAGTACACTAGAATGTCTGTGTTTTGGTTTATCTATTTCCCTCTCTGACGAGTAATAACCAGTGGCAATAATGAATATATAGGCCTTAAAAAAAATAAAAAAATTATTGCTTATTTGTCTTGAAACCAAAGAAACGTATATATAGCAATATGAAAACACTCAGAGAAAGAGATTTTGCAGGTGACGTAAGCATCCCGCTTATCTGAGATCTCACCATTCCTGATAGCAGCCAAGAGGCTGATTGCCTTGAACAGTGAACCCCACCTAAAAGGTTTATTACAAAATACTGTTTTTTAACTAGTAGCTGTGGAGAACTGACTTAACTTTTCCAATTTAAAAGAAAAAAAAAAATGAAAAGAAAAAGATACTTAGGACAGTGGCATTTTAATACCATGTAGCAATACTGACACCGACAACAAGAAATGACAAAAAATAGAGTTAAAAATAATAAAGTCCTCATCTAACTCATTTCAACAGGCTACAAAACCTCACATTCCTTTACCAGCCACAGCTTCTGCTGAATTTAGGTTAGACATTTCTGTTATCCAATGCTTATATACTTCTATACTACAATACACTTCTTATGGTATTTAATATTTTTACAAATTTATTTTTTAAAGTATAATAGATACACACTTTCAGGTATTCATTAGTATGATGTTGTTAACAATATGTTCAACATTAAGATTGAGCTAATGGATGAGTCACAGTCAAAAGTCCAGTTCAATTCCTGAAAGCTGCTTAGCAGATAGACCTCCATGCAGACTGCTATGCTTTCAATTACAACTTAAAGACTACCTAAAAATGAATAGAAATAGTATCAGAATTTAGCCCTAGGTTAAAGAACTATGTGGATTATTTCTTTGAAAATTGGGCAAAGAGCTTGGAGCATGGGATAAGGAACGTTTCTGTGCATCTCCAAACAAGGATTCAGCATTATCTTAGCCTTTGTGACCCTGAGGAAACTGTGCTATGCCATGCTGTTCATGTTCAGAAGTCATCTAAATCATAAGATTCATGAGATTCTTCAAATAAGCCACTGAAACACATACATCTCTGGGTTTCAATACAGCAGCAAAACAAAACATTTGATGTCAAATTTAGGAAAGTATGTGGAGTGTAAGGTGTCCATAAAAACATAAAAATCCTCCATATGAAAAACTGTAAAAAAATTATCCAGATTATTATCCCAATGCTTCTTAAAAATGCCAAGCAAAAAATACTTGAGAGTAACGAGTCAGGTTCCTAAGTCCCATTCAAGACATGTCATATTCAGCAAACCACTAGCCCCATATTGGAATGCTCACTTGATGTCTGATCCAATGAAAAAGTAATCCAGCTACTTAGTCACCAACTGCTCTGGTCGACACCATGAGGTTTTTCTTGGAGACCTTCCAATGGTGCACCAACCAACCCTATCCTGTTTATCTTGAGGCCTGACCAACAAGAAACACAAATTCTTATAGTACTCATGTTTCAAGCATGAAAATGACATACAAAATGAACTATGAATGGTCAAGTATTAAGCTAAAATGAATTGCGTTATTTACTAATTCATATACATATAATGATATTCAAGAATTAAAATATTCAATTTCCAAAGTGAAAAATTAAGAAAAAAGAATTATTTCCAATATATATAAATAATGCAATATATACAAATGTGACAGTACTATTTAGTTGCATAAACTTTATTTGCTTTGGAATAATTTAATAACATCTTTCGCCTTGTAACTAAAACCTCTGCATACTCTACAAGAGCTCTTTATTTTAAAAGAATCATCATGCTAAACTCATCAATTCTAAAACATTTTTAGTTTTTAGTAAAGAAAACAATTGTAAACAGAGAGCTTTTGTAAGGTAGATAGCTATTACAAAGTTCACTTAGAAAATCAATATAGCATTTTAGCTGGAATTTGCTCATTAAACACCCACAGCTCTAATGCAAATTATGATGGAATGAATAAAGCAAATACATATGCTTCTTTCTTTTTATTAAATGTAAAATCTACTGTTAATTGCATCTGGTATGTCATATAAACTTTTCTCCTTAACTATTAAATGGAAGCTTTTACAAAAGTCATTAGAGATTCTCTTTCTTTGACTTGTATAAATTTCAATATTTGTTCAGTAAAGGTTCACAGCAGTTAAATTACATTAACAAATATTATTAGCTACTATGTAAGCCAACTAAGTAAAATACTTATATTGCAGGTAAAACAAATCAATGGGTGTTTACAATAATATTTGGATATGTCCATTTTTAAACAAGCTTATCAAATATCATGTAATTCTTAGTCAAATGAGAGAGACTCAAAGTAGATTTTTTCTTCCCAAATACTCAAATTTGTTTAGTAAGCTAATTGTTTTCTAATATGGGCAAAAGTAAATATGAAGAAGATGAACCATACCGAGTATGAGTTTACTGAGTCAAAGCAGTGTACATATTTTCTTAGTTGAACCTGATTCTTTTGGCAAACTTGTCTTCTACACTTTTAAAACTACCTTTAAAATACAGTAGTAGTGAGAAGGCGTGTTGGAAACCATTCTAGTTTAAACAGTGGTTCACAATGTTCCTAACAACAAAACTTTGGGAGAAGGGAGGGAAGCACAGTTCCTAGGAAAAAAAACTGCTGATTTCCTAAGGTCATCTGTGCTAATGATAATAAAAGAAAAAAAAAATAAAATAGAAAAGGAGAGTCAAGAAAGAAGAACTTGTTAGGATTTACAACATCTACATCAGCAGAAATCACTTAAGAGTACTCATTAAAACATTTATAAACAAGAACACAGGGAAGACCTTATAAGTAGAAGATGACAGCATTACACACACCACTATCTCAGAAGATATGATAAATATTACAATACTATAATAATTGCATTTTTGGATAATTCAGTCTTACAGATGAAGCAACAATATTCTGGACTTTGTTTGAAATCACCTGATGCAATGCAATTATTATTTTTGCTTTGAATACATGATAACAAAGTGATCCAAGAAATACTACAAATAAAACTCTAATTGCTTTTGTAATTAACATTAGTTACAGTAATCATCTACTTCCAAGAAGACATGGTAAGCATGTTTTTCTATTAGTAACAATGTATTATTGCAGAATGTCAAAGTTTTGCAGTTTAAGATTTAGTATTCAAGGACAATGGTTCCTGAAAAATAAGTGACTTGGGATTTTCTATAGCATTGGTTCTGGCACAATCAAAGTAATTTTAATAGTTACTCCCACTGTGACAGCAACAAGAAATACAAATGAGATGGTATGTTTTTATATTAAAAAAAAAAAAAAAAAGGCACAGGGCATATTCACATCTTCAGTATTCAGGAATTGCCTGAAAGAGTCATAACTAATTACTCCAAACTTTTTTTTTCCTATGATTCAACTTCTGTGTCATACAGGCATACAGCTCTAACATGGGAGCAAAGGTTGAATACATGAGAAAACTAAGCAAAGAATATTTTGTTTTCTACCTTTTGGAGATTCACGTTATTCTAAAGGAAAAGCACAAACATGAAACAACTTGCTTGTCCAAGTAATACTTAGAATTCAAGATTCCTGTAACATGCTTCTTGTTTATTATGTTGTGTCGCTTCTATGAAAAAAACAAAACAAAACTGTCAGCTGAAATTTATCCTGCAGAGAGGTTTAATTAAAGCTTTTTAGGGATTTTTGTTGTTGTGTTTTCTCTTTGGATTTCTGAAGAGCAGATAGATGGTGTAAGGAATTAGGGAAGTATAAGGGGAAAAGAGGTACAATGAGGATCTGACTTTTCCTTTTCATCAGCCCCCCCATTACTGGGTCTCTGTCTGTCACAAAAGGACCTGGAAACTATCCTTGCTATTTCCAGAGGGGTAAATGTTATTATGTTTTATTTAACCATATAGATATACACTTGATCTCCTTACACAATAACAAACATCCATGCATTTGTAATTCAGTCATATTAGAAATCAAAATTCTGTGAGACTCTTTTTCTACTAGATTTAATGACTCTATGCTCACAATTCTTAAATAAGTAATCAATCATAGCCAAATGAACTGAAAAACAGATTTACTGCATTGCTATGAAAGCCTTTAAAATGTGTCACTAATTGGTCTCTGCGCATACATGTTGCAAAATGCAGATAATCCCTCGAAATGTTCAAAGCCTAAGGCCCTTATGCAGTTCTCATTCAGGTTAATGGCAAACTACCATGAGCTCCAGGGCTGACTGTTGACTTAAAAATAGTGCTGAAATGTTCTATTATGAAACAGACAACTTAAGTTGCTAGCTGTTTTCTTTGAAAACTACCATTCATTTACTTTCAGTTATGACCTATAACTGAAAAATAAAAGCAAAATAATGATAAGAAGATCACAGGAAAACTGCTTAAGAGTTTTCACTGGTCTATACCAGGAATTATAGACTACAAGTCATTTACACCTAAATGTGACTTTATAGATAAAGCAATCTGAACAAACACTGATAGAACACACTGACTTCTTTATTGCTTTGTGTTTGTTGTATGTATTTAGTGCACAGCATTCATCTGCTCCTACATTTCCAATGCTATAAACACAGTGTTCTTAATAAAAGGCTAAGGTTGCTTTGTGGTAACTCTGTATAGGGTATTCTTTGTGTACTCAGATTCCAATTCAATTAAAAAAAAATAAAGTGGGAAAAGAATAGGAGAGAGTATTATACACAGACCCCAAGGCAGTTCTTGTGAAAGCCAATCCTTGTATGATACTTAAGCCTCTGTTTCTAGTACACTAAACAAAGCTGACTTCAAAAATCAAACAATAATGCTGTTAAACTTTTTTTCAGTGAATAATTGCTGATGCCTGAATATTTACTTTAGGGGGGAAAGATATAAATGTTGCATTAAAGTTTGCAAGTTAAAATTTGACAGGTTAAAGAAAAGTTTCTGTAATGCCCCAAGTAGAATATTTGCAGAACTTATATTCTTGAGTAAAACCCAAGCCTTTATGTTCATCTAGCACCATATACTGGGGAAGAGAGAAGGACCAGACTAATATAATTTGCAGAAATTACTAGCTTGCTTTTATGTAAAAACTCTACCCCATAAATAACTTAACAATTTACATTTTAACCTATTACAGCTAATCTTATATTGTCAAATTTCTGCATGCAACTTTTTTGACAGTTGATGATTCTAACAACCTGAAGGTAAAACTAAATTGTTTCAAATTAAACAGTCAAAAAATAAGATGTTCTCACAATGCCCCCACCTTTTTCATTTTTTTTTTTCATTTTTTTTCTGTTCTTTTGATGGATTGTCTACGTTCCTGTACAGAGGATTCAAGTCATACAGCTATTCTCAAAATTCTGTTATTTACCAGGAAATATTTTGAAAAAAAATATTCAGGAAGTAGTTTTGCATAAGGAAGCATTAACTGGGAAAAAAACAAAGCTCATAATTATATGGACTACATAACAAAATGAATTATGCACTAAAAATAAGTTAGGGAAATATATGCATTACCTACTTAAACTGTAAAATGTTATTCATATTTAGGCTTATAAACACGAGGGTTGGGAACTATTGAGTTCTTTTGGCTAAAACCCAATATTGGCCTTATTTCAGTTTAATTGGAAGAGGATCTTGAATTCATCTTCTCCATGAGATATCAGGAACCTGGATTTCTGTTTGTACCAAAGGTTAATAAGAAATGTGTCTGCAAAAGTCAAACAGCATTAAATACCAAAAACTGATTATTATTCTGCAGGAGTTGTTCTGTCATTCATAATCTCTCCATGCTCCAACCTTCCACAGCTAATCTTTAATGGATGACATGCAAGAAAGAAAAATAACATCTAAAAAGGAACTCTAAAGTGAGCTTTGAAGAAATGGAAAATACATCTGTGCTGGAAGTTATTGCCACCCAAAGTTTATTACTGGCAAGATTACTTACTTCCTCTTACTTTATGGGATATTAAATCAAACTTTAAGCTAATAGCCACTTGGATATTTGTTTTCATTTTTGCTATTAAAACCATTGCATATGCATTATTTTTCAAGTTAATTCAGGAAATGCTAAATAACGCTCATGAATAATTTCCACACTATATACAAGAATTCCATAATACCAAAAATGTCAATTCTCCACATTTTAGTACAAACTGACCTGACAACAAGAACTTAATTACTGGTATATTGCTGTAGTTTCCATGAGTTTGGAAGGTATATAACAGATACAACTGCATTAGAAGTATTACTTTACTACCTTCTTTTTTTTTTTTTTTTTTTTCCATGCTGTATTTTCTGTCATTTCCCTGGCATTTCAGAAAGTATATGCTGAATGTTGATACATTTTTCGAGCATTAAAGGTGGTGTGCAGCACCTAATATACTTAGCAGACTGGAGACAATCCAATTCTGCCTGCTGAGTTGACTCTGATTTGAAAAGTATTCAATTTTGATAACATTACCATCAGATATTGTTAAAAAAAAAAAAAAAAAAAAAAGCAAATAAAGAAAGAAGCAAACAAAATAGCCCCTGTTACAGAAATTCTTGCCCTAACAGAATTATTGCCCTAACAGAAATTCTGTAACAGATATAATCAGAAATATTTCTGATTATATTTTCCTTCAAAATTATTCTTAATCCCAATATAAAGCAGTGTGATAGCAACACAAAGACCCCAAAAGACAAAGCTCTGCTGTCAACTACGGTATATCTTGTTACAGTAATGGTGGAGGTAACTGTCAGAAGTTCAGGGCTTTGACATTTTTCTAAGTCTAGAGAGGGTACACCATTATGCTCTACCACTGTCACTTACACACAGCAAGCTCTTTACTCTAAAAATTCCAATATACACTGTGTATAATTCTTGTTAGGCTAAAACAAAGTCATTTATTATGTCTGTTGAAAGTAAGATCTGTTCTCTCTGCTGGCTCTCTCTTTTAAAGTAAAGACTTGATTCCTTTGCACCTCCATCCTTAAATTCCAGACTGTCCTCAGAGGAAGTGTGCTCCTTCTTCCTTTCCCCTCCCAAAGAGGGCACTCATTCCCTTTTCTGTTCAACATATGAAAATTCTGCAGTCCTGTTCTTCACATCCAATTCACATTTGATGTTCCTCTTTCTTTTTCCTGTGCATTATCCTAGGCTCAGTTCTTCTGTGAAGTGCTTTCCCCTTGATATTTCCTGTGTATCCTTCTCTCTTTTTATTCTTTCATAGTGAAACTAATTGTAGTTTCTGACATTGCCTTATATGAGAGGAAACCTAACAGAAGTGCACAAACAGTAGTAACTTGTGGCAACTAAGACCACCAGAAACAATAGTATCTAACAGTTAAGAAACTGCAATCAGAACTGTGAATTTCCTCATGAACTGTGAACTCCAGGATAGAAAAAATAAAAATAAAAATCTTCTGAAAATAAACTATTTATTGCACATAGTAAGCATTCTCTTCTACCTTTACTTTTATTTTTATTTATTTATTTTTTTTTTAATTCTCTCACAACGCTTTCACAAATTTACACTTTTCCTCTTCACATGTTTCTCTGAAGAAAGTAAAAAGCACAAAATGTCAAGCTCTGGGTTATTTGTTTCTGAGGAGTTCTGCAGTTTAATTTTAAAATGGCCTTTGTCTTCAGCTTTTCTGTTCTTGCCACAGGGCTTGCTTAGGTAAAACCCATCAATTAGAGGGTTCCATTTAAAAATAGAATTGTAATATTCCTCAAAGTAGATAACATTTTATGGTGTACCTTTCTGATGTTTTTTACAATATAATTTTGTGGAGTCATTTTCTTATCATAAAGTCAGTACAAAGTAATAATAAAAATGCAAACACCCATATTTACAGGCTTCACTCTACCATGTGTTATACACTGCAGTAATTAAACATTAACTAGTAACATGAAATCACAGCAGCATGTGTTCTCCTTTCCTCAAAGGACTTAATACATGAGGAAAAAGTTTCTCCTGAAACATGCTGAGTCTTCTTTATTAGGTTATGTCTGTGCATAACAATCCTCCCCAAGGCTTTTTGTGAGAGACACACATAGATCTCCAAATTCTTTTTGGTTCACATCATTCCAGATTTCAAAATGTTTATCCAAACTTGGTAAGATTCTTAGAACAGTAAAATTGGAAGCAAATATCCGTAAGATGTTAACAAGGCTTCTTTTTTTTTTTTTTTTTTTTTTTTTGCTTAAGTGTAAGGAGCCTCTTACCTTTACTCCCAGTATTTGAAGGATTTTATACTTCTTGAACTCATAAAAGAAGCAAAAAGGTATCTTTTTAAAGGCCATCCTAAATATTTCAGCTCTCATTAAAATTTGGCTTACTCTTCTTGGAATAACTATGGAATAACTATGTTAATTATTCTATCCATATTCACGTCATACTGTTTCGGAGGGGATATCATACTCAGGACATAATTAGAAAGTTTAAACAGTAATGCAAGAGAAAACAATTTACTAACAAATATTTCGACTGTATCCATAACAAGGAAACTAATGACACGCATTTCATATTTCTTTCCATGTTTTAATGACCAATGAACACCTATATCAAATAGAATATTTCTGTGTTATAGGTATAGAGGTAAAACACTGTGCAAATATCCAAGAACAAACACAAAACTTGGAATTCAATCCAAACAATTTGCGTTAGCATTCAGTTGCTGGATACAACTATGATATGTTGTTCAGACATTTTTTTGTCTTCTGACAATACAGAAAACAGTTTATCTAAGATGGAATAAAATTAAGTAAAATTATGCCTGTATTTCACTTAAACTTGTTTCCTAATATCTAGTTTCTCCTTTCCCATCCTCCATCACAGAAAATTTAGCAATTCTCTTCCACCTATGATATACACAGAATTCCTGTATTCCCAGGATTTTCATGTTTAAAGTCAGCCGTATGTTTTTTTCAGCCACAGAGTTTATTTTCAGCTTTATTTTCTTGAAGATAGTTACTCCTTACTCTAGTACCAATATTTTTTGGGCAGGTATTAGTACTCACTATCAGTAGTATGTGAATTGTCTGTGGTTGTTTCAGTTTGACCCTGACAGGCACCTAAGTACCACAAGGATATAATTTTACCTATACTACACTTCATTTATGAAAAAATGATATGATTAATTTATAATAGTACTCCCATAAATTTCCTTGAAACATCTGGGGCAAAACCTCAGGATATTTTTCATCCACATCCACACTATACACACTATCACTTTTCAATAATAATAAAAATAGTCAACTTCACCACTTCTGAAATTTCTGTAACCGTAGAATACAATTTTTTTCCATTCTTGTGTGTCTATCCAAAGAACACTTAAGAATATAAGCATGTACTTACTTTCAACTGTAAACTTAAAAACCTTACATTTTGGCAATTTGCATAAACTTCATTCACTGAAGACATACATATCATCATCAGACAAAAATTCATTAACTACCGCAAGAATGGATTTTTCAAAAGTGCAGGTCTATAGCTGAGGTGAATGTGCGACTATCTTCATACACTGGGAGAGGGGTAGTATTGCTCTGAACGAGCTAAAACAATAAGTGGTATTTGAACTGCTGGTTGAAAGGTAGAAGCACTGGTAATCATTATTTCCCCTTGTTTGTTCAGGACCTTCCAACAAAACAAACAACCTTTTTGTGATTGGATTGACATGGTGTTAACAATGCATTTAATGCCCAAATCAGTATGAATACAGGTAAAGCTCCTGCTAATACCAGTACCAGGATGTTAAAGCCACCTATTTTCTAAGCAACTCTAAACAGCCACACACACACACACAAAAAAGTCAAATCTTCCCTCCTTTAGCAAATAAAGCTAACATTCACTAGGCCACGTCATATAGCAACCGCGGGTACTGTTAGAGCCTTACAGCCATCTGTTAAACGCTTGCCTACCATACCTGCAATCTTTTCTGCAATCTTAGCTTCTGTAGCTCTCTCTTGCAGTTCTAAGTCCAGTTTTATTGTCTTCAGCTCCTTGTCCTTTTCAGACAGCTTATCCTGAAGCTGAACAGAACAAGTGGACAGTAAGATTCTTATCTCTCAGAAACAGTCAACCAGCAAAACAAAATTTTAAATAATAGTTCTCTTACCAGCAAAATACAAAATCTAGGCTATACCACAGAAATTTATCTATTTAAAGGACAAATGCTTTTTTTTTTTTTTCTTTTCTTTCATCAGTTGCCCTATCTTGCTCTCAGAAACAAGCAGCAATGTGCCTGCCATTACTTTTATTTTGGATTCCCCTCTTCAGATATCACTAGCTATGTTTTTCTTGCTAAGGAAGGTCAAAGTTACATGGAATATAATGCAGATGGTGAGGTGATGGTGAAACAGGCATTAGTAGCCTATTTCTTAGCAAGATTACTGACATCACTGATGTCTGAAGAGCCTGTGGTGTAAATGAATCATTTTCCATGTGCATCACCAGACAGAAAACCTACACCCTTTCACATGCTGTGATCTTTCTTTTAATTGGAAATTCACTTAGTCTGTCTTTTGACAGATCTGAGCTTGCCATCATATATTTAATGATGTTTCACAGAACTGCAGAACTGTTGAGGCTGGCAGTGACCTCTGTGTCAGCTGGTTAGCTTGAGCATTCCCCAATGCTCAAGCTTTGAGCATTCCCCAATGCTCAAGCATGGCCACCTACAGGAGGTTGCTGAGGACCACATCCAGCTGGCTTTTGAAGATCTTCACAACCTCTTTGGGCAACCTGTGTCAGTGCTCAGTCACCTGCACCATAAAGAAGTTCCTCCCGGTGTTCAGTGGGAACCTCTGATGTTCCATTTTTTGCCCACTGCCTCTTGTCCTAACACTAGGCACAATTTAATGGAAAGAGTACAGATTTTTCATTTGTCCGGTAGTAACATATGCAACAGTACTAATAGTACAAACAATGCAGTGTTCAAGTAGGATGGAATTTTCCTCCTGTTAACATAGAAATATCAGGGTGTGTTCATTATATAGACCAGAACATGCTTGTACAGAAGCATGAGCTCCAGATTCTGTTCATGAAACACTGCTTTGGTTTTGGTCCTTTTTCATATTCAACAGCTGAAAAACTTGTCATGAAATGCTTGAGTCACCTCAGATCAGGGATGGCATGTTTAATGAAAGAGACCAGGTGTATTCTAGAAATTAAGTTTCAAACTTTAGCAAAGTTTCATCATTTGAACCATGCTATTACATTAGAAAAGCTACAGTTCTGTCCTCATTATATCAAAACACAAGAGAAACAAGGCTGTAGTAGAAGCAAAACATACTTAAATGACAGTCATAAAATACACTGGCTCTTCTGGTAAAAAGCCAACGTCACTACCAAGTGCTATTTCAGCATCAAAAACTGTCAAATTTCTGAGAGGAAAAAATTAGTATTACACTGCAAAAAATAGAAGGCTAATCAAGTTAACCAAAGCAATCATTGAGAAGACACATGCCACTTTCAATAGAATACACGATGATGACTACAATATCTTAAAATGGCAGATGCGAGGAAAAACATACATCCTTTCATTTCTAGTATGATGCTAAACTAAATGTACATACAAATAAAAATGCATAGATAAAAATACATATAAATACAAAATAGAATGCAAAGGAAATGGAAAGTAGATATCAAAACTTTGGATGAAGATAGGTATTTTGATTTAAATGAATAGAGGTTTTACAAGGCACAGATGGCGAAGCATGGATCAAATTCTATTCTATTATTTTATTTTATTCTATTTTATTTTACTTTGTTAGGGTTGTTTGTATTTCCCCTGTGAGAGTGTGGGGTCCTTCCAGTTTTCACTACCTGAAAGGAAGGTGTGGGGAGCTGGGGGTCGGCCTCTTCTCACAGATAACTAGTGATAGGAGCAGAGGGAACAGCCTCAAGTTGCACCAGGGGAGGTTCAGGTTGGAAATGAGGAGACATTTCTGCTCAGCAAGAGCAGTCAGGCATTGGGACGGGTTGCTCAGGGTGGTGGTGGAGTCACCATCCCTGGGGGTGTTTGAGGAGAGGTTGGACGTGGTGCTTGGGGACGTGGGTTAGTGGTGACAGTGGTGGTAGGGGGTGGTTGGAGCAGGTGATTTTGGAGGGCTTTTCCAACTTTAATAATCCTATGATTCTATTTGGCTAACGGCTGAGCTTCCGGGAGACAACACATGGATTAACAAGCGGCTCTGTGAGGGAGAGGATGCCCTGCTGTGGACATCCTGAGGGGCTGGGGGCACCATTTTCCTTTCGAGGCTGAGGGGAACGTGGGGCAGCGGTGGCCGGGTGCGGTGGCGCACACCTGTAGTCCCAGCTGCTCGGGAGGCTGAGCCCGCCAGATCGCTTGAGCCCAGGAGTTCTGGGCTGCAGCGCGCTATGCCGAGCGGGTGTCCGCGCTAAGGCCGGCATCAATATGGTGAGCCCCGGGGAGCCGGGGCACACCAGGTTGCCTAAGGAGGGGTGAACCGGCCCAGGTCGGAAATGGAGCAGGTCAAAACTCCCGTGCCGGTCAGTAGCGGGATCGCGCCTGTGAATAGCCACTGCAGCGTAGCCTGGGCAACACAGAGAGATGCGGGCTCCTTTTGCTGCCCAGGGAAGTGGTGGAGTCACCATCCCTGGAGGTCTTTAAAAGACGTTTAGATGTAGAGCTTAGGGATATGTTTTAGTGGAGGACTGTTAGTGTTAGGTCAGAGGTTGGACTCGATGATCTTGAGGTCTCTTCCAACCTTGAAATTCTGTGATTCTGTGATTCTGTGAAATATAATTGGAAAGGAACTACAATACAGAAATCAACTATGTTAACTCTAATGTCAGAACTCTGATTGAAAAAAAAGGAAATAAAACAGGTTTAAGATGTTAAATTTGTAAGAATCTGCACACCGTGACTTTACATAGTGAACTGTTTCCCATATTTAATCTCAGTTCACCATGTTTTTGGGATCAGGCCTCAAAGTAGTTTACTGTTTCTTACAAGCAATATGCAAGCATTAGAACAATAGCTTTTTTGTCTCCTAGCAAGCATTTCAGAACATCTCTTAAGATTTTGTTTACCTCCAAGTATTAATGGGTTTTATCTCTTCCACCATGCTATGAAAATACTACACTGAAGTAAAATGCATCTTCTGTCAAAATATATGAACACTGTAGAGTTCGGTGAAGAATTACTATTGTTTTTGTGTTGACTTACAAGAATTACTGATTTGGATAGTTTTGTAACATGAATGGGATTCTAGCCATTACTACTAATTATTCTGTTGTAATAGTTCCATGTATAATAAATATGTTTCATATATGAACTCTAATCCACAAGCTTTTTTAAGCCAACAAAAACTTTTCCATTAACTTCAGTGTTTTTTTTATCCATGATGCAGGAACCTATGTCACTGATTAAAAAGGTCAAAGGGCTGCATGAAAGATTTTTTAATTCCAGAAAAAGCAGTTGTTAAACAGATACTAAGAATCCAAAATGACTAGAAAGCTACTGATTGGTGCATGTAAATAAATAACAAAACTAAATTAGGAACAGTTTAAAATATATGTTTTGTAAGACAACCATAAACCAGCAAATTCTGTGGTCTGAATATCTCAATTTTACCTTTTTGTTTTTGGCCCTCAGAGTGTCCAGTTCTTTTAGGAGGAATGCAGTTTCTGTCTTTCCACCTACATCTGTGCCATCCTTCCATGAGGATATAAATTCAGGCAGCAACCTCTTACTCTTTTCTTCTACAGTGCTATTTTTAGGAGGAAAAAAAAAAAGAAAAATAATGCAAAGAACACTTACCCCACCCCTCAAAATATGCAGAAATAAATTAACAACATTTGTTAACTACTGCAAATATATTAATTAGCAGTAACAGGAATGTCTCTCTGTCACTTCTTAAATCTGTTACTCTAAAAGAAAATCTGTGAATATGGAAATATTAAGCAAATATACTAGAGTGCTAAGGCATGAAACAGATGAATATAAATTGGGTATGAAGCCTATAAACAGAAAATGCTTACAGGAAGCAAATATGAAAACATGGAGCAACAAAGCAATGAAATATTTAGGGATCAAATTGATGCTCAGATTAAAAGAATCCAAATTCTTCAGGAGGATGGATAATTCCACATGAAGTAAAATGAGAATATCCAGAAGACAGGATCTATAAGTTTGTATTACAGAAAACTGTAAAATGATGGTGTTACTATAAATATTATATTTGATGGCAGGAATTCTATACTGTATATCCACAGAGTTTTAAGATTATCTAGCCATAGACAGGTAAAAATGAGAAGAGATTCAATTAGCTATTTTTGTAAGGAAGAAGGATGGATTTAAATATTACAGACTTGTAACAATGGTCTTTTTTATCAATGGATAGGGCTCATTGTTGTGCTGGCAACAAGTATGAAAACCCAAACTGACTATAAAATGATTTTTTCACTCTCAGCTTAAAATGCAAGCTTAAGAAGCAGCAATACAAACATGATCACAAAAATTCGGTCTCAAGACTTTAATAAAACACCCTGGGTATCCTTTGATAATCACAGGTAACCCAGATCTCACTTCCAGGATGGGAGCAAAATAAATAGATTCATGGATTATAGTGGGCTATCAGTCATAAGAGGTAGCCACAGAAAAACGGTACCTTCTGAACTTCCATTTTAATGTATAAATTACTTTCTTTATACCACATGCATGTCTAATTCACATCCTAGAAAGAAAAGGAAAGCTACCTGCTACTGCAAAGAGTCATCCGCTTAGGTAAACATTTGTTTGTACTCAGCTACCCGCTTCTTCACCTGCTTCCATCTGACTTCTTATTCATATGATTCTTTAAGAAAGAACTTAAGATCTGTACTCTGCATGTGAACGATGATGCAACTCAAAGCACTTCATATATAGGCACTATGGAAATTCACATATAACTAAATGCTTAGGATACTATACTATAATTTAAATGGGACGGAAGGGTACATAAGCTGCTTAACTTCACCTTCAAGATTCTATTTCATCTTTACTCTGTCTAGTGAATTTCATTTTCACTTACTATTGTTTTGGACTGCAAATGATGAATAACTCTGGAGACTATTGGCCAGTCATTTTAAACACTGAGTTGTTTGTTTTTTTTTGTGCGTGTGTGTGTATTTTCCATGTTCAGGATATGCTTCCCATGAACAACTATGAATATACTTCATCGTCTTTGAGTTCCTCCTTCATTTTTTTCTTCCTATTGTGTAAAAGAAAACTTGATAAATCACTTGCTGGTGTACTAAGACCATCACCTATAATGCAAATCAACACTGACTCAATATTTCCTTTTCTGTTTGTATGAAGTTATTTTCTCATCATATATTCTAATTGCAAACTATTTGGGGAAGGACAGATTTTGTGCAGTTTATACAGTCTCTATCACAATGAGGTCTTGGTCTATAGCTTTGGAATCCTACGCGCAGATACAATGGTTCAACATGCTAACTGCTGTGGGAAGTTAATCTCAATGTTCAAAAGCCCAGCCTGCTTGCTAGCATGAGTGACACTGTCGAGGGTAGGAGCAACAGACTTTGGCTGACACTATGCTGGGCTTTACTTAAGCACTCAAACATTTGGCTTTTAAAGCTGGATGCATTGTCCAAGCATCATATCCCCGGCTTCAATTAAAAAAAAAAAAAGGCAACAATGCAGATGGAAAAGTACTATGGACTAATTTTCTTACATTGGGTCTCCATTGGATCATTCTGAAGATAATAAAAACAGATGTAGAATCTCTGTCAGACAGGTGAAGAGCTAGAGTAGACTTCTCAAAAGCAGGTCACAGAACTCTGCAGCCTTGATCTCATCTTCAAAAGCAACTTGGTAACACTTTTAACGCTTGAACTTCAGACTGCCTATCACTCAAGACTGATAACATTCTATAGTCAGTAGGTACCTGCATATATTATGTCACATACTGCATGAGTGTTTATGTTTCTTAAGATTGCAGTACAGAACCACAGCTCAGTACAGAAGTCAATGACAGAATAAAATCTTCAGACTTTATATTACACTTCAACCATATTCGTCCTCCAGATTCCTGCCACAGACTCTTTACCAAGTATTCAATACAGCTTCACATCTTTGCTCTTCCAACTTCACCTGGATTTCAACCTGATTTATTCCTGCTTCCTAGCTTATATCACCAACTAACTCATCATACTTTGGGTACCCTGGACTTATGGTCTAGACTTAGATCACCTTTTCTAATTCTGTTCAATACACATTTTTACAATTCTCTGAAGTGATCACAGTTAGTTGAAATATCTACAGTGTGCCTCATAAGCCATTGCCATGATCACATTTTGCATCAATGCTGGAGAAGACACTGGTGAAATGCTGCATTCCAGGTTAACCACAGTTATATCAGCTATCCACTAGCACACCATGTTTATACAAATTGGGATTTCCCAGTCTAAGTAAAAAGAAGACATGCTGATTCTCATCTAGGAATTAAACTTCCCTATTTTTATCAAAAAATCATAGATATATTATCTATATTATGAATATAGAAAAAATATATTTAGGGATTTGTTTTTACCTTAGTTCTGCAGGACTGGAATTACAATCACCACACATAGTTGGGGGTCCTCTTCTTTGACTGGTTATTGACAAATCTGAAAGTTTCAATGCTTCAGCTTCTGCCTGGATGAAAAATTCTGCTTTTTTTGATGAATTCTGATGAAGTTGAAATTCTGCACAGAAGTCTTCTCTTTTCTCTTCCGAGATGCGCATTTCTAATTGGAAATAGAAGTGAACATATTTTTTAATTTGGAAAAAAAATTACAAATTTCGCAGAAGGGAGAAAGAACTTTAGTTTCCCATTCACAGCCTCCTCATTCCACTAAGGAACATGTGTTGTACTCCTTCAAGCACTGAGGCAGGAGTTACTATCTATTTACTGGATTTTTCTCACGCAAACCTGAAAAATTCTTCATTTCTGAAACCCTTTTCCCCTTCAATGACTGTTTAATGTAATACCGACCCTTGCATCTACCTATCTTCTGTAAAAATCATTTCTACCCTGGATAGATGTGATGAGTTTCTGCTCTAAACAGGTACAGTTTCAACTTGTAAACTAGAGTCTCACTTGCTTTGAGGTCATTTTCAAATCCCGTTTGGAATTTGAAATAACACTCTTTGAAAAAGAGTATTAGCAAGCTGTAATTAGCAGCAAAAAAGTCCCATTGTGCATTCCTGGAAAGGATGAGCTAGAGGCTCATACAACTAAAGAACCTTGAGAATGCAAAGCACAAATTGTGTCAAATGGAAGAATGATCTGATTATAATGTTGAGTGTAATACGTAGTTCTCCTAAGCCTGGCCAGTAGATATTTTTAGGATACATTTCTGATATCAAGGTATTTAAATGGAAGAAGGATCTACATGACAAGAATACTCTTTCATAAAGCAAGAACAAGTAACTTTTAATTATAGAATTATATTAAAAATTACAAGGAAGAAGCCTAAAAAAGCTGAAAATGGAAAAAAAAAAAAAAAAAAAAAAAAAGCATATATTATTCAAAGGTTGAGAAGACATGGTGGAGCTTTAGCTTATTTAATAAAGTTTCCAAAAATTTCAGATAAATTGTACTTTATATATTCTTTGATCCAACTTACTACTGCCTCCTCAGAAATAGTGCACTGTCTGTGCACTAGCAATCATCTACAAATAGCCTGAAAATACACATTAATCAGTGTCAAGGTGTCGTGCTGCATATCAAAAAGAAAAGCACAGATTCCAAGTCAAAAATAAAGAAGCATGTCTGTAAAATCTGTTGACTTCCTAAAAGAAAGAATGGCACAAACAGTGGCACAGGCACAGAGAGATGGCTTCTTGTAGCTTGACTTAAGTTGGTTGAAAAGGTTTGTATGCAAAGCTGTGCATTACTATCTTGTGGAAATGTTTTTGTGCTCATGGCTGATCTATATTCTCTGTATCTACTTCAGTGTAAGTCCTCTTGAGTCTACTCTCACCATTCCTCTAAACTATAACCACTGGTTTTCATACTAGAAGAACAATAGTCAGCAGTGCAGCAGAATCTGTTTCTGAGTAGTAATAAACATGAGGGAACCATAACTTTATAAAACATTCATTTGTAAGTATAACCTAACACTGCATCCAGTATTGTGCTTCCAGTACTGTGATTGAAACATGTTTCTCAAATCAGATCCTTTCACAGATAATGCAGAAATTGAACATAGCCACCTCGATTCTGAGCGAATGTTCACTGGCTCAAAATCCTGAAGGTTTGTGAGCATAGATTCCTTCAAAGACCTGTTACATTTTAAAACTGGATTTAACCTCTCGATTCTCCTTGTAGCATATAGCAAGGATGATCTCTAAAAGAACATGCATTAAAAAATCATTGTTTATACTCTAAGAATCTTCCCCAGCTTGGGAATTGCAACATACATGCTAACTTCTGAATCCTCTCTAGTTATTACTATCTGAAAATCAGCCTAGTTTGAATTTTAATACTTGCAAAACATTTTATAGGGAGGCATTCACCTGGTTGAGATGTTTCCCATTTGATCTATATTATAAAGAACTGCCAGTCAAATAAATCTTCCTGTCCACTTCTCCTGTTTAAGACACAGTCATCTGTGTGTGCGTATATACGTATACATACACGTATATATACACAAATTAAAAATGTTGCAAATTATTCTCTCACATGCTGAAGGGCAAGCATAATGCTTCACTTGCTTTAACAACTTTTCCTCCCCTTCTCCTTTGGCCATCAACGTTTTCTATAAGCCACATACATTTGAAGTGCCTTGGGTAAAGCATGTTACATTCCCTGGAGGAATTCAAGCACAACATAACTGTTACAACAACCAGTGACTGTATTGCCATAAAATTGCTCCTAGTTTAGGCATCACTTTCCTTTCACCAACAGCACGTGGAAGAGTTGAAGAAAAAACTTTTTGCTCTGTAATGCTAAAAACATTAGATGAAGTTATGTACCACATTTACACTGTTAACACGGGAATAATTAACTACATATTTTTTTCTCTTTTCACATTTTTTGTTTTTATAATTTGCTACTTTTAGTGCCAGGACTTTCAAGAGAGTCCACAGAATCACTGAAGTTAGAGGGACCACTGGAGATCACCTGATCCAGTGCCCCCTGCTCCAGCAGGGCCACCCAGAACAGAGTTCCCAAGACTATCTCCAGGCAGCTTTTGAAGACCTCAGTGGAGGGAGACTCTACAACCTCTCTGGGCAATCTGTTTCAGTGTTTGATCGCCTTTATAGTAAAAATAAAACCAAGACCTCTTCCCTTGTATTCAGATGGAAATTCCATCTGTTTTTATTTGTACTTGTTTCCTCTTGTCCTGTTAATGGGCATTACCAAGAAGAATCTGGCCACTTTTTCATTCCTTTCCATCAAGTACTTGCATATACTGAGAAGATCCCTCATCCCCCCTGGCCCAAGACTTCCCTTCTGCAAGCTCAGTCTCAGCTCTCTTGGCCTCAAAAAGAAAAATATCCACTGCTCTCTCCTCAGAGGCTAAGTCACCTCATTCTAGAAGGTTACCAAGTTGATTAAGCACGAGTTCACCTAAGTAAATTCATTTTCGCTACTCCCAGTTGCCACCTTGTCCTTCATGTGCCTGGAAATGGCTTCCAGGATTAGTTGTTCCATCACCTTCGCGGGGACTGAGGTGTTGCTGACTGGTTTGTTGTTCCCAGCATCATCCTTCTTACCCTTTTTGGAGACACGAGTGACATTTGCTTTCCTCATCCCTAGGCACCTCTCCCAGTCAACCAAGATCCTTCAAATACAATTGACGGTGGCCTCAGAATAACATTAGCCAGTGGGTGCATCACTTGTGGGTGCATCCACTAAGGCCCCATGGACTTATGTATGTTCAGTTTAAGTGTTACTTAACCTGATTTTCCTCAACCAAGGCTAAGTTTTCTTTATTCCTGACTTTCCCCTGGTCTCAAGGGGGTGAGACTCCTGAAGGTAGATCTTACCAGTAAAGACTGAGGTGAAGACAACATTGAGTAACGTGGCCTTTTTTTTTTTTTTTTTTATGTCCTTTGTCACCACAGCCCCTGCTGCATTTAAACCCTGGGCCAACATTTTCCCCCCTCATCCTTTTGTTCTTTAGATACCTGTAGATACCTTTCTTGTTTCTCCTCATGTCCATTGAGAGGTTCAACTCTAGGTGGGCTTTGGCTTTCCAAATCCCATATCTGCACAATCAGACGGCTTCTCTGTATTCTTCTTGGGCCACCTGCCCCTGCTTCCACATTTTGTATGCTTTTTTATTATGTCTGAGTTTAGTCAGGAGCTCCTTGCTTACCCGTACAAGTGTCTGACCACCTTTGTTTGATTTTCTGCTTGCCAGGATAGAGCATTTTTGAGCTTGGAGTAGGTGATCCTTAAATATGAACCATCTCTCTTAGATCCCTCTTCTCACTAAGACAATATCCTATGTAATTCTTCCAAGCAGATCTAAGATGATGATCTACTCTCCTGAAGCCCATGGCTGAGGTCCTGCTTTTTGCCTTGTTCTCTCCTCTTCATATATAGAATTGCCATTTAATAACAACTGCAGCCAAATCTACCTCCCGCTTTGTCACCCACGGCCTGTTCTTCCTTGTTTCTAAGTATGAGGTCCAGAAGAACACCTCTTTGCTGGCTCCTCAATCATTTGTGTCTGGCAGTTGTCATCAAAGAACTCCAGAAACCCACCTCAATCACTTGTGTCATGCTATGATCAGCCTTCCAGCAGATTATCAGCATCACTGCAGTCCCACATGAGGACCTGTGAACATGAGGCTTCTTCCACTGGTCCGCATAATGATGTGAACACCTGCAGATGAACTCCTGGTTAAATCCCTAGGCCTATAAAGATTGGGATATTTTATGCCCCCTTTCAATTGTAAAAGAAACCAGCTGAAAATAAAAGAATTTATCATGGGACTATACCTGTTTTGGCATTTATTACTGCTAATGCTGCTTCTTTAAGCAACTTACATTTGCTGCACACCTTTTCATCCAAATTCAATTCCCTCAAGGACATAGGTAAGACTGAGAAGCATTACAGCAAGCCTGTAAGTGGCATTCCTGGAAACATTAGATGAAACACAGAGGCTCTGTTTTTCCCCCTGATGGCTTTGTGAAAGAGAGGAGGACAGCAGCCTCATCCCCTCTGAATTAGAAGCACTCTGCCTAAAGGCATTAAGGTTAGAGGGTTATTTGCTTGTTTAATAGAGCTGCAATTCTTTTATTAATTATTATTTTTTAAGTTTTATCAACATGCTAAATTTTTCAGTAGAACGATTTGGGGAAGATGTTTTGAACAGTCAGATCAATAAGCATAGTAATTCTTTTATTTTTAAAAACACTTCTCCATTTAGCCCGTGATCTACAGCACACTGTTCCCCAACACATGTAATTTAGACCTTGATACATGATAGATTCTTGTCTTCCTTTTAAACCAAGTAGCAATGCACGTCAGTGCTTTTCTTCATGCCTCCTGCAAATTGTATTGTGCACTAATTACCAATGCTGCAGAGACACACTGGGGAGTAAGTAGCATTTGCAATAATCAGGCTGCACAAGGAACATCAGAGAAAGCATACAATAGCCTTGCAAGCTTTGGAAAAAATGCTGTAGTTTTCATTAAGTGGTATCACCGCCATTGATTTTGGTTCTTGAGTATACTAAACAACGTATTTTCCATACAGAACTGAACAACTTCAGAAGCCCATATTAATATTTCACTATAGGGAGAAGCTGATCTTCTGTTTTATGTATTTATCTTGAATGAATACCTCATTCACATTGAGGGAAAGAAAGGCAAATGTTAGGAAGAAGGAATATAAAGACACTAGAATTAAAGCTGGGAATTGATTGTGATGGAAGTAGGGGGAAGATAACGCTGTCATGGCTTGAAATAGTAAAGCTAGGACAGAATTCAATGCTGCTAAGCTGGGAGTGGTTGAAAAGTCAAGTAAAAACATTAAACCTAACACATTTTCACAGAACCACAGAATTGAAGTGGTTGGAAGGGACCTTGAAAAATCATTGGGTCCAATCCCTCTGCCAAAGCAGGTTCCTTAGAGCAGGCTGCCCAGGGAGGCATCCAGACAGGCCTTGAATACCTCCAGAGAAGGAGACTCCACAACCTCCCTGGGCAGGCTGTTCCAGTGCTCTGTCACCCTCACCGTGAAGAAGTTCTTTCACATGTTGGTGCAGAACTTCCTGTGCTCTATCTTGTGGCCATTACTCTTTGTCCTGTTCCCACAAACCACTGAAAAGAGGTTGGCCAAATCCCTCTGTCTCTCACACCTCAGGTATTTATACACATTGATGAGATCCCCTCTCAGTCTTCTCTTCTCCAAGCTGAACAGACCCAGGTCTCTCAGCCTTTCCTCATAAGGAAGATGCTCCAGGCCCCGTATCATCTTTGTGGCCCTCCACTGGACTCTTTCCAGGAGATCCCTGTCTTTTGTGTACTGGGAAGCCCAGAACTGGACACAGTACTCCAGGTGAGGCCTGACCAGGGCAGAGCAGAGGGGGAGGATCACCTCCCTTGACCTGCTGGCCACACTCCTTTTTTATGCACACCAGGATCCCATTGGCCCTCTTGGCCATGAGGGCACATTGCTGGCTCATGGTCAACCTGTTGTCCACCAGGACCCCCAGGTCCTTCTCCTCAGAGCTTCTCTCCAGCAGGTCATCCCCCAGCCTGTACTGATACATGCGGTTTTTCCTTCCCAGGTGCAGGACTCTACACTTGCTCTTATTAAACCTCCTTTGGTTTCTTCCTGCCCATCTCTTTAGCCTGTCTAGGTCTCGCTGAATGGCAGCACAGCCTTCTGGTGTGTCAGCCACTCCTCCCAGCTTTGTGTCATCGGCATACTTGCTGAGCACAGATACTATTCCTTCATCAAGGTCATCGATGAAGATGTTGAACAAGTCTGGGCAACTGAAGGCAGCCACTATTTCTCGGAGCTTTTTCCTCAGAAAGGAGGGATTGGCACTAAGAGAGGCGAAAGTAGAGCATTAGGGGATCCTGCAGTATGGAAACTGATAATATGGAAAGAAGCATTGAAGATGTAAGTGCACAGGAGGCAGAGATTCACCCACAAGGCTAAGAAAGCAGTAGCCTCCCTGGTGCACCACACACCACGTTTAGCAGTCCCATCATCCAGCAGAAGCTGGATGGGCCCTTCCTCTCCCATCTGCACTTTTTAACATCCCACAAGCCAAAATGCTGTGGTCAGCTCAGATGTTTGCAGGAGGGATCTCTGAGAAATAAAAATAAAGGAAAAATCAGGAACAACAACAAGAACTGAACATGCATACATTAGTGCAAAATACATGGTTGGCTACAAATCTCCCTCTAGTTGATTATGGGGACCCTGGAAGCCCTTGTGGGTGCTCCAAGCCAGCTTCACTTGCTACCTCTATCTTCCAAGTATTCATTTTAAGGCAGTCTGTAGCACAGACAAAGCATGCTCTTGTCTACCTGCAAAAGACTGCATGAATGAACCCCTAGAGGGATGGCAGTAAGAAACAGAATAGGAAAATCAGTACAACCAGGAAGGAGGAGAATGAGCCATACAAGTTTTGGGAGAAAAAGCAAAGCTGACTGCAAATAAGGTAGCTTACTCTTCCCACATGATACTGTCAGATTAAAAACTTTTGAAAAAATGCAGAAGAAACCATGGTGCTACATTTGTGGAACTGACTACAAACTCAGTGACTAACCTCCCCTAAAATTTAGTGGTTAACAAACTAATTAATTGTTAACCTATAGTTTTTCTTCAGCTTTGATCTGTTTTGTTTTTCTTTTGTTTTTGCTTTTGTAAAATAACAAAAACTGAATTTCAAGTACCAAAGGAGAATAGTAATTTACCAATTAAAACAATCAAAGAAAGAGCCACCACAACCCTATACCAAAATAACCTATTCCCACTGGAAAGCAAGGACACAGTAAAGTTTAAAAATACTTCTTACTCAACCTACCTACAAACCAAGCATCTACCTCAACCTCCTGCAATAACTGTCAAGTGTGCCAGAGCTCTACTCAAGAGTTTCACCTTTTTATTTTTGCTAGACTAGATGGTCTTCTGTATTAACTTTCCGGTTATCTAGAGATTTTGTGCTTTAATAATATCACAAATTTCTGAAAAGGTGATTTTTGTTGGATGCATATATGACAATGCACACGTACTTGTGAATGTTTTAACCAGCTCTTCGGACAGCACTACACAGTTGCTGCATTAGCAAAAAGCAATCTGTACTTGCTTCATTTGAAAAAATGGATTATGGAATTGTCTTAAATTCATAATATCTAATGCCATTTGACTTGAATTCTTAGATAAAAATACATACAAATAAATATAAATTCTACACTAACGTTGAACTCAAAACTTGAACCTGATAACTACCAACTTTTCTAGCTATGACAAATTAGTACTGTGGCTTCATGAACTGAAAATGACAACTCAGCCTTTCTGCCAAAGACAAGCATCCATTCACTTGGCTGTATAACTACTGCAACTTCTACCAAACACAGTGCCTGTGAAAAGCTCAGATGACTCAACTGTTCACCGCATACTGAATGATTAAAAGGCATAAATCCTGAAAAGGAGTGGGAAGCACAAAATTAAAGGATTTTATAGGCATAAATATGCAAAGAAAGAAAATGAAGCTGGTGGGAGAAATCTAATCCTGCTCCTTGGCATAAGTGGAAAGATAGGAGTTGGTTTAGGATTTATGCATTTTCAGAGCTTCCTCTTTCATTCCTATTGAAGTTGACACAGACACAGCATACATGATTTACATGCATACCTCAAAGAGTATTCTATTATTTTTAACTTTTTGCTCAATATTTTTTAACTTTTCCACAATCTGCAAGCAAGTTTTCAGAGTTAATCCCATGGCAAGATGCTGCACTTATTTTCACGAAGAAAGTAATTCCTGTTTCTGGAAAACAATTACAAGAGCTCAGTACAAAAAGTACAAGGTCAAGATGTGTTTTCTCCAAAACAAACAAAAGTGCAGCTTTACTCACCTTTGGTTTTACTACAGATTTACTTATGTTAGCAATCACTTAGCCCCCTTCAATGCAGTGTAGTCTACTGAGAACCAATAACTTGCAACTAACAGCAAACAATTATCCTTTTATGACACACTTTTCCTAGTGTTTAAAAAAAATGGACAAATTATAAGGTGATTATTCAGTAAGATTCAAAGTGTCTCACTTGTGTTGCAAAGCAGAAATACAGTCACAGGAACCTAATAACATGTGAAAACTGAAATCCAAATAGTTTTGTAATACAAAGTTAACAGTCTTTATTTTTCAGTGCTCTGCCTAGCCAAAATGTCACTTATGAAAAGTGCCAAGGGCTTAGCACTTATGAAGAGGAAATCACCATATAGATGCATTGTACACTCAGTGCCCCAACAATCATAACTCTTGGCTATGCAGAGAGCACCATGGCCGAAGTGAAAAGGATGAGGCAACTCATAGTGAGACAGGATATGTGCTCTTATTTTACAAAACAAATGACAAACTCATTGAAATAAATGTTGAAAACAACATTTTCTGGACACTCTCAAGGTGTTTTGCAAAGGATACATAAGCACCATGATAGTAATTTTAAAGTGAGCAAGATTGATGCATACAGTGTGATTAATGAAGTAATAGGCTAAGGTCATCAAACAAGCCATGGTAGAAATAAAGCTGCAGAAATCCAAGGCACCATTCCATGCTGGATCTTGGAGGCTATGCTACCTCACTGGCAGCCCTTCTTGTTTCTTTCTCCTCCTCAGAGACCTGGAATTCTTTTTCTCCTCTGTCAGAGGGGCTTAAGGAAGCCTGAATTCTACAAAATGCAATTAATTTCAAATGGACTCCAAGAAAAAAAAAATCACTTTTACTTATGAATGATAAAGTAGTGTTTATATAACCAAAAAATTAAGAGGAATTTAAAATAGCTAGGTTGGTATCCTTCTGCGCTCCTTTATAACAATGATCTTAATTCACATGACAGACCGTAGTATTTCTACATTAGAAGACAGATGTGCAGCGTACAGCATATACAAACTTCTTGTAATTCCAATAGTAGTCAGAAGAAATGTGGTGTTTTTTTGTTGTTTTTGTTTTTGTTTTTTACATTGACTATGGTTTTAATACAGAAAACTTTTGAACAATTAAAACTGTTTTAGAAGTCAGTCAGATTAACAAAACAATGCAATTCAAATGCTCAATCATTGGCTACAGTTAAACATTTACGAAGTCCAAAATCAGTCAAGAAACCCAATGTATTCTCATTGGAACTTTATTGAAAAAGGTCTCTGCAAATGAAGTAAAAATAACCTACATTATATTTTGTCTTAGCTTGCTCTAATGACACACACACACACAGGCCTGAAAATACCTTTTTGTCAACTAAAATACAGACAAAACTCAGAAGCTTAATTCCTTAAAATTATTCCATTTTTTAATTCCTTAAAGGAATCTAAAGAGAACAGTGAATTCATTCTGTGTTAGCAATTTAAGCAGGGGTACATCTGTGTTACTTTGAATGCTTCTTTATTCACCTGTACTTGTGTGGAACCCTGGCAACACCCCTCATAAAGAAATAAATTGAGAGGGAGATTAAGAACAGTTGGAGTTATTCTGGCAAAGGCAATTTTTACAATTCTCTGAGGATTCTGATTATTTTAGTAATGATGTTTCCCTCATCTGTCTCTTATCAAGTCTTTTGCTCTCCTATTTTACATCTAAATAGCAATTGTGTACAAACTGGCGAATATTTAAAACAGAAAAATGCTTCTAAGTCCTTAAAATATGTGACCAATCATTATTTGGGTAGTCACTGCAGTTAATCGTGATGCATTTATTAATGTGTAAATATCACATTTCCTTTGGCATTCCACTCTCCATTTGCCACTCATTAACGTATTGTTATTTTAAAATATTAGTCCCTGAGGAGACACCAGATTTTCACTGGATTGGTCTCACACTTGAAAAAGCATTTTTATATTCCGAATGCATCAAAATAGCAGAATCTCTAGGCAGATACGAAGTGGGATTCACTGAAACACAATGTTAGTTCTAATGGATGGATGATTGTGTTTGGTCTTTTGAAACTTTGAAGTATAGGTAAGTCTTGATCACACAAATTAATAAATCCTAAAGCTGGAGTTAACAATAACCATTACACCCAAATTCTGCAGCTTAGCCCAGCCAATTTTTCAAAAGGTCAGGTTGTGAACTGGAGAAGATCAGGGAGGTCCACCGCATAGCTTTGTTGCCAGGCATCTCTCGTCTGGATTGTTGCAGGCATTTATTAGTATTCGTCAGCAGACTCAACAAAGCAAACAAGAAATTCAAGCACGAATAATAAAATGAAATGCTGCTATATAACCCTTTGTCATTCAGCAAATATGGGACTTTTTAGCTACATTGTTCCTAAACCTGGGTTACTACTTTAATTTTTCTCCACAGTGCTGACTGAATGAGTATGCATGTGTGTTAAATGCAGAGCTCCCTTAACAACTGCAGGACTGCCATTTAATCTGTTGGTAGATGGACCATTTCCTGTGGGAACTCTAGCTATGATTTCCAGATCCACCAAATAAATCTCAGATTAAGATTCCAAATGAAACCTGCCTTTGGCAGATAAAAAATGTCAAGATGGATATAAACAGTAAAATTATAAATTATCTAGGTGTTGCACGATGACTTGATGTGCGTTTTTTGTTTACACTTTCCCCGATATCACAACTATACAAGGCATTCATCAAATGTCACACTTTCATAATATTGGAGGCATCATTAAAACTGTTTGGCTAAGGACCTTGAAGTGTTTAAGCAGTAGCTCAAAAGTATATTTGTGCAAAGTAGAAGAATAAATTTACATATCAGCAGCAGCTCATAAGGGATGGGTAAATATTCTGTTTATCTCTCATTGTAATTCAGGTTAGTTTAAATACAGGGTTTCAGGATATCATTACAGCCTATATGGAGTTATTACATAATTTCCAAACATAGTGTCTGCTAGAGTTTTACTAAGCATGCGGTGTTTATGTTTTCTAAAACAGCTAAAAACAAAGTAAGCCTTTCTATCCCATTTTTCTTTTGCTATTGTGATCTCAGACAATTGATTTTCACATATAACCCCTTCCATTATCTAAATCTTAATGATCCAGAACTCCCTTTTATCTAGGCAGGGTCATGTTTCCTGATGTCCATTAATTATAGTGAAAATTCGCTTATCCAAACGTACTCAACCCCCCCTACGACAAACAAACAACTAAGGCTTTTCTGAATTTAATATTCTGAACAAAATCCCAGAAAACTACAGCTTTAGGATTAGTTAAGAAAAAAATACTGTAATTTAAAGTGTCCGACTTAAGAGAAAGGTCACTCTGCATAAAGTACCAGGAAGACACCTTACCCACATACCCTCTACCTCAAGTAAAAGCTCTACTAAAGCTGTAGATGAACTCTCAAATGAGAGTCTCCAGTGCATTCCCTGGAGAACCAGAGCATGCTTTTTTTAACGGAATCCTTTGTTACGTTACTCTGAACTTAAGCTTCATTCTAGCTGTTAAAATACAAGCACCAAACGTTTATAAAGAAGAAAATAACCAAAT
The DNA here is from genome assembly GCF_964211825.1 of Aythya ferina. NCBI lineage: Eukaryota > Metazoa > Chordata > Aves > Anseriformes > Anatidae > Aythya > Aythya ferina. The sequence goes on from NC_140301.1 coordinate 40,913,714, forward strand.
TTCTGTACTTTTGCTAGGTCTTCTAAAAGGTCCTTCTGGAGCACCACATAACAATCACTGTGGGAATAAGCACTGCTCCTTCCTGGAGCACGTTTCAAAACATTCTGAATTTAGCTGCACTCAAACTTTAAAGAACTAAATGATTCAGTATGCACTCTCCCCATCTTTAGTGCTTGCAGGACTCAGCATAGATCAGGCACTACACATTTTCAGTGTATTGTAAAGGGTCTAACAAAATCACAACACCCCAATGAGTCAGGCAGATACCTGAGACTTCATTGTGCTTCTCATGAGGAATGTTTCTCCATGCAGACTGGCCACAAATGCACTGTATTTAACTATTCAAAATGTATAAGAAATGAAAGGGGGTGCAAAAAGGAGACATGAGAATTTATACACATGAAAGGATTTATGAGAAAGATCAAATAGCATTTGATGATTTTTCATTTGTTGTTAGCTCTTAAGTCGTGGCACGCTATTCCCCCTTCGTCCACGCAAGATGTTTTCTTCATCTTTCATTCTTACTGTTGTTCAACATGAATGTTTATTAATGAGCCAATGTGATTGATCTTGCATGAGTCATACATAGGAATATTATTCTCTTGACCTCTAGTTCGCATCCAGTACTAGACAGAGAAACATGTTACCACCCTTGCCACTTGGAGATGGGCAGCTACACAGAGTATGTTTGATGCTGAAAGCAAAGCTTACATGGAAGACAAATCAAAACAGCAAGCACCATTCACTTACACAAGACAAATGCATACACAAACACACAATGCAATGAAGACTATTGTCTATGCATAAGCTTATTGCATACACTTGTGTCTGAGCAGCTATATATACACCTAACTAATTCATTAGGTTTACACACCTGTACTCCTCCTCTGTTTTTCCTCAGTTTTGCAGGACTAGAAAACAACAGCTCACCACCAGATAAGACACCTACTTTTCAAACTTCCCTGCACAAACTGATTCTGCGATCTTATTCTAATCTACACTACTGTGGTTCTTTCAAGAACCTTCTCTGAAAAGTTTACTGGCATGCAATTTTAAAGCATTTTTATAAGCCACAAAAATATTGTTTTGCAGGACAAGAAGCTACAGTGAAAGTATCTGTACTTATATAAAAGCTGACATCAAATTCTTACAGGTGGAACTGGTTCATTGACACGCAATACATTATGTGCTTTAAGTAGTGATTTAAAATAATATATATAGTTTTCAAGCATTGGAATAACATCTAACAATTGTCTTTGAAAGTAAGCAAACCACTGTCCCTTTAAAAATAATCAATTATCTCATTTTAGGAAATGTAAATAATAATTATGCAATGTTTTCCATTCTGGAGCCAGCAAAATTATAACATTGTTGTCAAAACAAAACAAACAGTATTTTATACTGAAAGTCTCCGCCTAATTTCTACCCTGTCCTTAAAAATCACGGTCACTCAGAAATATGACCAAGGCAAGATTACAGTAGTTCAATACAATATAACAGAACAAGTATACCTGCACCCATTCAAACCCAGTACATGGTATGAGCCACATGAGACACAAATTTATCTTCAGTATTTGCACTCACCACTTTGCTGTCCTGCTAGCTCTTTTGTAAAATTGACTTATCAAGTCCTGAATATACGTGTAAATACATAAGGCACCCAATTTCAGGTCCCCTCCTATGTTTTCACACTATTAATGATTGTGCCGGTTTTGTCATGCATGTAAACCATGTAAAAGTAACAACACCGTCCAGGTACAGTGCCCTGCAAAATGTAAAGCTATGCACCTATTTGCTAATATATGTTTATTTATATAATGGACTATGGTCCTATGCTTTCTAGCTTGTATTCTGAACATTTTTCATCTGGAAATTATAGCCTCCACTGGCCTGCTGCCAACACTCCTAATACATTCCCTCAAGTATTCTTAGAGAGAAATGAGAAAAGTCACTACCCTATTAAAAACTGGATCCTATGGAGATAAACAGTACATTTGAATTAGATACAAACCTAAAATAATAAGCCTTGCACTTACCCCTTCTTAATATACCAGACTAGAGACAGAAAGACTCAATCCATGCAAGAACATTCCAAACAATGCAGAACATTAAAAATAAATTCTCAACTTTCAAACACTTCAGATATATTTTTCTTAAACACTGCCTTTCTTTCAAGCATTTTATTTTATAGCACCTGTTAACAGGTAACATATTATTCCACACGACCACCATAAACCTGCTACTTTTCAGTACTTTGTTTTTCCTAATTCTGACTAGATGAAAATTCACTCAAGCAATCAGCTGAACTTAATATCAGACATGCTTTAGAACTCTTGTTTTTCACGAAATAAAATAATCTGTAAGATCTCATTATGTTATTAAAAAAACTGAATAAGTCATTATTATGTTTTTCTAAAAGGACCTTTTTTACCTTCCAAGTTATAAGGTAAGAACAGCTAGATATGGTACTGTACCCACTGCAAAAAGGAAAGATATCAGAGATAAAGAAAGTGGAACACAGAAGGACACACAATTCAACTTTAGACATTTAAACAGAAGATTAAAATTACTTTGATATAGTAGTTCAATGAGAAAATGTAATAGAACCAAGGGTACCTAATGAATATTTTGTTGCTGTTATTTTATTGAGGTGCCATCTTTATGATAAGAAAAAATAACTTGTTAACACTCAAATAGAAGTTTACAAAAAAAAACACCTTAACCAAACCAGTATGACAAGATTTATTTATTTCATAATCCTTTTTTTTTTTAGTGTCCTAAGAGTACAAGCATAAAGAAATTATGACTTACTAATGACTGACACACACAAAAATAGAGTATAACACATTTTCTTCCAAGTTTTTCTATGTTCATACAACAACTTGCATTACATTGACAAATACATTAAATGGTAGCTTGGAAGAGATAGCTTTCTAAATAGCACAAAATTTTAACTTACTGCATCAGAGGAATAAAACACATGAAACTCAGTAACTACCCAATTTTTAAAGTATCTGAGAACTGCAAAAGAACATCATTTCTTGCAATTCGACAGAAAATATTTCACAGAGAATCAGTTCGTGGTATTCACTTGCAGCCTACTTTGGAAAAGTTAACCTTTTGAACCATTCTTTGGGTATGCTGACCCCTAAAGGTCTAAAATTACTAAATCTGATTAAGCCATAACACGTTTGAAATATAAATTTTCCGAATACAGTTCTCCAGTAACTTATTACACCATAACTATTTTTGTTTTCAGTGTATTTGATTAAAAAACATTTTTAATTTAGGTCAGTAATAGCTCAAAATGTCATGAATAAAAAAGGGTCTACAAGTAGTTCGTTATACTTATTCCTATCTATATAATATAGATAGGAATTCCTTTACATTACTAAGAAATGCATTATCTCCAAAATGGAGTATTCCTTCTCTCCTCATGAGAAACTTGATATTTATTACAGTTTTAGAAAGAATACAGAGCATAAGATTCCCCAAAAGAAATAAAGTCAAATCAGGTTCCCATGTAAGAGGCATTTTAGATGTTGACACAACTATTCCATTTTTTATTTTCAACCTACATATAGCTACTTCCTGAAAAAATCCACCCTTCTATGATGTACTGAAGGTCTCCTTCCTGTGTGTGTGCTTTCTTCAACCTATGCATTGTTATATAGACACAGACCACTTCCCAACACTTTTCTCAGTAAGTCATTCATGTAACATGCTCTCAGACTAAACTTTAGAAAAAGTTTCTCTCACGAAGCATAGAAGAGAACAACAATATGGTCATCCAAATATAGAAAGAAGCATCTATCCACATCAAGATTAAAGTTCCATGAACCATGGAAAGGATGAATGCCGTTCCTTCCACATTAACCCTCTCAACCTCACAGCCTACCTTACTGACTACATTTGGTTGAGGTAATAGTGAGAAATTACTAATATTAGTAGATGACAATCATACTTTGGCCAGGTATGAATAGCAAAGAAAGTTACTTTGAGACTTCAGATCTGTTGTTTACTCTCCAACATTTTAAATAGCGTAAGTGTAGTATACTGGCTGAGAACTTAAATAAAACTTGTCAGGATTGTACAAAAGCAGCTTCAATAACCCAGAAAATAAAGCTGATACGTTACATTCCTTACTTTGCCTGCACATATATAGAGGTCTAGAAAGAATCACATTTGTAGCTGCTCTCCTGTTAACCCAAATACTTTTCAGAGGCAGCGTTTTTTTTTTTTTTGTTTTTGGTTTTTTTTTGGTTTGTTTGTTGGGTTTTTTTTGTTTGTTTGTTTTTTGTTTTTTTCCCCCTTTTCTTTTCTTCCAAAGTCAGCTACATATCGGCAAGAACAAATACATTCCAGTCACTGCCTAGCACTGGTACAACACCTGAGGTTCCTTATTAATATCTTAAAAGTCCTTACCTTTTGACGAGTTCTCCATTTGTTCTTCTGAACTTGTTTGATCTGGCACTGACTCCAGTTTTTCCTCCAACATTTCAGAGCTAAAATAAAGCAAACTCTAGATAAATAAACTTGAAACAATACTTTATAACACACTTATACTTTGCCTTCATTTGACAGAAAATTTACAAGACAAACGATTTAAAAATATTTATAATAGCACAATAAAGCCTGTGTACTCTAACAAAGAGTGTTAAATTGTATTTCTCAGTAAAAGATATTTTCTTCACACATCTAGTTTACATTATGCTTTAGTTCAGCTTTCTACAGCATGCAATGCCTTCATGGCAAAATTTATTAGTTTGTCTTCTTGTTCTAGAGTCTGATCTTGGAAGTACATGCTGCTGAGCACAGCACAAACCACACTGAATAGTCCACTCTCGAAGGAATGAGACTGCTTACTTTGGTAATTATTACAGATGGTAGTATATGCTTCACTTTAAAACATTCTTTCACCTGCTTGAATTTCCTGGCTAAATACAGATGAAGTGGCCCTTGACAATGCCAACTCTGTACTCAAACATTTTTCTAAACAAATAAATAATTTAACACATCCTACTACTTGCATACATATTGCTTCAGACTGTACAATTTATTACATGGTTGCAATACTTCATGTAACTGAGGATCTTCAAAAGACAACCCTCAAACTCAAACATAAGCCCTACAGTAAAATGTTAGTTTTACGATGTAACATTTTAAATGTAAAAATATATATTATTATAGGTTAAAAATTTAAAGAAAGTAGTAATCTTACTGATATAGTAAGCTTACCAGAAATTTTATTACTTACAAAGGCATCTCCTTTAAAATGTATTATACAAAGAACAATTTTTCAACTTTTACTATATCATTATGCTTATTTTGTATTTCTTCCCTGCAAAAATTTTTCTACACTTATTAAAAAGATACAGCACATGCCTTGAAGATGCAATAACCAGACCATGAAAATACCCAAAGAATTGTCACTGTGTTGATAAATGTAGAAGTTAAACCAAAACACATTACATAAACATTTTAAAATTCAAGTGCATTACACCAGGACATGTATTTTTAATTAATAAAGCAGGAGACGATTTTTTTTTCCTACATGACACCAAAAGAGGCAGATATTTTCTTTTTTATCTCTCAGATTATAAAAAAATATAATACTTCTGCAAATACGTAAAATTAGAGACTAGCATTTATTCAAGAAATCCATATCTAGCTCATATTTGTTTTTACCTATAAATTGGCATTATAAGAAAATGTTGACTTGATGTGCTTAGGTCTTAAAAAAAACAAAACAAAACAAAAAAAAACCACTTCATTACAGAACACCAAGTTCCTTATAGAAGTCCCTTAAATGAAGCTGTACGCTTCTTTTTCAATTCTGTATAACTGTGTTGATCTGGAGTTGGCAATCTTTTCCTAAGTTCCTCATTTACCTTTGGATTAGGTGAAAATATAGAAGGTTATTAATATCAAGAAATAGGTTTCTGTCAATGAAGCCATTTCCCTACATATTGCACAAAAAGGTTCATAATAATTGCAGTATTTTAATAAGATATTCATATAGCAAGACATGAAGAAAATACGGTATTTAATAACCTCTGGAGTATTTTAAAACATGTCTTAGGGCCTTAATGTGCCTAGTAATATACTATTTAAAACCATAATTTTATCCCTCCACAATATACAGTCATTCTTCCTCGCCATTTACCCAGCTAATGAATGCCAGCAATTAGTAAAATGTAATCCCATTGCACAATCATTTTAATGCTTTTAGCACTCAGAAAAGTAAACACCAAATTAATACTGCTCAAGCCATATCAGATCCTAGTTGGAAGCAAGCAATTATAGTTCAGCTCCTCAGGTGTAATTAAATGATTGGAATGATTTAGTTCCATAAATGCAAGTTAATTCATAAGCAAGCAACAAATATACTGGGAGTAATTACAAGAAACATTGACAGTCTAAGCAGGGCATGTTCTTTCAAGTACCTCAGGTAGGAAAATGCTGCCCTCTCCTGGAAATAATAGAGCATATCAAATAGATAATTGGAGAAAGAAGTCGAGACTCATTTCACAGACTCGGTAGCGAAAATATGTTCTGTTAATTAACAGGTATTTTCTGTTGTAAACTTACAGAAAATAAACATACTTTTGATATCAAATTAAGGCAACCTTTTTATCGAAGTGAAACAAAGACCTTCGGGGAGCTCCCTAGGGTTCTCAGTATACTTTCCCTATTATTAGAAATAGAAGGCCAAATATTCCGTACACTAAGTAAACTGGTTGTTCTGAACACATACAAGAATACTGCAGTGGGTATCTAACTTATGTACAACATTTATGTATTATTCAAGATATAGCTTTACAGTGGGCGTTTCAAAGGTAACATATCTTTGGAATCTAAACTTACCAAACTATTATTCAGTATTAAATTTCAAGTCGACACCTATCGGCAGCTGGACACAACCATGAAGGTTTTCTCAGGAGGAATCATCAAAAAAAAACAAATACAATTATTTCAAGGCTTTTCTTTAATTTCAATACAATCAGCTAATAATCAATCTATCTAACAATGAAAATAAAGATGAAGAATAAAATATATTGGTAGACTTAAACAAAACTGAAAATACGAGATGAAACTGTAAATCAAAATCTGGAATTAATTTTAAATACTGACTTCCCTATTCACTATCTATTTATTTAATCAGTGTTTGTTAAGACTACTACTTCTACATTAAGCAAAGAAACCGAGGGGGGAAAATAGCCTTTATCTGATGAATATAATAAACAATAGTCAAGTAAAATTCACTCTAAATATTTAAGTACAAAACCACTTACATATAAACATATATATATATATTATATATATAATATATATTTACATATTCTGTAAATATAAATTAACCAATATCTTCCCACTAATTAAAGAAATCCCAGATCTACCTATTTTGTCCTCTACAGAAATAACAGATGCTTCCCAGTGCAGCACACACCAGCACATGAAAGAATCGTATGCTGGGACCAGTATCTGACTATTTTCCACATGCATAAATTGACTGTAAAAAAAGCTTTATTCAAAAGGATGTATCATTGCTAGCGCATGAAATTGTTCTTTACCAAGAGAACTTTGGCATCAAGATATGCCTTTGTTCCTGATCTCTGTGTATTTCAAAACAAACCAAAGTTGAACACAAATATCGTCACTGTGACTGTACCTACTGTGGAAATTAAATAAATTACTTTAAGATGTCATATTATTAAAAGTTTAAAATGTACAGCACATTTGCTTTGCCCTTTGATGTCACAGTCCTATTTTTCTATTCAAATCTTGTACACTGTAAGTTAATTGCTTTTGGAAACTACTTATTATTCATGTAAAAATTAATGTGCCAATGTGTTTAAATCCTTTTAAATGACCATTCATGCATCTTTCTTCTTTAAGTGCCAATGAGATCTGTCAAAGATATCAATGCAAGATGGTCTTAGAGAAAGTTCTAATAAAGATTTTTTTTTCTGCTAACATAAGATTTTCATTTTCGTCAACTTTACTTAAATTCCATTAATTTTTTAAGCTGCTTTTAATAAATTCACAAGTAAAAAATTTTAGGCTCCATAGACTGTCATCTGTGTTCCAGCTGACTTTATGAATATTAATAACAGTGTTATCCTGATTAAATAGGCTTCATATAAAATCCCTGTGAATCCTATAGCTCAGACATCTCATTTTTCCAACTCTTTATGAATTTGGATTCAGACATTAAAGTGAAAAAAAAAAAACTTAAAAAACAGATTCAATGGTACATTTGTGCACCTTAAGCAAAAAAAAAAAATTAGATGTTCTAATGAGTCATAATTAAAATTGATAGGTCCACATACTGATATTTCAGGCTTTCTGTGAATGTGCAACATATTTTAAGACTAATGAAGACATCAACACTTCACAAAACAAAGGATTAAGAATCTATTATCAAATAGTAATAATATTTGTCCTTAGCCTTACCTTAAACAACAGATGATATCATCTTAACTCTTCATATATGGACTGCTGATTTGCAGAAGTACCTTCCAGAGAGAAAAAAAGACTAGATGCTTAATTTCATAAGTATATGTACGAAATACATAAACATTCCCATTTAGCATGGGTGCCCTGTGGAAAAAAAAAAAAAAAAAAAAAAAAAAAACACAACAGCATTTAACTGGTATATACTTCAGCAAAACCAGCCTTTTCCTAAAGAATGTCAAAACAAAGGAAATCTTATTATTGTCCAACAAGAGTCAAGCAGTCACAGTTGCAAACTCCCAACTTCTTTTCATGCTTATGTTTGAATTATTCACAACCGTAACAGACAACCATGGGAACTAAGCTCACTTAGCTCACTACACTGCCTTCATAATTGTTATTATTATTTTATTTAATACATTAGTGCTAAAATTACTACTTCTTACTGAGAAGATTGTCATCAAAATATTTTGCCTTTTGGTACATTGCATTTTGAAGTGGATCTTAGAAGGGGAAAAAAAAATGAACAAAATAATGAGTTATTTAAGAAGAAGGCATTCCAATACTGGTTCAAATTACTTACCAACACAAACACTTGAGAGGAATTAAACAAAAACAAGAGGTATATAAAAACACCATAAATCTACAAAGGTACGAAGCATACAGTGCTTTTGCAGTTCTGGGTAGCTTTTATTGCAGCTGTGGACATATTTCCACTTTCAGAGGAAAAAAAATAAACAAAGAAAAAAACAAACTCAGGAGCTTCTGCAGCATATAGATTATGCACACACAAGTGAGCACCCACACAATATCACAAACTTTCAACCATCGGACCAGTGATGTTGACCCAAAGCATTTTGACTCCTGCCAGTCTGCTGTAGCTCCCAGCACACTCCCGCCTTGGGCAGCAGATGAGGAAGTCCAGCTTTTCAGTTCCTGGAGCTCAGTTCCTGACTTCCCTCCCTGGAAACCAAAGGGCTGAAAACCCCTCTGTATGAAGCCCTGATGGATGTAAATCCCTCTTCCTTGTTTGCACATTTACAGGTCTTGAGCTACTGAATCTTTGCTGCTGCAACAAGAAGCAAATGGCTGCTGGTGTTGATGGAATTCACCTCTTCTTAATGAAAAGTCCTTAGGTCTTGGAAGCATTTGCCACAAAGGGGGGCTCCTCTACCTGCTCAGCCTCTGGCAGAACTAGACACCAGCTCCCAGCACCCTTGGGAATGGCACCAAGCCACCCTTTGTCCTGCCTAACAGTGCAGTTGCCAATGACAGAGCTCTAAAGGAGAGGTTAACACCACACAATTCATCGATAGGGAAATAAAGAATGAATGTTAGTGTTATTTTTGTAAGCTTAATTAGATCACCAGGATCTCCTAAAATATCCTGAAACGTTTTGCCTCAGGCCAACCTAAGCAAAAGAACTTAATTTAGGAGGGTATACTATATAAGAAACAAAATTACCTTCTAGAAACATTTCCCTAGGGAACAGATTGTTTTCTTTAGCTCAGGTGCATGACAAGTTTTGAAGCAGTGATACACTCCTCCACAAAAGTATTTGCATTTCCTCACTAACATACACAACTTTATGGAAAATCAGAAACACAATGCAACTCTAAATAAGTTAAAATTAGTTTGGGGAAATTAGAAAAATATTAGGCAAAGAATAACTGAAATAGTCACTGTAAATATTTGTCAGGTGTGGAATAAAATCACTCTCTTAGGTATTTGAAAGCCATGAAATTAAATATACTTTTAAATTTGATTATGGAGTTACTTATTGTATTGTATTTTATTACTCTTTTTTGCTTTAAAATAGAAATATTTCATGCAAAATATTGTTTCATTTTAAAGGGAATATAAAAGCTATGCAAGTGTATTAGCCCTCCCCATGAATGAATGCAGCATGAGTAGTACTTCACATGTAAAACTCCAGCACTGCCACAAAGACTTCCAGATTTTGACTTCTAGAAGTTAAATGCATTATCTGGAAGCTTGAAAAAAACATTTTCCCAGAGGGCAGAATAATATAATAATCCCTAGCTTTTCTCCTGTAGCAATTCTTGGCCTTGAAAGAGATGAGACACCTGCATTAAGTTCTGAGCAACCTGTATATATCAGAAAAACATGGAGAACCAGGGCTCAGATATTTTTTATTCTGCTGCACAAACTTCTCATTCTCTATGAAGAATTTGCATCTGATGCTTTTAACGATGACATACTCTGAAACAGAGTACTCATTCGCTGTTTTGTGCTTTTGACAAAGGCAAGAGAGAATACATCTTTTGTTGCAGTTTTTAACTGGTTTAGAGTAGATTGTACCTGTTCCTGAATTAAATTTAATTGGATAAAGGACATGCACTTTTATCTTTGTTTATTTTTCCTCCCTGACTAATTTCTGGTATTAGGTCAGTGTCTTCAAGGCTCATTTTTCTCTTCACACATACAAGGAAGTGTTTTATCTGCATATTAAATCACTGATCCCCATATCTCTTACCCCTGTTATATTCTCTCTCCCCCGTTAAAAAAAATGAAATAACAATATTTGTATTTTAGTTATTAAGCAATCTTCAGCCTACTCTGTTCTCTTCTATCCCAGTTTTTAGCTGCCCTTTGTCTTCCATTTCTTTTCTTTTTTATTTAGTTTTGTCTTTCCTCTGACAATACATGCCTTTTCCTTCTTCCTCTCTGCCATGTCTTTGAAATGTAAAGAAAACTGCACAGGATCTTGTTAAAGTCTGTCTCTACCTTTTTGTCCATCTTTCTCATCTGCATGTGTGTTCTGTGAGGTAGCTTTCTTCTGTGACTTCTCCATTAACATTTTTTCTATTTTTCACTCTAATCACGAAACCGTGATATGCTTTGGTTAAGTGCAGAATAGTCAATTCATTTAACCATCCTTCAGCTTTGTTGTAAGTAAATCACTGGTCTTCCAGTCAATTATTACGTATTGTCCAGGGCACTAGATCTCCATAGCTAAATAGTTTACAACTACGCTGTTGTTTCCATAGCCTGCACAGATAAAGACATAGATTTTTAAAGCAGCTTCTGTCCTATTTGGAGCAAAGAATATTTAGTAGAATTAGGAATACGTCCTCACGGTGATGCCTATTACAGTCTGCTGACAAAATCACCACCAGTAGATAAATCCTTTCTATTTAACACTTCTACAATGGTACTTTAAGTGCTGTGTCCAGTATGAGACTCCCAGGGATATCCTGAAGGAAGTCAAGAAGAGCCAGAAAGATGATGAGAGGTCTGTAGCACATGACTTACAAGGAAGGTAAAGGATTTTTTTCACAGTGAGGAAGGTCAAACACTGAATCTCCTGTTGCTAAAGAAAGGCAAAACTCATCTGGATATAGCAAGCTGACCTAACAAGCTAGACGGCCTGGTCTAGCAGAGGTGTGAACTGGGTGATATTCAGAAGTGCCTTCCTACCTACCTAGTTTATTATGCCAATGACTGTAATTAAAGTCATCAAAACTAGTATTACTACAATACACTAAATTCTGCATTGCTTTCTACTTGACAGTGCAGGACAGCAGACCAGAGAAAAAGTAGAAAGGCACAAGAATTATTTATTTTACCATATAAGTAAGTTTCTAGCCTAGATTTTGCCATAAGAACAAAAATAAAGTCAGAGAATATTATGCGCGTGTAAAAATGAGAAGGGGTTATTTAGTAGCATAATAATAAACCACTAGTACAAGTAATAACATTAAACAGAAATGACATTTCTCCTGTCTAAAGCAACCCAATTTAATTGTTGAGCTGACTTCACAGAACAAATGAAGATTGAGCAGAAACTTAGAAAAGGAACAGAGGCAACAAAACAAATGGAAGCAAAGAAAGTCTCAGTTTATCCAGCCAACTCACATTTCTCAAAGTTCTTTAAATAGCCCCCTTTTTCCTGACAACAAACATATTAAAAATGTAAAGCATAAGGGCTACAAAATATTGTGGATATTGGAACCTGATCAAGAACCATCATGAGTACTAAACATGTTAAGGCCTGCTAGAAATGTGCCATCCTTTCAAGACCTGGTAGTGAACGAGGCCCACAGGCCTCTCAGAGAAATACAGCTGTACCAACTACTTATGTCAGAACATTTTGAGCAGCATGAGAGCACAAACGCACCTCCTGTGCTGTCATAAAACAAAACATCCAGTGCATTGTATGTACCCCAAAATTATCTACCCACTCAAATTCAAGAGCTGACAAGAATCATGACACCTGAAATTTTACAAACTAAAAAGAGTAGAGAAATAAAGCAACAAATCCAGATCAGTTTTGATCTTTAACAGAATTAACCGAGCCACCAGTTTTTAAAAATGAGTATCTGAAGAGAAAGCTGTCCTTTAAGCTGTCCTCTTTATGTAAGATCATAACTGTTTCCTAAAATGTGCTTGCACGATTGTAAGATGTTGCACAGGAGTGAACATCAACATACTTTTGCCTACAACTCAACAAATTTATAGTCTCTCTTCAAGTTATGTTTCTTTTTAAATCTATCAACTATATCCAGCACACAGTGTCTTCATTTACAAATACTAAATAAATAAACAAACAAATATTAGTTTACTACAAATACTTGTAAGTGAGAAGGTGGAGACCAGCGACAAGTGGTGTCCCTCAGGGGTCTGTATTGGGACTGGTACCATTTAATGTCTTCGTTAGCGACATGGACAGTGGGACTGACTGCACCCTCAACAAGACTGTGGATGACTCCAAGCTGAGTGGCATGGTTGACATGTTGGAGGAAAGGCATGCATTCCATACGGACCTTGAAAGGCTTGATATGTGGGCCCGTGCAAAACTCATGAAGTTCACTAACAAATGCTTTCTTCTCAATCAAACTACTGCAATATTTTTGTTTACTTTGGGAAAAACATATTTATCTTTAATCTAAGCTTCTTTGGAAAATACCTCAAACTTTTTCTCAGCCGAAACTGACCAAAAAAGTTATCTTCACAGAGTAGAAAAGAAATATCTACTGTGAATAAAAGTTAAAAATCTAAAATAGTTAACTTACAAATGATCGAAAACTCAAAGAAAAAGGTCTAGAAAGAGATGCAGGATAACTTGAAAAAAAAAACAGGCAAAATTGTCAGATTCCCAATACAATAAAAGCTCTGTCATTTCCGTTCTTCTATTTCAACCAATGAAATATTTCAGTATTTTTGGAAATATGCACTTGCATAATTAGATCATTGAGGAACTGGCGTTCCTTGATCTTGTCGTCATTTAAGATTACATAAAACATCATAATAAATAAAGAATAAAGAACAGAATAGAAAAGCCAGACCAACTTACATTGTTTAAAACATTTATTTACTGTGTTTTGAAGTTACTTGAAAGCCTTAGAAAGCATGTTATTTGGCTAAAACATGAAAATAATTTACAATGAAGAAGCCTTAAAGAACTTATCTGAGAACAATCTAAAAAGAGGTTCAGGTAAGTTGAAGATTATATAACTGACAGAAGTTTTTACTAGGGGTTCTGAGCTTCAAAAAGTCAGATTCTTTCCACAAAGACAAATGGAAGAAAAAAAAATCCTGGAAAAGTTTCAGACCTAGAATTCTCAAGCCAGTTTCAGCAAGATTCTCTTCAGTTTTTATAAAAAGAAACCGATGGATGTTCTCTTCATTCTTACAACTTCATCATAAATTCTGATATCTAACACTCATTATTCCTTGATTCATCAAGCTACATTAATGTTTTAATTGCCACGACACTTGACACCAGAGGTGAAAAGAAGAAATTAGGTTAGGTTTCAGAGAGCCGAGAGAGCAGCTGAATATTGGCCCCACAATTTATTCCTGGGTGGAGCAAAAGAGCTCTAAATCCACTTACTAGACAAAGGAGGCAAAATCCTTACTTAGCACTTCTGAAACCCAAGCTCATTTTGATGACTGCTTTCTCATGCACATAATCTTGTTGAACAGTTTGAGTCTTGTTTGTCAGACGTTCTGGGCATTACAAGTTGCACTGCTTGGCATCACTAAAAAAAATAAATAAGATAAAGCAAGAAGACTTGATAACATAAGTATACATAGTATGCAAGATTTTACACATATACAGACACACACAAATAGAACAATTCTGAAGATATTCTTGGACATGCTGAAACTGTAAGACTTTTAGACTCCAGAGCTTCACCTTGTATGTTGAAGGAATAGCTAATAAAAAGGTTGGGTATTTGCACTAGGATGTCTTCTGTGTCTAATACAGCATTAGAAAAACCTCCTAAACAGCTTTCTATTTCACAGTCAAACTGGGAGGAAAGAAGGGAGAAAATCATTTGGAATATTTCTTAAACACTATGAAGAAAGGCAACTTTTCTTGATTGCTGTGCTTTTATGACACCTTGCTGTTGAAGGCAAGACTTAACATGACTTCTTGTTGTCAAAAGCAAAACCTAACATGTTCAAACTTTAATGTAAAAAAGGTGTAATTTTTCTGATAAAGTTATGTCACTTTGACACTGCATTCACAGAGTACTTAATTCTTTTAATTTCTTCAAGACTTTAAAACCACAACATCTAAACAGTTATTTCCCTTTCTGAAAACATTTCAATAAGTAACAGCCCTCTTTTGCTTCCTTCTGATCTCAAGGCAGTATTTCACCATACTCAGTTCTTCAGTTGGACTGTGAATGTACTGAGTAGACAGGTTTGGAAAAAGAGGTACAATGGTTAGATGGCAGTTTTTGCCTTATATAACTTAGCTTATTAGAATATGCTCAACCTGCGTAAGAGTTCAGTGAATTTCTTTTACACATCACACTGAACTTCACTGAGGTGCAAAGTTACTTTTGATTTATAAGGATGCTCACTCTAAACAAAGCTAAATTTAAGGAAAAAAAAAAAGCAGTTTAGGATTTGAAGGTTTCCCAGAGTGTTTTCAAAACAGATTGGAATAAAAATAAAAATAATAAAAATAAAAATACACTCATACTCTCAGAAAACCATTAAGAAACACCTTCCTAAAAACCTGCATCTCTAGATATCTGAGAAGTCCAGACACCCTGTAAATAACAATTGTTTGTTCCAAACACAATTTTAAAATCAGATAACAGGTTATTATTTCAAAATATTTTGTTTTAAAAATTGTTTCAAATATTGTTTCAAAATATTTTGGAGAATATTATCTATTTTTTATTAATTGAAATATAATATTATGAAATAATTTCTATAGCAACTGGAAAAAAATTCTGCTTTTACTCACAATATCAAATTCCTCACTTGCATTAGTAAACTGTAATACTTTTACAAATAATTATATTTTACTGGATTAGTTTAAAAAAAAAAACAAGATTAACACACACACACGTACATATATATTTATCCATCATTGTGCTATTTTCACTACATGTGGGATTCTTAAGAACTAGCTGAATGGCTGCATTACTGGAAAGAAAATGTAATACTAAATACTCAGTAAACTGTTTTTTGTTTTTTAACTTTTAAGATAAATTTGCAAAGTGCATATTAGGCCAAACAGAAAACAAACTACTGGGCAGATATAACCAGTGGGGAACCTTAGTATGATAACAGCATATGCTATTTTTAGTAAGTTTTCTCTCATAAGTGCAAGATAGTGAATGTTTGCCAAAAGAATTTTACATCCAGGAGGGTTTTTGAAATATGAAAGATACTTTTAAACTATGAAGAGAATTATAATTTTTGCCTAATATTTAGTAACCTTCAGATACTGTAATTCCACTTCAGATCCTGGAAAAACATTCTGGAGACAAATATTAGTCTACCACTGGATAGTGAAGAGGAGGAACAAAATTACATTTCAAGGGGAAACTGTTTTAATTAGAGTTACCTTGTACACCTCCACAGCAGTCACCTTCAGTACAGTGTGAGAAAAAGTGTTACACTCCACAACCATGTTTATTTTTGCTACCATCACATTCTGAGGCCTCAAAGCAAAAGCCTAAATTTTGCTCCTAGCTATGATTACATTGCCATACCTTTATGCTACGCTAGTGTAGGAAACTAACTTAAGCACCCTTAGCTGGATGGCTGTAGGTATATTGCAGGACAAGAGTCTCTTGACACAACCATTACACACTCATCCATAACATTTATGATTAAAGGAATCTTTCACTGGTGTTCTGTTCTTTCATACCTTTAGGGTGCCATAAACAACCTAGTCAACTGGGTACACTACCATCCTTTTAACAGTTTTAGCATAAGAAATGGGTTCATTATGATCCTGAAAGAAATCTCATTGTATCAAAAAGAAAAAGTGCTACCTCACAAGGAGTCACACTTCCTTATCAGTCCTTCTGCAGTTTCATCAATCTTTGTGACTCGGCATTCTTTCTAAATGGCAATGAGGAGCAGACATCAATGATCTGGTCATCAGCCCAGCAAATTAAAGCTGCTGACCTGTGCCATACTACAATTTCATGCTCGTTAAACCAGATGGCACACAAAACCTTGAAGTCTATCCAACAAAGATCTTGATCAGACAGATTCTGATTCCTTCACAGAGCCCCTTGATTTGATGAAATGGAACAAGTTGGAACCTCACAAATCAGAGCTTTGAAGAACACAAAAGACCATTTGTAGTTCCAACACTTACCTAGAGGCAACATCAGGTCAGCACTCTTGGGCTGCTGAGTCACATACACCACAACCCTTTGACATGACTTAACATAAGGAACAGCAGCAAATAACTGACCTCGGGGACAGCGGTGCTTCAACAGGAGCTCAGAAAACCTGGAGTCTATAACTAATAACAGATGTGAAAATGACTATTTCTGCATAACAAGAGCAGCTGATCAAGACGTCTTGGAAGCCAACACTTCTTCAAAATATCGAGCCTGACAAAATAACTTTTTGTCTAGTTAACAGTACTTGTTAAGTAGATGATACCTTGAGAAGTCTAATTCTTACCACTCTTCATCATTCTTCAAATATGATCTAACATCTCTGCATCATTTGGATCCCATCAACCATATCTTCAGTACATAAAAGTCTGCTTTTACAGGGCCAATCTAATTTCTCAGTGATATTTCAACAACAGTTCCATTCTTGGCCAAAAATTCAAGCAAGTTTTATATTAATTAATAAGATGTTAATTGGGCTACAGGTAATGTATGGGAAGATACTGAGAGAGTTAATACATATTTACTCCTTTGAATACCAAAAGTATCCAAATCTTTAACGTTATAAAGCAAGTGAAGAATGCATAGTAAGAAAGGTGGTGCTTATCAGTTTCACTTTATTTAATTGGTATTTTCCACAGTAGAAATGCATTTTGCAAGTGAAAAAGTTTCCATCTACTGACCTTGGCATTCATCAGAACCATACTGTGATTTATGCTGAGAATTCCAGGCCTTCATCTTATAAATAAATGTTAAATTAAAAAAACAAACAAACAAACCAAAATAAAACAACAACAACCAAACAAAAAACCTATTATGCTTCTGTAAAACTCTATTTTATCTCTCTGTAACCATGTTGTGTCTATGCTACATATTTCTGTATTTCTGTGTTTGAATACAAGTCAAAATTAGTAAGAGGTATAATTTATTTTCTGATTTCTCATTATCTTGACATTTTATTATTTTTTTTTTTAATACTCAGGCTTTGATTCTATGATTCTATCTAGGGCTTCAACCCCACAGTTGATTTTTAGACAAGTACACTCTGTCTTCCAGAATACCTGTTCAAGAAATAAGCCAGCTAAAAGAATATATTTGCCATTCAGCAAATCAAAATATTGTATATAAAAAAAGTACGATTTTATGACAAAGAAAGACATCTGATTAGGGGAGAAAATGTAGCACCATGTGCAAATGACAGAAAATAAAAGCCACAAGAAATCACAAATTCCAGTGAAGAACAGTAGAAAGTAGAGTAGAAATCTGAATTTGGTGGTTCAGGACAATTATTAACACTCAGCTTAGATTTTTATTATTGCTGAAAAAGGTAAGCAAGGAAGTTTTTTTCCCCTATAAAAGGGCAGTCACAACTTTACACTCAATGCCATAGCATTAGCAGTTTAATATTAGCCATTAGTTTAACCCAGATGTGCTTTTTAGTGATCCTTGAAAACTCACTTCACTGAGCAATTTTTTGGACTTAAATATAAATTATACAAATGCCCCAACTTAGTAGTTTAGTTTTTTTGTTTGTTTGCTTTTTTAGCACAAGCATTAATTAGCATTACTTCTACTAACCACCCCAGTGTCTACTGCCCTTAGACATATGCATGTCGATGTCAAAGAAAGTCAACTGTTTCTCAAGCCAAGTTCTCACTACTGCACAGGCTCAAGTACTTTGTATGCAAGTGCTACAATTTACACAGAAGCTTTCTTTTAAGCAAAGTAAAAGGCTCAGAATAAGAGAAGGTCAAAAAAGAAACCAACAAAAAAACACAACTTAAAGATTTGTGCTCAAAGGTGGCAGATCTGAAAGAAAAGCAAGAAGCACAATTCATCCATGCCCCATGTGCACCAACACGCCCAGTAAAGCATTAAAAAAAAAAAAAAAAAAAAAAGCCCACAGACATTTTGATGAAGTGGGAATGACATAGCTATACAGGCTGATAACAAAATTGTAATTTTCCAGACAGGGCAGATCTCCACCAGCAGAGCTGCCCCGCACAAGGCAGGACTGGTTCCCCCTGTGCCTCCTGCACGCTCGTAGTGGAATTCCTAGATGTTTGCAGCAAACTAAGCTGCTCACTGGGCCTTTGTGATTAAAGCAGGAATGTCATAACTGTGGTGGTCTAGACCGCTATGAGCAAAAACAACACATGGCAAAACGAGTGGCCCTTGGTCTGAAGTGGCTATGGTCAGGATGAGGCATGCTTAGGAAGTAGTACCTTGAATACCTTGTGATAAACACATGTGGAGAAAATAACACGAAGAACACCAGAATTAACTGAATAAAAGGTTAAAGAAAATAAACAATATTTTTGCAGCTTAACGTTTATTTGTGAACTGCTGGTGCAACTATATGCTTGACAGGAAAGCTATGAAGCTTTTGGTAGCTTGACAAGACAATCTACAGGCTTGAATGAAATGTTCAGCTTAAGGAATTAGAATAAATCTGATGACTGATATGCTACTGAACGTGACAGGCTGTCATCTGTTTTAAACAGGATCTATTCTAGGATGTACTGAAAGTGATTTTTTTCCATTACCTTAAACATACTAAGACTTTTTCAAATGAATTCTGGCTAATCTATTAGGACAAAAGATCTTCTCAAGCTATTGCCATTTAAATAAAATAATGAAATAGCCATTTGGCTTACTTACATAATTAATTCATGCTGACACTGTACTCCTGTGATTAATTTACATCCAGTCCACAAAAGCATACAACAAAAAATATTATTCTTACTTCCCAAGTTAACTATAAAATCAGAAGATAGAAGCAAGTAAGTGATTAAAGTAGTTTATCTAAGTCCTATTTATGTATATGTAACTCTATATATGCGTATCAAATTGTTTATCTGGTATCAAGACAATGCAGTACATTCTTAATTGATGCAGGAAAACATTCCTGTACTATTTTTCTTCATGTTATGGTTTTATATGAAAATAGGTACAGGGGTTCTCCTACAGCTTTTTCAAATTATGAAAAATTGATCAACAGAGGTCCTTCAGTAAAGCTGTATTGCAACAGATAACTAGAGATAAAGAACACTAGCTCTAATTTTAAGCTGGCCAGACCCTAAAGAACAAACAGTTAAAAATCCTAATACATACATATTTTAATAACTTTAAATATATATAAATAGACACACTTATAAACAGTGTAAAATACATTAAAAATCTTTGGGAGGCAATTGACGCTATTTAAGAACAGACACAAGCATAAGAAACTTTGGTAAGATCTGACTTATCCTTCCTGTATCAGACTGTAAATCATTCCTGCATGAATTACTGGAATGAATCACTATCTCCTTCTAGAAATGATGATTCAAATCTATTCTACAAACAAGAAAGAAAAAAAAGGAAAAAGGGGTTTTGTGACACCCATCTGGAATCTGTGCCTTAGATACAAAGAAATAGAAAACTGATCATTGCTGGATAAGTAATGTCAGTTTGAACAGCACAACATTTACAAAGCTAAACAGGGAAGCAAGCACAACTCCCCACCTCACACAATCCACTTGCAAAGGGAAATAAAAATAAAATCACCACCAAAGCCATTCAGCTTTCAGAAAAGGCTGTCACCAACGCATACAATTTAAAATATTTTAGCTATCAGTTGAATTTCCCTCTTAGCTGCCTGAATCACATATAAACTAAAATTTTGCACTACACAAGAACAGTATAGTCTATACTGTTTATCTCATAAATCTCAATATTAGACCAGTTTCTCCTGCTAGTTTCCTTTATTGCCACACAAAAGTACCATAAATAGTGATAATTAGCCCACAATTAGGGGTAGTTAGTCCAGCAGGAAATCTGGTTTCCAGGCATTGGCTAGATAGTAAAATACATTGTGTATATGCTTACAAACAGAAAAATTAGCATTTTGTGAGATGCTTTGCATTAGATCTAGCAAGCTTACGCCTCTGAATGAACACTGAACTCCAAGCATTAAAACTTTGGCCTTTCCTACTGCTAAGATGCAAATTTAAGCTATAAAAACCTCAATGACCTCATGCAAATTAGTTTTCCATGCAATACTGCAGTTGTCAAAGTGTTCCGTTTCCCCCCATTTGCATTCGGAAACCATTCAGACCTTAGAAGACCAACAGGCCCCTTCCAATCAGTTGCTGTTTCACACCTGATCAATACAGAGGATTTGAAGCCCCTGCTGTACGTTATGATTTCTTGTTTTGCATGAGTGGTTTAAAGGGCTCAGTGCTTAAAATCTCACTCCCCGGTGAATGTAACTTGTCAACAGAAAAACTGTAGTAGGGAAATCTCATTATGTTACAGGTGATCTTCAATAGCTCTTTGCAATACCCTTTACTGTTAGGCAAAAACTCTAATACTTCTGCCCATACCATCATTTGGAATTACTGTGTTTCAGTTACCACCTGAGATCTTTTAGATCAAAAGAGATGGAACCAGACCCTAGAAGCCTTGCATCTTCCCAGAGTTTCCCACAACTGCTAGTTCTACATGTTTGTCATCCTCCCTTCCTTCAGACTTCAATATCTGCTACTAAACATTTGTTGTATTCCTCTGCTAAATGCTTCAAGCACTACATAAAATCTAAATGGCTCTCAGAAGAAGCAGGTGCTGATACATAAGTAAAGCTGAACACACACACAGATGTAGGTCTCCACTTGGTTGAGGGCAACTGCCAAATTCTACCAATGCATCAAGCATAGAAAACCATTTGCTATCAGTCATCTTTTCATGATCTCTATACACTGACATGTGCAAAACTTTTATTACTATTATTATTATTTTTAAAACATTTTAAGGCCAACAAGTTTAATGAAGACTTGTCTTTTCTTCCCCACCTTTTAATGAGCAGGAAACTCATCCTGTTGACTCTATCATTCATTTCACGTTTCACAGAAGATTATTAAGCTCTTCTTTTGCTTCTAAGGGCAAACATTTGTTGGAATGTCACTTTCTGGACCATTTGTCTTTTCAGCTCTAACTTGTATTTCATGGAAATTTTTTTTCTATCAACAGACTTTTCCTGAAAAAGTCCTCCCCCTCTTCAAAAACAAATTCAAAACCAAAACAAACAAACAAACAAAAAAAACACACTCCTTTGACAAGAACATGAGCTAAAACTTAGTAATCCTTCCCTTGATGGCAGTAAGATTATTATATAAACACTAAACAAATCTTTATATTCTTCTACAGCTTGCTTTTTTTGATAATATTCCTGCCTGGTACCACACTGTTGTTTTTTTTTGCATTTGGGCTATCCAAATGATACGCTTTCCACTTAACTTCAGGTAGGTAATTTTTGCTTCTACCATTTTATTATCCAGGGCAATATCTTCAGAACTAAATGTACCATCATTCTCGTCATCATGTTTGCATATTTTGATATTTGAAGAAGGACAGCTGATAGCTCTGGACACTCAGACTTCTGACGTTTTGCACCACGCACTATTTGCACGAACTATTTTGTCTTTCTGTTCAGGAGGAAGGAGGCTGAGATGACACTATTCAGCTTAATCTCTCGTCTACTTGGACTTTCACCTGCATCTTCTATCTCCACCAAAAAGGAAAGTCTGTATGTACTCCAAGATCACTTTCAGAGGCTGAATTCTAATTGCTTTGTTAGCAATAGGGGTTAGCTTGGGATTTGTTAATATTTTCTAAGCATTTTGCCCAGATGTCTGCCACAAGCTGATCTCCTCAAAACTGATAGTTTGTAACAACAGTTAATCCCTATTCAAACTCTTCCATGTTTTGTTGGGTTGTTTGTTTGTTTTCAGTTTTTTTTTTTTTAAATTCCTCTTATAAACACATCACTGATCAGTTTCAAGAACAGGCTTCAGAACTCATCACACATATCACAATGGTCTGATAAGGTGACAACTACATGCAGTTGGCTGAAAAATAAGCGATATTTTAAAAACACAGAGCTTTAGAAAAGACTAATGCTTAAGACTACTTTATAACTGTCTCTACTTTTGCCAGCTTTTATTGATGACAGACACAAATAGAAATTAGAAGGCAACTTCAACTTCAACTAAATGTCTAACTAACACATGTGGTTGCACGTTGGGAGAGAGAGCTCCAGACATGACCCATCCTTCAGTGCTGTATTGCAATTTGCTAATGTGCCATCTTAAAGAAAACCCGTGATTTCATTTTTTGCAAACCATAAGTGACTATTAACCATCAAAACAAATAAAGCAAACCAAATTATACCATTCCAGCAGAATTTTAACTCAATAATTTATTTCTGACAACTGCCTTCTTAATTTCATCTCACTTTTAACCTCATTCCCTAATGTCTGAATGCAGGTTTAATATTCATAATAACCAGCACAGAGAAACACATTTCCAAAGATTATTTCTACTTGCAACTTAGCCTAGTAATCATATGGTCATCATACAAATCTGCAGTCTTTGAGAATGATTTTACCTTCCTGTTGTGCTATAACGCACTTTACAGGAGTGTGACTGCACAGAAATATTAGTCAGAGCAGGAGCCCTAGGGACCCACACCCTTTCCATTGTTTTGAAGTGTAAACATAAGTCATTTAGAATTTCAAATAAGAAATGTGAGGTACATGGTACACAAAGTGTGTACCTTTTACAATCACAGAACAGATCTGGCAGATCTTTGAAGTAAGTACATTCTTGGCAGCAAAAAGAAAAACAAAACCAAAAATCTCACCACAACAACAAACTCACTACCTCGTATTACCTCTGAAACATTATCCTGCTCTGTCCCTTTAAAATTAAGAGCTGTAACTCACATTTTCAAGTAAAATTAGCACCTTATTACTTAGCAACTGTTCTCACACTAGAGTAGTAACCAGTCTACCTACAAGACTGCATCTCATAAACTTATTTCTAAAGAAATTGTTTGCAACTTGCATATTCTTAACAGCTTTACAAACAGCTCACATAGAAGTGAATGAACCACAGCCACCCCATTGACTAGCTGAGCCACATGCCACAATGCAGGTGTGCAGACACACCATGCCAAATATGGAATTTGCAGGATAAGTTACTGCTGATTTTGAATTTATGCACTGTACTGTTCAAGTTCTCAGTGCTCAAACACTTAGTTTCAACAGGATTAATAGTTAGCATTAACAAGAAAATAAATATATATATATACACACACATATACATATGTACATACATATGTATATGTGTATGTACATATACATACATATGTATATATGTATGTACATATATAAAGAGAGAGAGAGAGAGAGAGAGAACCAAGCACCCAAACTAAAACCAGATGATTAAATAGACCACCCTGGTGATGCCCTAAGTGCAGTGGGGCAGACTCAGATGCAGGGCCAGGTTCGGGTGTTATGAGCGCAGCCCATGCAGGGCCTGCTGCGGGCACAGGCTCCATCTCCTGGCTGCTGGCGCTGCACAGTGAGCAGAGAGCTTCCCACCTGCTAGTTTACATCTCTATTTGCTAAAGAAGTCCTGGTTCAGCAGGAGACTGTCAGCCAAATACATGTGCACACACCCACTGAGTAGGGACAGGTGTATGTGTATGAAATCTTTTATTATCCTTTAGGATTTGTAAAATATGGCTTGACAACTGTCCTAAAGAACCCTTATTTTTCTACAAGATGCAACATACACCTCTACATGCCTGATCCAGATGCAAAGCTTTATTGTTCTTAAAGCAAGCTATAAAGCAAATGCAGATAAAATCAGGAAATTACTGGAAATTGATTTCATAACGTCTGCTTGATTTGGGGCATCAGTTATAGGTGATCTTCACTTTCCATAGAAAGGGATTCCCCTACTGTCCAGAAGCAAAAGCTAGGAGGGGGTTCTTCACAGAGAGGGTGGTTGCACACTGGAACAGGCTCCCCAGGGAAGTGGTCACTGCACCGAGCCTGTCTGAATTTAAGAAGAGATTGGACTGTGAACTTAGGCACATGGTCTGAACTTTTGGGTAGACCTGTGCGGTGTCAAGAGTTGGACTTGATGATCCTTAAGGGTCCCTTCCAACTCAGGATATTCTATGATTCTATGATTCTATGATAAAAATGTTTCAATAGGTGATATCACCAGTCACCCAGGGTATTTCTGGGCTGTAGCAACTGCAGCTCATGCAATTGTAGCATGTTGAATTGTATACACCAATTTGGCTACCACCGACATATTATGTGCAGCATTTCTCAAATTGAGTCATTTAACACCCTCACCTGACTGACCCCACTCTGCCTTCAAGTCACGTATGGCAATGAAAGAGAGCAGCACATGTGCCCATGGGTTGATAATGCTCATCAACCAAGGCCATTTAGCATGAGCTCATGCTGTAGAAGAGAAGCTGTAGCAGAAAGAAGAGCCAGTGCTACCACTTCTATGCAGCAGTCCACATAGTTCCCTGAACTACTTTTGAACAGGCTTACTACAGGGATTGGAAAGGAATACCTGACAAATTAGTAAACATGCCCAACTGGTGATCACACACAGGTGGCAAGGCCAACAAATGGCTTACCAGGCACAACAATTCTCTTCTCCAAGGCATGCCAAGGAAGATCAGCAGCTAACTTAATACAGTGCAAGAAAAGAGACGGCACAAGAAAAGCGCAGTGGGTTCCACAACTTCCCCCCTGCCTTTTTCTTTGAGCATCCTGTCCCCTACTCAACACCAAGTTTAAGCCAACTAACTGGGGCTGAGTATTGTAGGAGGCAAAAGAACAATGAAGTCAGGGTAACAGAATCATGGAAATACTTATATCCCTCATAGTACATCTCTTTGTATGCCTCTGCAGGAAGAGATAGCATGACTTTAGCCAGAAGCACCTGGAAGCAACCGAGATATCATTGCAGCAAGAAGGCAGGAACAGAACAGGGAGTAATAACACCCAGGCACTATGGGCAGGGAGATATAGTGAACAACACCACCAGTGAATTCACACAGCCCTACTTGGGGCCCTATTTTTCCAATTTAGTTTGTCCCTCTAAAAAGATAGTTGAAGACACTAATGGACAAACCTCCTACAGTGAACTCAGGTAGAAGATAGCTGCAAGCATAACAGAAAGAACAGAATGCTTCTTTGCCTTTTTTTCTTTTTTTTTTTTGGGGGGGGGGGGGGGGGAACTTGAGGGAAAAACAAAGTTTAATCCTTAAAGGGGGATTTTCATTTGCTAAGCTAAGATTGTAATCAAAATGCATTTTTAAAACATAACTGAGTACAACTATGGGGTTGCTGCTGCCTCCCTTAAAGAACAATGACATCAGTTGAGAAGGATATAGGTGTGGAACCACATCCTTTTTCATCATATGTAATCAGGTGCAAAGAGAAAAGTTTAAGTTCAGGATTCCTGTGGTCTAATTAAAATAAATACCATTACAATCAGATAGACAAATATAGATCTACTGTTTGTTTTTCTTCAGATACAGGTCAAGTGAACTGAGGTATTTATTTGAGGTACCTCAAGACTCACTTTTATTGTATCTTAAACTGTTTTCACTGACAGCAAGCTCATGGTATCCTGACAATCAGCAGCAAAAATGAAAAAGTGTTAAAAAGTTGATTAGCATATGTGAAAGCAGATATTAATTAGTATCTGACATTAATTGTCCTGCTTTGATTACTGAGTAACAGAATGTCCTTGATTCCACCTGTATCATTCATCTAGTGATATTTGGAATAAAGACATTCAGTATAAGGAAACGTTTTTGTAGTTCTGTCAAGGAGGCAATGCACTTCAAAAATATCTAAAAATATCAACTACTGTCCAAATAGAACTGTGTAATTTTACTAGCATTTTTATCACCTGCCCAGGAGACAAAAGTACGTTTGTACTGTTTTTATACTGGTCTAAGTAGAGACTTTTTTTTTAAAGTTACTGGATGACATGCAGAAAATGCTGAGATTCTGGCTGAAGTCAGTCTCTCACATTTGGGATTTCAGATTTATTTATTTTAAGAATATCTTCACAGAAAATTCACATTGTCAGCTGCCACTCTACTTGTATAAATAAGTCTGTTGCCCCATCATAATTAAAAGTAGAAACAAGCACTGCACCATTATGTCACAAAAAGAAAACAAGGCTTGCCTTCACTGAAAAAAAAAAAAAAAGAATATTCTAATAAATGCTTTAGAATTACATTTTCTGAAAAACAAACAAACAAACAAACACACACCTAGGTCCTGGAAAATTCAGAAGAGAGAAGACGCCGCCTACTGCCACTATCTATATCACATCAGCCCAAGGTAAAGCAGCCAAAGGAGAGCTGCCAAATGTGTCTAAATGTGTCTAAAGTCACATAGCCTTTGGAGCTTTCAGAAATACTGAAGAATACATGAAAGCTCTGCTCAGTCTTCCTGCTGCTGGCCAAAGCACTGAAGAAAGCAGCCTTTCCTCGTCACTCTCCAGAATAATACTCCCTAGGCGTCAAGGGCCATCAGGGAAACTTTTTTCTTCAAGCTATCTGAAGAAAAAATATGGTTTGACAAAGCTGCTCCCTGTTCAGAGCACAGTACCAACAGCTGCCACCTTACCAGGGCAGGGAGAAGGAACCAAAAGGTCTCAGGGAGGACAAGGCAAGGAAACACAGAAGACAGTGTTTCTGGTAATCAGTATCTTAAATCTGTTCTTGTGGCTCAACTGAATAAGTTTCCAAGTATAATTTTCTGTCCATGACAAAAACATGAAAAGGAGATTTTTCAGTTACCTTCTCCATAAGATGTTCCTTGCCATCTTTTTTTTTTTTTTTTTTTTTTTTTTTTTTCTTCTCTCCTCAGCAAAACAACAGAAAAAGCTGCCCTGCAAAAACTGGGAATGTGTGCCGCAAATAAAAAGCTGCACAACTCCAATGAGTTAAAAAATAAATAAATAAAATAAAAGTTGTTTAGTGTTTAACGTCACTTTAAATCCTACAACATTTGCATAATTTTAAGAGTCAGCAGAAAACATTCATCAGATCTTCAAGTTATGGTGGCTATTTTCTAATGCCATTTTCCTCATTACAAGGAGCAAATGATTCCTACAGTGGATATAGCAAACTCTTTAGACAAGGAAAGCCACATCCTAACATTCAAATACAATGGAAAATTGAAAATCTGCCTGTATCCCTGCACAGATACACACGGACACACTATAGCTTACTATGATGAAAAATACTTTGTTTCTCACATTTGTATCTAAAAATTTACATGACCAAATTACCCCATTCTCACCTACCAAGCACCTAACCTTGCAAAATCCTATAGAACCTGAAACTTTATTTACTTGAATGAGTCACAATGACAATGCATTGAGAAACTGAATCCTAAAGCAAATCCAACTGTAAATAAAAAAAATAAATAAAAATTAAGAACTGTACTTGACAAAAACAAATAGTACCTAAAATAATACTAATAGCTTTATTATAGGATGGGTATAATTTATGCAACAAGCATAAATGACAGGACACTGCATTAAGATACACATCTTCACATTTCATCATCTAATCTCTGTTATGTAGGACTAACTGATCACAATAAAATACGTAACTAATCATATTTGTACACACAAATACCATTATTGAGAGTTATGAATACTTAGAAAATATTTATTTTTGCACAATTGCTAACAATGGCATTGAAATGACCACTAGAATGTCTTAGAATAATTTTCTAATTATACTCAGTTAGTACTCTCCATTCTCTAACTACACCCTGAAGGTTACTACAAGCTGAGTTACCATTTTTCTAAGTAAGTTGGCTTGCCTTTTTACCAGTCAATTCAGCTTGTACACCTATGCTGCACTGATAGAAAAACAAACAAACAAACAAAGTTTAAACTGGTATTTTATTTACTATCAGATGTAATATGTAAGCAGCAAGAATGATTTCCTTGAGGGAGGGGGAACAAATATATATATTTGGAAATAGCATCAAGAAAGAAGGCTAAAGCAGAACTGATTACTCCCAGAGGTAACAAACCTAGAACATTCAAAACAAGAATCAGTGTTCATAATACAAATATTTATAAACATATTTAACGTGTATTAAAAACTGAAACAAGATACAATATTTTTAATTGTGCTCTGCCAATAAATCAATCAAACACTTTTCCCTTCTCTTTTCTATACATATCAACTGCCATGCTTCAGAAAGCCCTACTCCCTTTTGCAAAGTGAATCTAAGCTTAGTACCATTTATTAAATTCACAACTAATGACAGAAGTTCTGGGTTTGGTCCCACAAAGCAGAATTCACACACACACACAACCATGAAGCAATTCTTCAGCACTCTTTACAAGTGGACATTTTTATTTATAAAGTACAAATCTACATACATTACTGGATCTGTACATTCTTGAAGTAAATACTGTATTTTAATAGTCTTTTAAGTACAATAGCCTATGATGCTGCATTAAATTCTCTTCCAGTGGGAATACTACAGCATTCCCAGAACGGTTGGGATTCACACACAATTATGCTCTCATTCCATGAATTCTGACAGGAGTTGCCACCACCTTCTTCCCAACAACTCACCAGTAACCAAACATTTTAATCCTTCTTTGTCCTAATATTACCTTCCTGAAACAGATTAGATCTTTCTAATTTATTTCACACTTAACATTTAAATTAGAGCATAGCTGGCTGGAATATTACTACTTAAATGAATGTGTAACTTAAAGATCAAATTCTGTCTTCAACAGATTTACATAAAAGGACAGAAAGGATAACATTTGTCTACCAGCATGTTATGTGGATCTCCTTAACTCAATTTACTATGGATTTCACGGTGCAAAAATTAACACCCTTCGGGAGCTGAAGTCATTACCAATTACTTCTTCCAAACCTAGAGCCTAATCCCATGCCACTGTGACAGGCAGAAGTTTTACCATTCACTTGCAGGCAAGTTGGATCTGTTCCTTGATTTGCTGGCCAGAATGTGATACTATAAATGATATCATAGATGCTGACTCCTTTTGAATAAGGAAAACAGAGTGTGTAAACCAGTCTTGTGTATTTTATTCCCTGTTAAAACCAAGAGCCATATATGTACTGATAGTTTTATCTATACAAAAAGTTGCCAGCAGAATTATATGCTTTTGTCAACGTTAATTTCTAGAATAAATTTCAGCAATACATTTTGGCAAACACTCATTCTGCTCATACTCTGCCTGCCTTTTTCCTTTAAAGTGTTGAACTTAAAGGAAAAGAAAAAATGCCCTACAAGTACTTTTGTCTTTGATATCAGAGGACTCCCTTCTTTTTGTTGCAGGGCTGCCCAGCAGGTTAATGCATACCAACAGCACCAGTTGCACCCTGACTATAAAGGGATCCCATTATTCTCACGTGCTAAAAACTTACACAGGTAAGTACAGCATTCAGCTGACACTTTCAAAGTGATCTATAGGACTGCTTTCTTTTTAAAATTGCCTAAACAGGGGAAGGCATAATTGCTTGCCTACAGGTTGACTTGTTTTTATTTTTGATGTTTGAACATTATGTTACTGATGCATTACATGCAAGCTTTGATCACACAGAAGAGGAAGCCAGCTGCTGGATTTTCTTATGAGGATAGGCTGCATGGCCACTCAGGGACCCTACTTGGTCTTTCCTCCCCTTCCCTACTCTATATCCCACAGAAGCATGCCTGCGCACATGCATTGCTTCCAACTCACAGCAAACAGAGAGATAGCTTCCCACAAGTCACCTCAGCCCATCACTCTTCTCACAAGCTTGTATCAGAAAAGCACTGGTAAACAAAAACAGGAAAGAAAGCAAGCTGCATATGTATTCTGGTGGTCAACATAAAGGTCAGCGTAAGGCATGGTGCTACAGTGCCAGCTTTCAAAATCAAAGAAAAATTCTTTTAAAAGAATTAACTGGCAAAAATCTTGGTGGTTCAGATAATAATTAATTCTTTTGAAAAACAAGACAAATCTGCGAATAATTTTGACAAGGCTCAGCCAACTATAATGGTGCAGAGTAAATACGGCAAGCTGTTTTCACATGGAGCTGATGCTCAGTAACAGAGGAACTCCATACACAGTAATGATGCACACTGTGACAGATATCCGATAGCATGCAATTTAAGTGATCATATTTCTGTTACTTGTGCTTGGGACAGACAAGTAATAGATGTTCCAAACCTCATATAAGGAAGATTGCAGTAATTCCATTTGAGAAATTAAAAACAAACAAGTAAACAAAATCTTCTACAGGTAGGGGTCCAACACTGCTTCTGTTACTCCTTAAAAGCTGTTCCTCTTTAAAATGTAAGGGCAAGTGCCAGCATACTTTAAAAAGCATACTTTAAGGAATATCTGCCAGATGCAACATTACTATGCAGAGAAATTAATAGACTGCACCCCTGAAAGTTTTTGTTTCTTTAAGTACGCTTTAAAACATCTATTACTCTTCACCCTTAGCTCACGTGTATCTTCCTTCTTTCAATTCTAGTGATCAGTTAATAATTTAATGATTTTTTCCACAAACAATTACCAAAAAACATTCTTCCCTGCTCCTCTAACCCCTTCTAGCAAGGTCTGAAAATTTTCTTACATTTCTACCAACCTAGAGACCCTAAAAAACTAAAAATTCCACAAAATGTAAAAAGCTAGACCTGGGCTACAGGGTGACAGCACTATAGTCCTGTAACTGCTGGTAATATATTGCATTGGGTTTGCCTAGCTGCAAGATACATAGTAAGCCTGGTACAATTGTTTTATTTCTTCATGGTCAAGAAAATCAGGTAACACCATAATCATGTATTTCTAATTCAGCACAATGTAGAATGATTTATAAAAAGCAGGGAGATAGAAGAACAGAATGCAAAGAACAAGAGCAACACTTCCTTTTCCAAAAGGTGTAAACTAATGATTAAAAGGGAAATGAGGTGAATCAAGAAAAAAACAACCAACCAATGAAAAACCCACAATGAAGTCTAATTAGTTCTCACACGACAATTGGTGACAGTGCTTTTAAAAATTCATTTGCTACCCAATACTATTGGAGAGAAAGTAGCTCCCATTACAGACTGTCATGGAAATCAGAAACAGGCTATAAAGAACTTTTGATATCATTATATGAAAACATGCAGTAACCTCAAAAAAAGATATATAGAAATGCATATAATAAGTAATCATTTGTTAAATATATGAGATTATACAACCTTTCCGACCACAAGATCTAGTTTGGATTGAGCCCCATCAGTTCAGGTATTTCAAAGAAAACTAGACAAAACATCTAAAACTAGTGAAGAAATGGCTAGAAAAGGGTAAATGGATATTCTGCTCCCAGATGTTGCCTCCACAGGCAAATTTACCAGGAAGCAAAGTTCTGGGGGGGGGGATATCATCTTCCCAGTGATGTTATCACTGTTATGTGAAACTGTGCAGTCACTGCGGCATCCCAACTTCCCCAAACCTGCAGCAGCAGCTGTCCTTTCATAACTTCTGTACATTGATTTTACTGCCCAGCCCCTCTACTCACTGTCTACACTGCAACTAGAACTGCAGTAACTTCTCCTCAGCTGGTCACTTTCAAGAGAATGTAATTAGCACTGGTCCCTTCACCAGTGATGGGCAAAAGAGCCCCTAGCCATCACGCCCATGCTACCTCCTCCATATATAGCTCATTTTCACACATCTGCTTAACAGCTGAAGGACTTTGTTGTGAATGGCTACATTTTGCAAAGCAAACAAAACCAAAACAGAGTTGTCACTTAACCACAGCATGCTTACCTTAACAGTTAGGACCTAGTTTTAGATATTTTGTGAAGTTTTAGGAAAAAAAAAAAAAAAAGTCAGTGCCATAGTATATTTAGGCAAGGAAAGAATAGAAAAATGGTGGTTTGGGATTGAACCAAGGTTGTATATTCCCAAAGTAACACAGTGAGCCAAGAACAGATGCTCAAGGACGGACAGAAGGTGGGTGTATCAGTGTCCTAATAACCACATTCCTCACAACCTCCAGAATTCCCATTTCTGGAATTGCCTGAGACAGAAGTAGCAGTTCTGCAGTAGCTAAGTGTTTTTTTCTTCCATGCCTACAGCATGGTTAATATAAGAGTGTTCAACTGTAGCTACAACTTGCAGAAGTATTACAAATGACATCCAGCTGCTGCAAGGCACTCAGCATTCCCAAATGAAGGGCCAGCAAACTCCTACAGCAACCAGCTCCAACTACCTCGAACCCCTGGAGCTACTTCTGGATGCCAGCAGAGGTGCTCCACAGGCAGCATGGAGGTGCGTGCTATTGCAGATAAAACAGGCCTCAGGCTACTCACACAGAATGGATGGTTTTACTCTGAACTGCTCACAATGAGAAAACATTGTTAGTTTCCCCTCACGTGAAACTGACCTTTACAACAGCATCAAGAAAGCAGGTTTGTATGAAACTTACTAGTCCTAGAAGCTGAGGTTTAAAATTCATTAGAACTTCTCAAAGGTGCTTTTAAAGTCATATATGTTCAAAACAAAAGCACAGGCTGCAAACTTTACTTTGGCATTTTTGGTGCATGTGGCTTTTTTTCCTCTCTGTAATGCAGTGCTGGCCTGAGCACCCTCCACAGCCTGTTCTCACCTGACTTTACAGATCCAGCTTTGACCTGCTGAACTTGTTTGGGAAAGGTTTCACTTCATAGCCTCCGAATAACCTTGCCACCGGCTGCCCTTCCTCCGTGCAGAGGCCAGCCTTCCCGTGTCCCCCCTCCTCACTGCAGTGACATCGATCGAAACCCCAAACCCTGCACCCCAAAGCGGGCAACTCGCTGCCCGACTT
The DNA here is from genome assembly GCF_964211825.1 of Aythya ferina. Taxonomy (NCBI): domain Eukaryota; kingdom Metazoa; phylum Chordata; class Aves; order Anseriformes; family Anatidae; genus Aythya; species Aythya ferina. The sequence goes on from NC_140301.1 coordinate 40,947,521, forward strand.
CCCCGGTTCGGAGCCGGACGGGGTGAGCCGAAGGCCCTCGGGGGAGCGGAGGGGAGGCTGGCGGAGCCACCGCCTCGCCGGGGGCTGCTCCGGGGCTCCACGGCCCGCAACGCTGCGGCTGCGGAGGCCCGGCGGGGAGGCGAGGAGGTGTGCGGGGCCGCCAGGCGGCGGGGAGGCGCTGCGGGCAGCCCCCGGGGCACGGCGCGGCTCCGGGTGAGGGGCCGGGTTCCCACGCGAGCGCCCCGCTGGCCCGTTACCTGCGCGCTCCTCCCCCGCGGGCCCGCTCCCGGCGCCGCAGCCTCCACAACAAAGCCCCGGAGGGGGCGGGCGGGCTGGGAGAAGGAGGAGGAGGAGGAGGAATGCGGAGCAGAGCCGAGCGCGCCGCCCTCGGGAGCCGCGCAGTGGCGGAAAGGGCCGCGGGCGGGGCACAGCACGGCCCAGGCGAGGGGACTGGCTCGGGCTCGGGTTCGGGCAGGGCAAGAAGAAGCGGCCGGCGCCGCCTGCGGGCGGGAGAGGCGGTGCGGGGGTCTGCGGGGGGCCGGGAGCCTGCTGCCTGATTCCCCGTCACGGGAATGTAGGAGCTGGCGTCTTTCCCAGCCCCTGCTGGCCATGCACCGAGAGAAGTCGTTGTCTTCTTGGTGGGCTTGGCGCTGGAGTGCTGCCCAGGTGGGCTAGAAGCCGTATTTCTTAGCGGTAATGCACGTAGTGAGCGCACGCGGAGAAGAACGCGCTGCCAAGCCTACTGAGGAGAGTGTGGATCCACATGGACCGGCTTGGGAAGAGGCCATGTGAAAATGAGATTAAGTCTGGAAGTGCTTTAGGAAACCCGCACAATGGGAATGCTGTTCTTGGATTGGAGGGAGAGTGGGGAGGGAAACGTGCAATACATGAGAGACTTTCAGCAAGAGAATATAATGGTGTTGGGGTGACTAGATTTGTTTTACTGAATACTCTGAGACAGATTTACTAGTTTCCTAATAGCAGAGTTTATTTTCTAAGGATGTCATGTTATTCTGTCAATGCATCTGTATGAAAATGACATGCATTCTGAACGTTTCTAATTCTGAAGTTTCTAACTATTCTAAGCAAATTATTTTTTTAATGTAAAGCTTTGTGCTGCAATGAAACCTTGTGCAGAAAACAAATTTAACTAAACAGTTTCTTCACCATCGGATCAATTTCAAATTCTCTTTACCATTGAACTACTACGGAAAGTCCACCATAATACTAGATTTGCTGTTTGTATCAAAGGGAGCATTACACAGTGAGACCTATGTCCCTGGAACAAAAAAAGTAGTGATGTTTTGGCATCTGTTTTTTGATGATGAAGAACACTGGAGACCTGATGATCCTGCTATATTTATTGAGCAGCAGTCTCAAAGAGCAAAACCAAGGGAACTAATGCAAATGTTAATGAAACATTGAAGTTGAGATTTTAATTACTTAAAGGTCAGCACATTAGGAGTTTATTAATTTTAGGGAGTTATTCTGTATTCCCACAGCAATCCTCACTCTGCTCTTACATATACCAAAGAATTCAAGTTACTATTTATTTGCTGATGCATGCAAATTAAATAACTAAATACTAGACCCATTATTCCATTTTGCAGTTACAGACCCAGTATTTTCTCACTTTATTAACACTTCTGTGTATATTTTCTATGTTCTCACACTTTAGCAATAAAAAATTTTGCTTTTCTCTTATCTTTGCTCTAAATTATCAAAGGTTACATTTCATTTCAACCTTGGAATCTCTAGCCACTTCGCAAAACATGCATACGCTGCAAACTAATATATCAGAACAGTACTTCATGAGCAGACTTTATGACAAGACTTTTCCAAAGATGCTTTTAAAAAACTTTGACTTCTAAATATTAAGATGATTGCAATTCATTCTCAAAACAGGAAAACATGTTTAGAAAGGCTTGACAAATGATTCTCAGGTGACTGAGGAGGATGAAAGTACTGCAGTTTCAAAATATTATGCACAAAACCCACTTGTAAGTTTTTGAAGAATCCTTCCTTCTCAAAATATTCCTCAGTGTACAAATCATAGCTTTTTGGTTTGTATTAAAAATAATAATAATTAAAAAAAGGTTATTTCTCAGTGAATAAAATGGACAAATGGACAGTTAAATGACACAAATCCTGTTTCTAACAGTCTTTCATTATTTTGCTTCACTTATTTCTAGATTCTCTGTCTCAGTCTAGCATTAACCTTCGTATTTCCATCCAGCCAATCTGGAGAGCTGTGACCTGAGAACTCTCTCACACTATCTGAAATTGTCTCTGACTGTACTGCTTTCTGCCTTTATGAAATAGATACTGGTATTTTAATCTCAATGTAAAATACATTTTGTCTTTTACTTAATTTCCTCTTTTACTAGTTAATCTATTTGATTACTAGCCATTGATTAATCTATTTAATCTATGTTAGTTAATCTATTTGTTTGAATTCTAGCCATTGGAATGCTGGAATGCTATCTCTCTTATCTATCAACTGTAGGTATTTCCATCTTCACTTTTATAGTAATTATGTATGCCTTTCTTTACAATGGATTTTTTATTCAAAATTTTCCCTCTTTCTTGAGGAAAAGATGTAGTATTGTTAAAACAAAGCCAAATCTCTCTTTAAGGAACCTTTCCAGGAATGGAGGGTAAGGAAAACCACTATCTATTCTCTTCAGCTCTGCTGTGAGTCTGGGCCATCAAATGACGTGCTGTGAGACTTGAGTCTGGGCCATCAAATGACGACTTTAGTACTGTGCCTCTGGGGTGCCCAGGATTCACAGTGCCAAGGACTTTACCTTAAAGTCACTGGCTCAGTCGTTAAGTGAACATCTGGAAGCCTCACTCTTCCTAAACTAAAAATTTATGCAGACTGCAGACAGTAGTTAAATACCTATCTGAGGCATGAATAGAGTGTGTGAGAATACTGTTTGAACATATTAAACAGACCTAGCTTAATATGAATCATAAGGACTGGGAAAAAACTGTGTACGAACATTTGCCTTTAGTAGCTGTGCTGCAGGACTAAATATATGCAACTAGTTACAAATTATCTATGCTTTTAAGAGACTAGTATACACTGATGCCCTTCTAAGGTAACAGTAATCTGTTTTGTTTGTTCTCTAGGTGAGAGAAGTTAAAACATAACTATGTAAAAACTACCTTTATTTTCTGAAGAAGTGCCAGCAAATCTAGTCTCTTAGCTCTACTTCAAGATGTCCAAGATCACAAACAGTATTCGGAATCACTTTGAAGATCTGGTGAAGGATTTCTCACTCAAAATTGATATTCTTGTCTGCGTTAACACTGTAGATCTGTCAGCAAGAGAGCAAACAAATAAATAAATATCCCCAATTATTTAGGTGATTGGTTAAACAAGCAGTCAAGAACTTTATTCAAGAGCCATTCTCTTAAAATCCATATTCTCAACACTGATAAATGTTCCTTTGAAATCAACAGTAGCTCTGCTTTCTTCCAAAACTGACATAATCATACTTGTAAGTATCCTCTCACTGTTAGAAAAGGAGCAACATTAAGCTCAGACAAGGCTTTACTTGAGTTAATAAAAATCAGCAGTATTAGAGGCTGTGAAATATGTGCAAAAAAAGGAAATGGAGAAGAATGCGGGAAACCACAGTAGTACTCAGGGAGAAGACAGAAACTGGAGACATAAGGAAAAAATATTTACTACTAGATGTTGGCAACCCAGGGGGTTGACTAGTGGAACAGGGTCAGTGATACAACAGGAAAAGCAAAAGACCACCTGTGATACTGCATCTGCTTTTGGAGGCTCTGAATCCATAAAAACATCTAGGTATTGAGTTGCTGATTAAGTGAGTAAGCTGTAGTTTATTAACCTAAATGCTGTTATGAACCTGGCACTTAATATAATGTATCTCTGCCCTGAGACTAGATGTCCTTGGGTGCTTCACATCCATACAGGTAGCCTTTCTTCCCCTTTCATCGCATAGCCTTGCCCACACAGCCTCTGCAGAAGAGCCTTTGGCCCACGTCATCCCCTTGTTGTTCCCTGGCATCTTCTGGAAAAGTCCTGGTTGGCCTAAGCAAAAACAACGCTGGGGACTGCCCAAACCAGGACTGATTGTGTCCCAGTGCTGGAGCCCAAGCCATGTTTACTTTACCATGAGGAACAAGCGGGTCCACATAAGACCTGTAATAGCCACTCAAAAGACCTGGGTCCTGCAAACACTGAAGAGCTGGAAGCAAAGTCCAAAGGTTTTCAAAGTACAGTATGTTTCTGAAAGGCGGTGGGTGAAACAAATGGCTCTCCCGATCCCTCCTGGAAGTAGTGCCCGGGGGAACTTGTGGGCTTTCGCCGTGTAGAGGGCAGGACTGCAAGAAGCGTGTGCTGTAAAGCCCCCAAACGGGAGCGAAAGCCCAAGGTGTGTGGTGACAGGCCTTCCCCGTCAGTCCCCTGACAGAACACGACCGCTCTCCCCACCTCGGGGGATGCCGGCGCCTGCTGCCCCGCTCTGCGGGCTGGCAGCGGGTGGAGAGCCCGATCCCGGCCGCCACCAGCAGGAGCTGCGAGCCCAGCCCTGCCCTCCGCCCGCGGGCTGCCGAAGGCCGCAGCGCGGGGCTCGGCCCTGCCCTGCCCCGCCGCGGTTCCCCCGCCGATAACCGCGGCTCCCCCCCCCCGGCGATAACGGCGGCCCACGCCTCCCCCCGGCTCTGCCCCCTCCCGCCCCGCGCCATCTCGGCCCCGGCTCAGCAGCCGCTCTCCGGCCGCCCGTGCCCGCCCCGCGGCTCAGCATGGCTCGGCAGCCCGCGGGCTTTCTTCAGGAGGCCTCTCACCAAATCGCCGCCGGAGGCTCGGCGGGTAAGTGGCCACTTCCCTCCCGCGGGCCCTCCGCTCTTCCCGCCCCGCACCGGAGCCCCGCGGGCTGCGGCGAGGCCGCTGCCGCCGTCCCGTTGCTCTCCTCAGGCGAAGGAGCGGCGGGGACCGGCCCCGCTCGGCGGCGGCTCCTCCCCCGGCGGGCGGCCCCGGGGGGTCCCGGGGCAGGGGGGCAGCGTTGCGAGGCCGCTGCTGCGACTCCTGCGAGTGTGCCGGCCCCCCCTGCCCGGGGGCGGGCATCCCCCGGGGCTCTGTGTATCGTCCCGGAGCACACCCCGCGGCCCCTCGGGCGATAAGGCTGGCGGGCGAGTCCCGTTAAACCGCAGCAGCCTCCGGTGGCCCCCCGCGTACTCCGGTGGGGGGTTCCGCCGTGGGCTGCAAGCCACGCGTGTCGAAACCACGTACTTCTGTCTGTCTGTGCCCAACGACGGCTCTGCTGGTTCAGTTTCTTGTTTCCCCTAAGTAAGAAGCAACCTAAAATATTGACGCGAGCCTACAGCGTGGCAAATGTTTGCACAACGGCTCGCTGTTGCAGGGTATGTTTGTAAATCCCGCTGGCATTTCAGCTATGCAGTGTGTTTTTAATTGTTCTTTAGTGTCTCTTTCGGGGTCAAGGTGCTGTTTTGCCATGTAGTGTTTTATGTGAAGGAGGACAGCTGTGCTTTATGTAACACTCTGGTTAACGTGTGAGTAGGTGCTCCCTTCCCTCTAATTCCCTGGCTCCCACTAAACCCACTCCTGTGGGCTCCTGCCCCCAACACGCAGTTGTGTGCTTCCTCTGTGTGCTCCTGACTCTGCATAGCCTTTGTTTTCAGCCCTCTGCTTTGGCGCAGAGAGGCATCACACCAGAAACAGAGAGGTCTGCTGTCTGGGCCCTGCCAGCATACTGGATTTACATAGCTCTAAAAATCCTAAAGCATTTTTAGGTTCAGCTCAGTACCATCCTGCTCTTCCCTTAGAAGAGAAAAGAAGGGTTTAATCTGCACCAGCCCCTTAAAGTCCATTTGTATCTGGAGAGATAGCGAGATGTTTTGCCAGCAGATGTTCTGCAAGATGACAGATTTCTCTGCCCATAGCTGAGGGTCTGTACGTTACTGATTCAGACTGATCTAACTCAGTATCTGTCCGTCTTCTGAAGGCAGCCTGCTTTCTTTACAGGCACTGTTCTTTGTTCACAGAGGTACAGGCACTTTGTCTAACATACTGCAAGGAAAACTGTCACTGAGATGAAGGCAGAGTCCTACAGAAGGATTAGAATTGGAAAACAGAGGGTGATGTAGGGAACAGAGAGGATGAAAACTGCTTGCACTTACCTGGTAGGCTTAAATGCTAAAGTGACAGCATTTTCCTTTCAAGGAGACAGCTAAGCTGCACCTAACATATTTTATTTATTTATTTATTTAAGTATAATAAGGAAAGCTTATTGTATCTAATCCAGAGATATGCAGTTAAGGTGCTTGCATCCTTTTGCTTAGTCTCCAGTCAGGCAGGTTCCTTAACTCTATCACTAACCTTAAATCCGTCCAGAGATCTCTACTCATTGATTTTGAAATAAACAAGGACTGTTCCTTACATCTTAACAATAACATCATGTCTGAGGGATTGGTAAGCCTATGGCTTAAACTGAGAGTTTTAAGGTATTGGAGGGAAGTGGATCAAACTTGAAAATTAACTTTCTTGGCACATGCTTAGAAGGTTGGTGGTGTATTTTGTGATTTAAAGATAAGACAGATGAGGAAGGCCATAGCTTTGAGGTCTTCAGGCCAATGGTTAAATTTCAGATTTGTGTAGATCCACCATGGAGAAAGTGAAAGCAGAAATGAAATGCTGGAGGGCATGAGTTGCTGACAGTGTACTTAGTATTTTACCCTTATAAGGAATTTGGTTGCCTGAACTTAGTTTTCCAGTATCTCTTTTAGACACCTTACATTGCTTTTGGCTGCCTTTGCAGAAGGACATAGGGCTCTTGTAGGGCTTTTTTCATGTTTACTAGCCTTGTGTGAATGTCACAGATATCTTAGACTGTATCACAGAGTGGTATTTAGTAGGAAACTGAAAAAAAAATGTATATGATGGTGAATTGATGAATATATTTTTAAGAAGTTCTGATAGTCATAACTCACACAGTTCAGAAAAAAAAAAAAAAAAAAAAAAAGGTAGGAAGCTGTAAGAAAGCTGCCATAATTCAGTGTCTTAGTCAAAACAGTGATAGAAAAGTAGCCAGGTAGTCAGGGAATGAATTGTACAGCAGAGTAGGTGTAATGAAGGGTCAGAAATACTGTCTGCATAGGTAAAATGAGACATTATTTAGCATCTGCATGTCTGATGCAAAAGGATCTGATAAGAAGTGATTCTGCTAGGTCGAGTGGAAAATGATTACAGATAAGCCTAAGCTGTCAGAACAGGAAGAAAGGGATTTTTGAAGCTTTATGGAAGATGACGGGACTTGTTCATGTACTTAATAAAGAGAGGGGAAGGGGAAAAAGAAATTAAGCGTGACCCCTAGTCAACAAGACTGATAAAATAGAAGATACTAGCATGCTGAAGTAAGGAGAAATTAAAGTATTCAGTGTTGAAAAAGAAAAGATTTAAACATACTGTTGGCTGACTGAGGCATTTCTAAGTTAAAGATAAACTTGAGTGGTGCTCTGATATTACTGAACTGTAGACCTCAGGCATGATGGGATCTCAGGCCTACTTCATGTCCGTGGCAGGGGGGGCATCTGCTTCTGGGTGGCTCACAGCCTGACTTCATATCAAGTTGAAAGCTCTGCTTCCCGAGGGTGAACTCAATCTCAAGTACGAAGTCAGTCTTGGCATATTTTTTCCTGTTGGCATTTCAGTGTGCTCCCATTTTCAGATTCCTGAGTGGAGGTCAATACTATAACTGAAAATACTTGATTTTGTTTGGGTGCCTTGGTGTATAATTGCAGTGAGGAACAGGAGTTTGAGTGAAATGGAACTGGGGCCCTTTGTTAAGTATGGTCCCTTCCAGTACAGTGAGCTGATGGCATGCTCCTTTTCTCTAGTGGTTAATTAGTACACTGAGGCATGTGTGGCACGTACAGCAAAAATTAAACAAAACAAAATCTGTAAACTGTAAATCTCATTGCGAAAAGAAGAACATAGGAATCTGTAACTGCAGGACTGCTATAGATCTAGGAAACCTAAAGGCTATTTTAGCAGCTGAGTCAATGAAGGGTTAAAGTCACAGAAGAATAATTTTTCTAATTCATAAGGACCAGAAAAACATTTTATTTATTTATTTATTTATTTATTTTCTGCCAGCGTGGAAAAGGCAGAAATTTAAGAAATATAGTAGTGTTGCATGCAAAGTCAATGGAAATTTCTTTCCAGAGAAAGAGGAATTGAATACTGCAAGTTACGTTGTGTGATACCTGGGTAGATTTGCCATGACATGCTGGGAACTGTCCCTTGAGTCAGTTTGAATGATGAAGTGCAAATGTCATCTCAAACAACTGCACAGATGACCCTTGGCTAAGTGAAGTAGCTGAATTTGGTTACCTGGAAGGTTATAGGATGCTGCTGCTTGGTATAGATGTGTATTTAATAATAGTAATAAAGGCTGCAGAAGGAAACAGTTAGCTAAAACCATAGGTAACATAAGTAGAAAGTAAATGTAAATGAGATTTTACGTTCACTTCTTTTGTTCCCATACACTTTCAAATAAATAAGATAAACGTCTTTAATACTGAAGTTAAAATGTTGAAGGGTTTATTTATTGTGATAAATACAAAGTGATAAATACAAAGGTGATAAATACAAAGATAACATGTCTGTCAAATCTGCAATATTGACTGGATCTTTAAGTACTTGTTTTGCTGTAATTCAGCATGCTTCTTTTGCTACTTCCATGTAATAAATTATCATGAGCTATTGGCTTTCTGTTATTGTGAGATGAATATGCAAAAGTATGTATAAAATGAGGTTTGGTTGGTTGCTTTTTAAAGAAAAACATTTACTTGCTGTGTAAGAACAACTGGAGCTGGTCTTTTTTTCTCGTTCTCCTTATTTTCATGAAACAGCAGGATTTCTGCCTGTCTAGACCTCTCGGCTTTGATTTTTTTTGGAAAGAGTTAGGTTTCCAGCTGCATTGAAATCTAATAGGATTTGGGAGTCTAATTCTCTTAAGCTCCTTTGAAAGTCCAAACCTTTTCTTTTGAGAGGTGTTTTATTTCAGGAGTAGACAAAGTTGATTATCCTGGATTGCAGCAACCCCTTTGAACCAGATCTACAAGCAGGAAAGCCAATCATCAGAGTAAGAGTGTTGGATGCAAATATAATATTAAAAGCAGTGTTTGGTCCTCCTATCACTAGAGGCATTAGGCAGACAAAAATCACTGCAAGGTATGCCAGCCAGCATAAGCTGTGAAACAACTTAAGTAATAGTTGTACAGGAAACACTTTCAAACAGCTGGAAAATCAGCTATTTTTATTATTTTTTTATTATTTTTATTATTATTATTTTTTTTTTTTTTTCCCCAAGGTGTTTAACTAATTTATTTTGCTGACATTTTTCTGGAAACTAAAGTTAGGGTAACTGTTCAGTGTTTTCCTAACTGCTCTTTTTCTTGCGTTTAAGCCAGGCATTCACATGGTATTTAAAATAATCACTTAATACTCAGCAGTAGTTTCAACTATCTAAGTTTATAGCTGAAACTATTAAATATCTCAATGTGAAACCATAATGTTTTAAAGTGATCAAACTTTGCTGTTTCTGAAGTCTCTTAAGACTGAAATATCTGAGACTACAGTTCATTGTCTTTCACCACCTGCACTGAACTGGCTGGCATTTTGGACATCAACAAAAACTGTTTGTATTAACAAACTGAGGGCGGGAAGCAGTCAAATAGTACTAGTTTCAAGGAAACATCTTACAAGCTAAATTATTCCCAAATAATGCACTTGTAAATGCACCAGTAAAGCCAATTTTCTCAGCTAGGCTGAGAAGTTGGTAGCATTCTACCTGATGCTGGACTTAGTGTTTTTGAGAAGACTTAGTGTTTTGCTTGGTTGGCAATGTGGTAAGGAGAATTTTGGGTGAAAAGAAGACTAAAAGAAGGTTAAGGGTTTGTAAGCTTAATACCTACATGCAATAAACCAGTGCACAGAGCAGCTAGCTGGAAGTATGCAGAACGCCAGGAACAAAGCAACTGCAGTCACTATGTGAGCATTCCCCAGTGGAAAGTTTTAGAGTATCTCTCCATCCACGGCAGCATATCAAACATTATTTATTTCTGTAAGTAACATTTTCAGCTTCTGAACCTCTCCCCTTCAGCTCACAAATAGTAGAAAATTCACCCCTGACTCTGAAAGACAGATCGGACCATTTGCTTTTTGTGCATCTTCCTTATTTAAAGGTGTTTTGGGGTTGCTTCAGAAAACCTTATTTAATTTTAGTGAAAACTAATGAAATTCACATGGGCTATCATACACTATACTGAAACTTTTCAGACAGTTAAGTAATTTGAAGAAACAATATTCTTGCAAGATAGTTAAAATAAAACAAATGAAAACCTCTATATGTCATGTATCGGGTGAACAGATGTTATTGGATCAGTTCAAAGCAGTGCTTTAACAAGCTATGAAAATCCTGTCTGGAACTACTAAATATTTTTCTAGGTGTTCATTTTTTCAATGTAATAGCTTTTGTATGGGGATTAAGATATGAAGATGTAATTTTTAAGTACATGTTTATACAACAGCGATGAAAACTAAAGAGCTATAAGACTTCATAACTTTTGTCTTGACACCTGCTGTATGCTTATTACTTCCTGTGGAAGCTGGGACCTTGAAATGAATATTACTATTTTATTTTATTTTATTTTATTTTATTTTATTTTATTTTATTTTATTTTATTTTATTTTATTTTATTTTATTTTATTTTATTTTATTTTATTTTATTTTATTTTATTTTATTTTATTTTATTTTAGTCTGTGGAACCAGGAATTGCTCATAACAAACTTATTTTTTGAACCTGGGGATTAATTTTCAAACTAAGCTAGTGTTGCTTTGTTTCAGTGTTGGTTTGAATGGATAAAAGGAAAGTAAATAGAAGCATCCTGCAGCCAGAACTCATCAGTACCATTCTGTCTTTGTTCCAAGAGAAAATCTGGGGAATGTAGTTGGCATCCTACTCAATGGTGACAAAACATACTAAGCACAAAATGACTGTGCAATAGACATTTATCATTAAGATTTTATACACATAAGCCTGAGGGTTTTGAGAAACGTTATGTATTTTCTACTGTTATGTTCTACTAAGAGTTTTTTTTTTTCTCCAAAAAATAAATCAAAACAAACAAACAAACAAAAACCACAAAAAGCCCCAAAATTTAGTAATCGTGGTGACCTATAATTATTTGCTCTGTTACCCACAAGGTGGCAGTGTAAGACTACAATAAAATGCTCAATGTGTGCCAGATAAGTGAGAAAGGACGTTGAAGCTGTTACAGGTTAGGACACGGGAATTTGGATGACAATTCGAGAAAGCAAAGCTAAAAGACATAAAACAAATCACCATCAATAAATACTGGTTTCATATATGTGCTGCAAAAACTGAATTTGACTTTCCATAAGGCTACAGAATTGTAAACAGAAATCTGCAGAAGATTGTAAACAAACTTATATCACTGTTAAAGGGAAAAGGGTGGTGCTAAGGCAAAGGTACCACACAGAAGTCAGAAAACCTGGGATGAACTTCGGGCCCAATGGAATCAATATACAGCTAGCTACCGATTTCCATGGAAAGGAAATCCTGTTGATTGTTTTAGGAAAGCCTGTTGATTATTTTAATTTTACCATGGATTTCATAAACAAAGTTAATACCAGGTGTTAAAGGCTGCTGTAAGCATGTGATAATTTCTTTCAAGTATTAATAGGAATGTAACCTACAGCAAAGCATAAAAACTTGCCAATATATATATATATATATTTAAGAAAAAACTCAGAATATTTTATTGCAAACAATGTTGGACAAATTAGCCAGATTTCCAAGTTAGAGTATTATAGAATAGCAAGTATTATGTATGTAAAATCAAATATGTAGGTTAAACTAGTAATGACATCATAATTGAACTATGATGACATTATTATATTATGACATATGATATTATGTCATCAAAATTAAATTATGATGTCTATTTTAATGTTTATAGGCAAAAGAATCCATTGTCTGCAAAAGCAGTTCTGAGAAGTGTGTCCTTTGATAGCAACCTATGTGGTTCTGTTGAAGTGTTCTAGAAAGGAAAATGAAAACTGATTGTGATTATTTCTGTGTAGGGATTTTTGCCCATTAAGTGATATTAGAAGTTTTCCCTTAACCGTACCTCAGTTTCTGTGGTATTCCCTTCGATGTCCTTACGTTTGCAATCATCCATTCTTATGCTATTTACATTTCTATTTCAAACTAGCACAAGTTTGATAAGACCCACAAAATCATACCACTGAAAGTAGAAGAACTCATCAGTTGCTGCTGGCCTGACTGTCAAAATTTGCTCTGATAATTTGTTTTCTTATTAACCTAAATGCCTCAGACCGATCTAAATACCATGATTAAGGTTGGTATGAATTAAAAGTGCTGAAAAAAGTGAAGATGATTAGGATGTGAAAAAACAAACAAACAAACAAAACCTCAGATAGTAATGTGACTGCTAGAATCTGGAAGTCTTGAAAGTCAATCATGCAATGGACTGGCAGAACTGACATTGCTTCCATTATAGGAATACCTCTAAGTATTTTCCTGTAGCTGCATCATGGTCAGAGAAAGCCTTATGTCTGTTCTGCTTCAACCAGAGATGAAAATGTATGATTCTGATAGTTGGCTGGGTTTGTAGTGGGTTTTATAGTCAGAAGCTCTCACTCTTTGATGCTTAATTATCATTTGTACAAGATAAATGTTAAACTTAAGTCATTATAAAATAGTTTCTGTATTACTACAGGTAGTTTCTGTACTACAGGTTCTGCAGTTCACATCAACCGCTTTTGTTGTGGAAGATGAAAGGTAAATAGTTGCAGGAAAAGCACCTGTTGTTTTTTCCTGCAGCAAGTCTTGTCCTGAGGACTCATTGCATTTTAAATATGATATCACTAACAGCTGGAACACCTAAGGCTGAACTGCCTATAGTAGTGATTTCCCGATGGGAGAATACTGTTATATCTGAGAGGGTCTGAAGTTTGTTGAGAAACTATACACGTGTTGCTCCCAACCCATACAATAAATAGGAAAGGAAACATGGGAGTAGTTGTCCTTTAGATCAGCTTTCCAGTCAGTAAACTACACCATTAACAGCTGCTTTCCCCGCCCCCCCCCCGCCATCCCTAGTATTGTCGGACATGCATAATAGTGCAAACAAGAGCTGTTGCGTTGTTCATGCTTCACATCCTAAACTCTGCATCCAGCACTCTTTTTAGGCTTCTGTGATCATATTCTAGGTAGCGTCCATTTCTCCTAGATGTTCTAGTTCACCCTTGGAACAGCTTCTCCTTGAGAAGAGTTACCTATCAAAAAATAAAGTGATTGGCAGTATTTGGAGAGGAAAATAATTTTCAAAGAACCTGAGAGCTCTGAGAGTCCTCAGAGTCCTGCTCTTCACTCTCATTTTGTGATCTGTAGCTACAGAGCCAAAGCAATTACTGTTTCAAGGTAGTATTGTGTTGTATGGATGACTGCTCGATTCTCTTCTCTGAAATGGGACTGGGATTTAGAATGGGGTTAGGGCTGCTGGATTAACAAGGGGAGCCATGGCAGATTTACTTATTTTGCCTGTTAGTAAAAAAATTTAAATAGTAAACATGGAATGCTAGGTGGTTACTAAGATGGTTTGGTCTTTGCTTAAAACAGCTTTTACTGTGTTTTTATTATTTATTTATTTATTTATTTTTCCCTAAACAGCGAAGAAAATAACTATCAAGATGCAGTACGTTTTATGTGGCATATTCTTCCTTAGTGTAAAGTGTGATGATGGATATCCTAGATGACAAAAAGAAACAAATCAACCCCTTTTCCTGATTTGTCATCCAGGTTTTCTCCTTTCTGCAAAATTATACTTCTTAATAAAAGAAGAAATATAACATTATTGATTAGACATTTCTAAAGAGAAGGAAGAAAGCATATGGGCTGTCTTTCTGCAAATATTAAACAATGAATACTGTTAGAGACTAGACTAAATGGAAAAAAAAAAAGTCTTATTTAAAGTATGAAACTCATCTAGGTTAATGTCCATAAAGTTTAGATTAGTTCAGACTTTTCTTATTAGAATAAATGTTTCCTTTTTAAAAAGCATGATAATCATAATCAAGACTAAATTTGTTCTGTTATTTATTTTCAAAATGATTGTACATGTTTAGCAGACTTTTGATTTAAATCCCTAGGGATATATTGGAGACAGATGTTTAGATGACCTCATGTTTAAAGTAAAGTTATATTTGGACACTAGATTAAATTTTCCTTAAAATCTTTCCTTATATGATAGACTGTGGAAGGGTGCAGAAAGTATTGAATAATTTATGTTGAAAAGATACTATTTTATTTTTGAAAATAAGTTATTAGAGTTCAGTAGATTTTATTTCAGGGGACCCTCAAAACAAAATGTCTGATTAGGAAACAGCATATTTACAAATGAAAATATTGTTTCTGGTTGGAGAGCTAAATGGGAAACAGACTTTTTTTTTTTTTAAACTTCCTTGAATTCAAATATAAATTTACCATGTCATTTATACTTTCCACCATAGCTTTCTAAAGACTACATTAGAGTTTGTTCAGTCTTCAACTCATTGTACTTTATAATAGGACATAACAGTAGCTAGCATTTTTAGTGCTTTCTGGTTTTGAATGGCTAAGGAATAGTTTCAATCCAACTTTAGTTAGTGTCATTGTGTTGGTGGCTATGATGGTTCCAGAAGTTACACTGAACAACATTTTGGAAAAAACTCTTCAATATTTCATCAAGTCATAATTATCAAAATTGGCCTGTTGAAAATATATTGATTGACAGATAAAAATAAGTCTCTTCAGTCTCTTGAAGTTTATAGGCAACACTTGCTGTTAATGCATTTGGTTAGATAAACAAGTTACTGAGCTGCTGGAATTCTGCCCTTTGTAGTAATAACTTAAGTATTGTACTAATAGATGTATAGCTATTCTTGCCACTGCTGAATATTTTTCTTCCTAATTACAACTTTACTGGCAAAATCTACTCTTCTCTGTAGCCTGATGCAAAGGTTGCACTAAACCATTAATTGGAGGCTTGGCACTTGGACTGCAAAATACCTTTCACTCAGATACTATGTGAGCATTTCTGTGGGGCAGCCTTTTTTATTATTTTCAGTTATTTGGGTTGATTAAGATGGTGGATGTAGCCAGCAGAGCTGGAAATCTGTTTTGTACTGAGTGAATCTTGTTAAATTCAGGCAGCAGGTGAAGCATTTTTCACTGTTTTCATTGAGTTAGAACTGGAGTAGTCCTCTCCTGGATAAAACAAATTTTATTGCGGTACTTGGAGGCTCTTCTTTCTTGTAAGAATGGATATTGGGTGAACACTGGGATAAAAGACATATGTCTACTTCACAAAGGGAGTGGAAGGAGGAGACCTCATCCTGTTCCTGAAAAATGAGGTTTCATTCTGTCTTGTCTTTCTAGGGCTCATTGCTAGTAGGTGAATGCAGATGGAGAAAGGTACATCAGGCATGGGCAATAACTGTTTCGCACAGCATGGATCTAATTAAAGCCTACTGAAGGAATGTTGGTACCCATGTGATGCCATTACTGTAAGCAAATATTATTTTGTTTATCTTCTTCTTCCTGAATCAAGATTTGGGCTTTAGCTTCTAACTCTGGAAATAATAGCAAACATTCTTCTAAAAATCAATGAAAACCAACTGTTTTGCATAAAAACCAAAATGGCATCTGATATTTCACACATGAACTAAAAGAAAATATTACCCGTTTTTGAAGTGGTATATAAACAGAACTCCTTTTCTATATCAGTAGGCATAAGAATTCAAGCTTTGTTTATTAATTTGGAAAATCTGTAAAATGTATAATTTACTGTGTATTTGAACTTCTTGGTATCATTTCCTCTGTAAGAGTGTGCTTACCTGGAATATTTCTGGCAGCTAAAGAATAAACAGCAGGATCACAAGCAAAAAGGAAATCAATAGGGAAAAATAAATTCATGTAAAATTAAAGTTTATACAAACACAGGTATCTTCTGCAGACTTTTGAAAAGCAAGAAGTGGCAATAAAATTGGAGCAGGTGGTCCTTAAACATCCACTAAAAATGTCACTTGTCAAAATTCTTGGAACAAAAATAACGGGCAGCATAGAATGAACTTCTAAACATTTTCTGGATAAGCTACTTTTACAGCATTTTGGTTATATATTGTCCACAAATAGATTTTCTACATTTAGAAATGTTCTTTAAAGGCATTACAGGAACATTGATCAGTTTATACTTGCCCTAAACTTTTAAAATGAACTAGTCGTTTGCTTGGTCTTGCAGAGTCAATGCTTGGAATTAGGTTGAATACCTTGGGCAACAACTCCTGTGCTTGTGTAGTATGATCCCACCTTTCATTATATGATAGCCCTTTCCTTTTTCTCCATATCAATCTATAATTTGTTCAATAAATAGAATTGAGTATTTTCACTGAAGATTTCAGGTGGTGTGCAGAGATGTGTAGGAATCATGGTTCCTCAAGATGGGCACCTGCAAGTAAATTAGACATGTTCACTGACATGCTGTGAATGTCTTGTGCAACCTGTAGAGAAGCCTGGACATAGTCCTGGAGGGAGGATAGGGAAATAACTGCCTTAATTGTGCTTTTTTTTTTTTTTTTTTTTTTTCTCTTTTCTTCTCGTTTGTAGTCCTTTTTGTCCTTATCTATGCATCTTCCAACTGTTTTTAAGAACAGAGGGGACCCTAAAGACAGCATGCTACTCCGCTATTTGGACTGAGCCACGTACATTTTGTGCACAGAATGACAGTAACATCCTTCAGGGAGAAACACTGCAGTCAAGTAGAGATGGTATATCAATTGTTGCAAGCTCAGTCTTAAACTGGTCTTTTTCTGTTCAGTCTTAATCCTTGTTTCCTACATTTTAATTCATGTTTGTAACTGCACCTAGAACCTTAATTGCAAAACCTGTGAAGAACTGAAGAATTCTGATGGGAGAGTCAGCTGTGTTTAATAAATCCCCTTTTCAGGGGGACATCACTAGGGCTGGAACTGTATTTAGTTCAACTGGAATAAGGATAGCTTGCTTTGTCTTTATTTTGACTACAAACTCTGTAGTTAGGAAATTAAATTCAGACAGAGGAATAAATCATTGTATTGCATTTTGTATTATAGTTGAACTGTTTGTAAAACTTGAACATATTTTATATTTATGTTTGCTAATTGTTTTGTAAACCCTTCAGTATTCAGGTTTGTAATATAAATAGTTTTGACTAAGGGCAAGATTTAGACTGCCTGCACTCTGCCTAAGCAAAAATTGGGCGCCTGCGGCTTGTGGAACAATTCAGAACAGACCTAGGAGATTCATGAGACCAGGGAAAGACTTGGGACCTCCTTAGGCTTAGCCTGTAGCCCAGGAAACTGAGGAACTGAGAAAGTCCTTCTATCCTTGAGTCTTTTTTACTGGGCTGCAGATCTGGGTTCATTCTCGCTCCTTTTGGGGTCTTTGAGTCTTGTTTTTACATGGTGGTGCACGCTCAATAGGAGAGTAGCTGTATATGCAGTGGCCCTGGTGGTGAGTGAAGTCCTCTGAAAAAAGAAATGATGGACTTAATTTTAAGCTGAGGAGAACCTTAGGCATAACTGTCCTGATTCCTGGGCCCTGATACATTAACTTTTTGTGTGTACTTTCAGGGGAACTGGCACTCCTTGCTTAGTTCTAAGGGTATGCAGGTGCCTAAACCATGAGACTGATCAGTATTTAAATTCCTTTGAAATCAATGGAAGTTACTATTTCCCTGGTATCTCTTTTGTCCTGTATTAGATCTGCACAAGGTCTCCTTTGGTGTCCAGCACGCCCATCTGTTCACCAGCTCCCAGTGCTGCTCCCTGGATGTGTACAGGACTGAACTGCTGATGAATTATCCCAGACTGCAGGCTTGGGTGCTCTGAAGCGTCCTGCTGCAGCCAGGCAGTGACCTTCTAAGTTTGCAGTGCCTATGCCAATATCCCAGAAGTATAAATAAGCAAATAACTTTAAAATGAAACTTTCCAATTCGAGTGTCTAAAACTGGATGCCTAGAGGAAGATATCATGTATTTCATTATGGCAGGCATTATTTTTAATCACAACTCACTGAAGTCTGCAGGAATAGAATGGGGCTGGCAAAGTATGCTCCTATCTGGTAGGAATGACTGGTAAAGGGCTCCTATCTCAGAAACTTTGGAAGTTTTGTTTGATGAAAAAATGTCAATTGATTAAAAAAAAAAAAAAAAAAAAAAAAAAAACAAATACAAGAAGCTATAATGATACTGGAAAAAATGTATATATTTTGCCTTAGTTGTAAACAAAACCTTCAAAAGATCATCACATGCTGCTTATAGAACAATAAAAAAAGTTTTAAACTGGAAGAATTTTCACTTTATACCAAGGTATGCAAGTTTGCTTTAGTTGAAAGTTTACTTAGCTAATGGAAGATTTTTAAATAAAGTTGACTAATTCTGAATTCCAAGATCTAAATTTTACCACAAAAGATTTTTTTTTTTTTTTAATGTGATAAACTATCACAGAATGAAGACTAATCACAGCAATTAAGGATGAACAATATATAATCCATCAGTGACTTGAAAGCTTGTCTTTACAATGTTATAAAATACAGAAAGAATAATTAATGGACTGGAAAGAGCTTGGACCAGTCTGGATTTCAGAGCTGGTCTGTCTTTGAAAGGGGTCAGACCAGCTGACCCCCAAAGTTCCCATCTCACCTAAATTACTGATTCTAACTCTACTACAAATACTATTCAGTGTGAGAAAAAAAAAAAATAGAGAATTGTATACAATCTATTAACTTATATCTCTGAAGTCCTGTACGAAACTTTAATTGATATCCCTTCTTACATTTGGGCATTAAGCTAAAATGTTGAAAAATTTGCTGTTATTTAATAATAAATTTTAAAAGTATTGCACTTCTAAAATGTGCAGCCCATCATCAGTTACTGTTGGATCAGCTGCATTGTGCTCAGTAAAAAGAGCTGTGCGATGCACTGAAGAGCACCATAAATCTCTTTTGGAAAAGTGGTGACAGTTTTATATAAAAGCACATTTTCCATTCAAAAAATGTAAACCTTTACTGAAGGAAAGGAGGAGATCAATTCTGATGTACCACTAGCACAGGCATCTGTGATACACGATAACCTATTACTGCTCTCACTGCTTGGGTAACACCAGTCTGCCACAGCTCTGGCCTCATAATTTTGGAGCCCTTTCTTGAATGCAACATTTTTAATGTACGTTATTTCCCATTCTGTTCTACAACTTTTATTCTCAAACTTGAAAGAAAAAAAATATAGTGTTTGATTTTCCATTCACCAAGTTAGATATGTAAAGTCACATGGATGTTGTCATATTTTTGGACATGTCTCCATTGCCCTTTTACCAATGGATCTGGGGTGCATATCTGGAGATGTTTTCTCTCGGAAATTCTCTCGGAATTTGTGTTCAGTCTGTACACGGTTGTCTTGCTGAGTGAGGAACAGGGTTTTTTGTGGGCTCATAGACAGTACAATAAATTCATGAGATTTAGTAAGTGAGATAAGACTGAAGCAGTCTTCTCTGTCTGAGCCTATTTACACTCAGTTATCTAATCACATTGCTGTTCCACCTTGACTTCCTGGGTTACACTTCAAAACTGTTAGATAAGAGTACTGTCAATATTTGCCTTAGCAGCTTCTCTGGACAGCTTAGTTATTCCTCCAGTCGTAGCTGGGACCCAGTCAATTTCTCATGCTTTCTATTGAGATTTCCATCCCATATCTATTGGTCACCTTCAGTTGGCTTTGAGCTGGAGCTGGATCAAGCACAAGTTTCCCTCCATTCTTCAGTGTCCAAAACGTATTTGTATTTCTCCCTCATATGTTGCAGGATGGATGTTGGCAGTGGTCTGACAGACCTTTGCACTGTTTTCATTCAATCAGAGTTCCATTTGGGTTTTGCTTAGCTTCTGCTTGGCATCTCTAGATTTTTCTGAAACTCCTTTTCCCAGATCAAAACATTATATGTAGAACATCAGATGTCTGAGGTATTTTTCTAACATATGTCCCGTGCCAAGCAGGACCTAAATGGCAGCATGCTCTGAATGTATGCAATTTGTGTTTTGTTTTCTTACGTGTTCTTGTCAGAACCCTGGTGGTATCAAACCTGCTAGTGGGGAAAACATTTTCTGTCAGGAATCTCCTCCAATGTGTCTCCTCTTGTGTATAATTTAAATATTCTTTTTTCATATCTACAGACAAACTAGGTAAATAAATGGAGGCCCCCAGCTTTTTTCCTACCTGCTGTAGCCAGTAAATACACCCACTCGGTTCCTGCCTACAACAATAAAGTCCTCAAACTTGATAGGCAGTCTCTTGTTCCCTGTTTACTAAGCATGATCCATGGAAAGATAGGAACGAACTTTGCATGTCTCTTCTGTGCATAAAACTATTTTATTTTTTTTTTCCCTTGGTTTGGTCCCATGTTTCAGCTAACAGTATACCTTATTGTATGCCAACAGTTTGCAAATGTCCAGCACCAGAGAGGGTGCTTGTCAGTTTGGTATTTGGGATTTTTTCCATTGTTATTTTCCTTTACAATTAGCTTATATTTTTGTTAGGGATGATGTTGCTTTTGTGAGACCTGTTTCTCTCATTAGCCAAGTGCTACTTATAATGAGAATCTCATCATACTTTTTTTTTTTTTTTTTTTTTAATTATTTCTTTCATCCCAGTGGATTTTGTCACTATCTAGGTTAAAATCAGCACAAACTCAGGGTGCATTTAAGTTGACCATGTCACTCTTTTCTGTTGCAAGGTTCAATATAGGTCAATGGGGACATTGACCTATAAAGGAAAGAGGTGGTGCTATTTATCTGTGCTTGTACTTATTGTGTTAGAAAACTCTTTGAAATGATGCTCAACCCTTTTAGGGAACCGATCCAAGAGGCTTAAGTGACAAACCTAATTGGTTTAGTTTTCTGTTAGTTTGTTTGCTCGAACTGGGGGAGCTGGCAGGAATACCCAGGCAGTGGAGGAAGAGGAGGCATTGGTTTGGTATCAGCTGGCTCATTCGGTTGCTTACTTGTTTTATCAGGCTGCAGTGAGTGCCAAGAATGCTTCAGCTTCTGAATGTCACCCAAAGCTTAACAGATATCAGCAATTTAACTTGCTCTATTGTGGTAGCTAATGAAGCTGTTTGTCACCTTCCATATATACACTCGTAGGACCTGCTTCTCAGGTAACCTGAACCCTTAACAAATACCATTAAAGGAAAATACGTATTCAAATAATCCATGCCAGGAAAAAAGGACTTTGCTCAGCTTTGTGTGAGGATTAAGAGGGAAAGAAGGTTTCGCTCTGCTTTTTAGGAAAGAGCTTAAGAAACTCTTCTTTGTAGTACTGGTGTACTGATGAACATGTACAAGTCCTGAATTGAGTTTAGGGTCTGAGGAATGGATTTTGGCCTTCATATTGCACCTTGTTCAGTTTATAACCTGCTTGACTGTATGTGTGGAAAAAAACAGTGAGTTGCAGCTGTGGTGGTCAAGTTGCTGGTCTTGTTTCCCAGCACAAGCCTGCCACTAGAAAAACCCATCACCAGAGTTTGTGTTAATCTGGAACACTGACAGATAAACCAAGGCATAGAAATACTATCCAAAATGCCTTGCCTTTCTGATGTTGGTCACTTGAGGGCAGGGGGTGATGTTGGAAGTGTGAGGGAATTTACATTTTCACCTCACTTGCTCTATTCCCTTTAGGCTCCGAGGCCATTGATTTTAATGTATTTCTAGTACATTATCCTGGTTCGTTAAACTTTATTTTTCTGCCTGACAGTATTTTTCTTAATTTGCTCATAAATCTTTAGAAGCCTTTACTTATGTTCTTGTTTGCAGTATTCTGTAATCTTTTTGTGTGTGATACTTGTACTTCAGCATTTAAGGTGGAGATGGCAGTGTTGTGCTTCTTCCCTGTCTTGCACGGAGACAAAAGGAAATTGCAGACTGTGATTCAGCTTTGTCTCTTCAGACTCTCAGGCTGCTGTGTTGTTTTCTGAGTTCATGTGTGAAAGAAGAAGCCTAACTGTACAGAGGGCTTTGCCATCTGAAAGTTTTTCTATAGGAAGATAACTATGTCTGTCATATGAAAGAAGTATTGAAGTTAAGCTACAGCAAGTGGTTAAAGATCAGTCTGTCCATGCTGCAGGGAAGTATGGTATCAATTGAAAAGTTCTATTAAAAAAAAAAATCAAAACAAAACAAAACAAAAAACACTTAAATGAAAAATATTTAAATTGAGAATAATTTTATTTCACATAAAGTATTGCATTTGTTAGTTCCAGATAAAATGGAAGAGCTTTTCATAGTCTGGAAGTTACAAATTTATATAGTATTTACAAAAGTTTTATAAACACTCATGGAAACTATAATATTCTTTTCAGAAAAGCATTGTCACCAGGGGGTTAAATGCGTCTGGGCACAAACCCATTGGCTTGAATAAGAAACCAATTCTGTGTTTGGAAGACTGATAGTTTAAATGTGTTCTTGGTGGAACCAGAGCAGTGCATCTGAACATCTGGAACTTGGGCCTTGCAGCTGGAAAGCAGCCAGATGCTGACCTTGGTGGTCCTGCACCTGTGGATGTGGTGCCCACCCCAAGTCCCACTGAGGTCTCACATACCCACACCTTGCACAGTGTCTTCTTGCACACTGAAGTCTGAAGAGCTAAGTACTACTGATTTCTTGCATCTCAGCTTTCTTGTTTTCATATTAGGAGGTTGACTATATAGGCAAATGTTTTTCAAGTGTCTTACTAACAGATCCTTGTAGATGACAGATGTCTCTGTTATTCTACAATGTATTTTTTTTTTTCTTTTTCTTTTTAACCTTCCAGTTTTCCTCCTTAACTTGTAGTCCTTTCATATTCATTAACTACTTTACAGTTGGATGGTTTCACTATACTATTTTTTTTTTTCTTCTAACTCTGCAAGCAAAACTGTGCATCTGTTAATAAGCTGCTATGTCCTAGTGACTCAAAGACAGCTATTAGGAGAATTCAGTGGCAACTGTAAGTGTGAACACCATGAGTATAAATAAATACTTTTGGAAATATAAAGTCTCATATAGTATGAAAATATAATTTACTGTTTATCATTAGTGTACACATTTTTAGTTCTTTATTAGTCTTGAAACTCACATTCACAGCAGTAGTTTTAAGAGCATAACCCTTTATAAATATGTGGTAGAGTTTGTATTGCTATTAGAATTTACCTGTTTTATCCTATGAGTGAAGTCTGTGACACTTAAGGCATTTGAAAAAGCTTCACATAAAAATATGTGAGATGGGGTTGGAAGAGGGGCCAAGTATTTATTATACATTTGTGTTCCACAGATACTATCTGTTTCTTCAATGGCTGTGATTGTATTTAACACTGGAGATTTGTCTGCAGTTTGTTCCTTAAAAAATTGATATTTAAGAGGTGACATCATTCATACCTTCTAGTCCTGCTTCTCTGCCTGTCCAACTCCTGTTTCACTATTTTAATTTCTATTCTTCTGAAGTAGGAATTTCAGGAAACTGGCTCCAGACCATGTGGAACAAGGAGTATCACTATTCTTAAAACATAAATAATACAGAATACTTTGTGATACTACTTGTATGTATGAAATCTATTTGTCTCAATGATTATTTTTAGAGTTATCATAAAGTAGATAATTGTTCTTTGTCTTCAGT
This sequence comes from Aythya ferina, assembly GCF_964211825.1. Classification (NCBI taxonomy): domain Eukaryota; kingdom Metazoa; phylum Chordata; class Aves; order Anseriformes; family Anatidae; genus Aythya; species Aythya ferina. The sequence continues at coordinate 40,971,346 of NC_140301.1, forward strand.
GTTTTACCATCTAAGCTTTTTAAATGAATGCTAAAGCTGTTTCATGGGGTACTTACCACTGTTTTGTTCCTAAAATTCAAGCTCACTATGAATGCATTAACTCTATTTTTGTCTTCTATTTTAAGCTCTTGTGTATTAGCTGCAAATGTCTGTTCCTTATTTGAGAATTCCGATATACAGGTATTTTTCTTTGGGTTTCTACAATAGTGAATGATGCATACTGATTATAATCACTTAAAAAAAAAAAAAAAAAAAAAAAAAAAAAAAGTATTAACTTGGCCTCTTAAAATATTAATGTAGCTTAGGCAATTAAAAGTAACCTCCCACCACAGGTAGCTGTTGGTACCATACCTCATGTGAAATGAGGAGATCAAAAATCAGTTGGGAAATCCCTACTCTGTATCTGCCTTTGCTGTAGTCATTTTTTTGCTGCATGTGCAATTGGCAAGACTAGCAGCAACCATAACCAGTGTAGTGATGTCTAAGTTTTCAGAAGATTAGAAACAGTAGCTCATGGGCATGAGCTGTTCATTTCACTCTGTGCTAATGTATTCTAATGATGATGCTTACAAATGCTAACAATTTTGCTTCTCATCAAAGCATGCAAAAAAAAATAATAATGAGGGGAAGTATCATGTTATGAAGACATATGCCAGTATTTTCTGAAGCTTGTATGTGCCTGCGATGGCCTGGTAGAACTGTAGCAGGTCAAAAGCAAGTATCTAAAGATGACTGTTTTTTTTTAGTAATTCATACTTGGGCTTTGGCATGACTCAATCTTTTGAAGGAGAGATTGTCAGTGTCCAGAAGTCTGAAGTACTATTTTTAAAACGTGCCGGTAAACTGTGCGGGTTATTTTATTTGAACTCAAATAGCACATATTTAAAATTATTTTAAATAATGTCCTATGATTTGTCCCTTTGTTAAACCTGCTCCCATCCTGAGTCCTCATCCCTTCTGGTGAAGGTGTTGCTCACATCTTCCTCTTTGTTAGTAACATGTTGTCTCAGCACACTGTCCATTTTGATTTACTCGTGAAACGAGCAACTCATTCACTGGTTACAATGATGTACTGTGGCCTGGGCATTCTGTATTTGGATTATAATGTTGCCTTTTGAATAGAGGGGTTGAAAATTTTAATGTTGGAGACAGAACAATTGCCATCTTGCAGCTGATGTGGATTTTCCCAGATAGCAATATACCATTCTTTCCATAGGCAAATATATAGATTTCGCTCTTGTGCATTTCTGTTCTGAGCACAAATGCAATGTTTCCATGTAATATAAGTATTGAATATTAGCAGACCAAGGGAAGGTAAGGATTAGTCAACAAAATGTGGATATGCATAACCTTGATTGTTTAAAATGCTTTTATTTTAAATACTGTGCCTGTTTAGATCACTGATGTATTTTAATTGTTTCCATCTTTCAAAATATATCTAGCAAGTTCAGTTTTTAGTTGTTGTTACACAAATAAACTGGTATTAGATGCATTGCTTTCTTTCTTTCAAACACACTTTCAAATTAGTCCTTAATGTGGTTTGAAGATTTTGCCAACATATTCTTCCAGATCCTTCCCTTGTATGAGGGTGGTTGATTACATCTATCTTTCGGTTTACAAATGCCAATATATTCCAAAGAATGCAAACCCTGGGACCATTTGTCATCACACTTTGATTGTAGTTCACTTCATTATTGTATGTAGGAGGAAAAGCAAACAATTAGATGCCTGAAAAGGGGAGTGGGGTGGAATTGGAGTGTCAGGGCATGCTAAACATTCTTATTGCATTGCATACTTTAACCTCCTATTGTTTTCCCATTGCTTTTAACACTTACATGCCTGGATGTGACAAATACACATATACTGGAGGGGGGAGGGGGATAAAATAAATAATAAATAACAACAACTAAACAAACAAAAACCCCAAACAAACAAACAAACAAAAAACAAACCAAAAAAATCACAACCCACCACAAAACCAGAACCCTTTGTCTAAATGTCAATGTTCCCAAAACAGTCTAAGGGCTATAGTCCTCTGGGCTTAAATTTTGTGGACTATGTGCCTCACTTTTGGTTTCTAAAAAATGCTTTCAGTTTTCTTCTTATTTAGAGCTCTGTTTTCAAAATCTGATTTGCTTGGCATAAATACTCAGTTTGTAGATTTACTCGGGTCCAAGTTTTATTGTGATCAACAGCGTAGGCATCCTTCTTTACTGCAGGGCTCCATTCAGCGGCTATTTAGAGCAGCTTCATCAGATCAGCCTTTTTATAAACCATCGTGGGGGAGAAAGACAGTTCTCACCAGTTTTGCCCTACATCTGCTGCAGCATTAGATTGCCTGACCGTGATGCAAGAGACTTGGGTTCAGCTCCTCCTCTGTAAAAACTAAAGCTGGTGCAGCCCTGAGGGGAGCAGGGTGCCCACTTTGAGCTGCTGTGGGGAACAGCTCATGCTCTCAGCCCTCTGCATTGAACACATTTCTACAAAACATTTAAGGGCTGGGAGAGGTGGTGTGCATGCCTGTGAAGCCTACTAGCAAGGAAGGAGGTTTCAATTTAAATGTTAAATTCAGAGCTGAGACTGTAATCCCGACTTCCTGCCTCCCACCAGTGTGCCTCTTCCACTAGGCCAGAGTGAATAGCCTTTGATCCAGTGGATCTTTAATTTCACAAAATGCACTGGTCTGAACAGGAGGGAATGAATAAATTTACCTTCTACAGTTATTTTGCTGTAACTTGGCATTTAGAGCAGTCTCCTGGGAGCTGATAAAGGCAGGTTTCACTCCCTTTTGTTAGAGGCAGACAAGGAAACAGTTTCCCTTGCCTTGATACTATTACTCAGTTACTGTTAATTTGTTTACTTGTTTGGTTGCAGGTAAAATCACCATCATTGCTTTTTCTAAAAGGAGTCACAAATGGTAATACATCTAATTCCAGGATGAGGCTGCAGGTTGAAAATACCAGGTAGAAAGAGGCATCTTACACCTGCAGAGAATTTGTGTGTCTGATAGTGACAGGGAACACTCTCCCTCTGCTCTGGGAAATGTCCCAGTGCTGCTCCTCAGGTGGATGTTTGGGGTTTTGGCTCTTCCTAGGGACCTCAACAATACTCACCATGTCTGTGAATGTGGCATTTGGGAATCCTTCTTAATAGAGTGTAGATTACACAAATGAGGTAGAGCACTTTATGTCGGTACAAATAGCATTCAGCATTTCATAGTATATTCTTTGTGGTTTTAGCCTCAAGGCAGCAGTTTCAGCCCCAGATATTGTCACAGCATGTGTCAGGGGCACAGTGGAAGGGAGGGCAGCTGAGACCAGAATAAATACCCACTCCTGCAAGTGCTGTGCAGAAGAGTAGAATGGAAGACCCACCTGTTATTGAACTCTTCTTTGAATTTTTTGTGGGACACTTTCACAGGCTGATAATGACTACTTCCAATTCAGGTTTAAGGCTTCAAGACTGATGTAATCTGCTTAATATGCTTCAGTTTAAGCAGTGAATGTCCCTTGTTTCAAGATTTTTATTTATTTATTTATTTATTTTTCTGCCAGTGGTCTGTGATTTTGCATTCCAGTGATTTTGGGAATGGTATTTTTTCAATTCGACTGTGTGGTAATAGTGGATATCCTGGTTTCTGAGTGGTTTATTTTTGGAGTCTAAAAATAGTCCTCCTGCTTGTATATTAGAATTTAAATGAGAAAGAGATACCTAAGACAACGGAAGATGCATGTGCCTTGAGTCTCTCTACTGTTTCATATATCAGTCATTGAGAACTCAAAACATAAATGTCAGTATCTTCTGTTGGCTGACCGGTAGTGCCAAATGCATCTGGATTTCCTAGATATTTGCACATATTAAACCAATACTCTGTGGTTAACCATTTTTAAAGCAACATTCACTACCTGAAGTACTTAAATTACCCCTTAAAGAAACATCAACATACATGCAAAGGTCTGTTAATAACTAGCTCACAGCTTTGAAGCAAAAACTGTACATTTACTCAAGGACCCCAACCTAACTTTTGCTATGGATGCATCAATCTGGGGGAGTCCATCTGTGCTATTAGCTCATATAGGAACTGAGATTCTAGGAACTACATCCACTCAATCACCAGGCAGCTTGGTTTGATGTAGCACTTACGTGAATTTAGTGGGAAGACTCCCTTTCATGGCCATGTTTGTTAGGGAGCCCTTTAGAGCACAAGCAGGCATTTCCCTCATTCAAAGAACATCTGTCAGCTGCGGTGGAATTGTAAACAGGCTTTGGCCTGAGCCCATCTTCCCTGCTCCTGTTGAGCGACAGGTTTTGTTTTTTAAAATGCAAATAAAAGTGCTTATAGTCCAGAAGCTGGCCTAGGGCTTGCCTCCCCACCCATGGCTTTTTTTTTTTTTTAAAACAACAACAACAACAACAACAACAAAAAAACACCTCTTTCAAGCTGTGTAGGCCCAACTAGGGAGGTGAAATGGCTTGAGAATCATGACTTTCTTAGCCTGGAAAGCATTTGCATAAGCTGTCAGTTTTCTGTGCCTGACCCCAGCTTTTGGCAACTGCAGTTCCTGCCCAAAGAGCAGGAATGCTTTGGCAGCTCTTTGGATTTTCCTGATGCTTCTGTTAACTACAGTGCTTCCATCTGTTGTCTTCAGAGGCTCATGTGACCAGGAAGGCACAGATTTTCAGTTCTGGATCACGTCATTAGGTTTAAGAGGGACAGAAAATGTTGTAGGGTGTTTTTCCTTAATTTTTATTGTGAAAAATATCTTTGAGGTCTGGCTTAATACAGACCTTAATACAATAGGAAAATAACCTCAATTATTCATGTTATGATCCCTTTTTGATTACTTTTTTTTTTTTTTTTTTTTTTTTGAGGAAGATGCATATTAAAAGAACACAGCAAACTTGTGCATAAATGAAGGAAAAAAGCTGTCTTTCTCTAACAGACCTTTAGACTTAAAGTCAAATAAGTTATTATTTGTTTTTCTTCCAGCATTTATAAAGATCTTTTACAGAGTTAAAGCTTCAAATGTGTCTTCTCCGTTTTCCTCACCAGGACTGTTCTAGAGTGCTTTTCTTCCCCCTACCACCCCTGCAATTTCTGTTGCTCAGATAATCCTCATCATGATTGGCCACGGTTTGTACTTAGTTATAATAGATTGTGGAATAAAATCAGCACATAGTACAGGAAGAAGAGTTGAAAAAAGAAACACGGTGGTTGAAAGAATGGCTATCAAGCAGTGAGATCTACAGGCTGTGAAATAAGGAGGTGGTAAATGTCTCATCACCTGGGTCCTGGAACAGCTCATTAGCAAATATGCTAGAAAGAACGATCCTGTTTGGCCAGGAAAATGGCCTGTAAGGTCGTTTCTAGCTCTTGTTTCTATGACTGAACAACCCCACAGAGTGAATTCCCAGCACCAGCTGGGAAAAAAGCACCAGCTAAGTGGGAATAGTGAGTTGTAAGAATTCTATTTGCTGAATACTGAAAAGGCCTAGCACATGGTCATGAGAAGATGGCAATTTTTTATTTTATTTTATTTTATTTTATTTTATTTTATTTTATTTATTTATTTTTTTAACTGTAGTATGGTTTCTCACTTTGGTGCCATTATGAGAAAGACAAGAGAGAAAGTGAACTCAGTAGGGCCACATAGCTTTTTTAAGGCAGAAAACATCTCATCTTTGTTTCTATTTCTGCTCTTTCTGGGAAACCCCTGTGTTATATGCCTCCTCTGTGTCTTTAACAGTTAAAACCAAAAAAAATCTTTAAAAAACAGTTTATGGTAACAATATCAGAGAGTAGTTAGGAAGTCAAGGATCCAGTTCATCTAGTCTTCTTCTTTTGTGAATAGATGTTCCTTTCATGTGAAATACTCAATTGCAGATTTTAGGAACAACAGGATAAGCTGTGTGCAATAAACTGTGTGCATCTGGCAATGTTTTTAATACACAGAATGCTAAGCCCCTGCCTGCATAATGTGAAAATAAAATGCATGGTATGGTTCATAGAAATCAGACTTACTGCTAGCAGACTTCCAGAGCATGCAAGATGTTCTGCTGGAGTGCACAATGGGGGTCTGATCTGTGAGGGAGTAGTTAACTCTGGCATATTTAGTTGGCCTGTCTTTTCTACATTTGCAATATCAAATCTTTGTACAAAGCTGATGAAAATAAGAGAAATGAAAGTAACCTGAAAACTTAATACATATGCTGTGCTGTTTACATTCACTTGTCTTTTTCAATGTTTGTCTTCCAAAATCAGTTTATTTATGGGTAGGAAAATCAAAGGATATTATATCTTATATAAAGGATATTATATCTTATCCTCATGTCTAATGCTAATTAGTCAAATATTTTCCTCCCAAGAATCTAAATAATCTTTTCTATAGGTTTTTAATTCTTTTAATAAAATTATTCAGAATTATGTTTGAGATTAGTAGAGAGCAAGACAGAAAATCTTAGTGTTCTACAATATATGTGTTTTTCAGTTGTCTAAAATTAAAATAAATTCTGCTCTCAGAATAGAACTGAGAGGAGATGGACAGATTCTGGTTTCTGCACAAAAGCAACCTATTGAAGCTAGTTGGTTTATTTGCATTGATACCTTAATCTGGACTGATCCCAGAGCATTACAGGTGGTGTTCAAAGAAACATGGAAGTTGCCTTCTTTGCATAAGAACTACAAGACCTGGGCATTTTATTGAACAAGGTTAATTTTGAGGAATGTAAATGAGAATCCGTTGCTATTTTAAGCATCTAATAATTTACTTCATTCATGGTGACTTTTATTTTAGTTATTTCATGTTCAGCAGTGTTTATTGTAAAGCTAGTCTATATTTTTCCCATGAAGTCTCTTCACTGCTCAGAGAAAATATCTTTGAAAACATATGTTGTTACATAAGAGCCTGTTTGTGGGAACTTCAGGGAACTTGTGCAGACTTGCTTAATCATCCTCTGGAGAGCAGCAACGCTTATTTCCTGTCTGCTTCTATTACTTGATGCTGTGCCTTAAAAAGGCACTGCAACCAGGAAGAAAACAATTTTTGAACCAACAGAAAACACTTGAAAATGTAAGGAAAAATGGAAGTAACAGCCGTGTCAGAGCAACTCAGTGTAAATAAGAAACAAATTCTGGAACATTGCATGTTTGATCTTTGTAACATAAAGGTAAGAACTACCATGTCCAAGTTTCTCTGTGCTTCAGAAGAGCTCAGTGAAAACCCAGTACCAGTTTTGAAGTAGTTTCCAGATATATGATCTAATATTTATTTTATTTGGCTCTACAGCTTTCATGTACACATGCCTTTAGCTTCTTAAAAATAAGGACAATTTTGTAGCTGTTGAGACAGCAATTAAGCTGTGAAGATGAAATCTGTTTTCATATACATTAGATGTATTCACATACATTACATGGATTGTCATCCATTAAATAGGTGAACTGGACTGTGCACCTTGGCATTTAGGTAGCATACTATATCCCTTATGTTCTTTTCAGTAATCAAAATATTCTGCTGGTGACCCACTTTGGGATAGTCCTGTATAGAATAACACACAACTTAGAGAATACTTTTTCATAGCACAGGGAAAGTTACTTAATCTTTAAGTGACATTTTCTTTGCTGCATTTGTGGCATACCTCCAGTTTCTGCTCTAATACCTGGGAAGGGTTAAGTGCTGCTCTGTCCCTTTGTGACTCCATTTTCATGCCCATGTTTCTAGAGCAAAATTATTCATGTTTTTCTTTTTTCTTTGTGTTCTTTATTTCTTTGGAAGTAAACCCAGAAAGGTGCAGAAGGTACAATCCCAAGGTTTCTATTTCACTGTATTTTGGTATCATAACTTACAGGTCAGAATTTTTAAGAACATACTCTTTCCCAGGTCAATATATTTGATGAGATACAAGTAACTCAGGTGCTGGGTAGCTGTCAAAGAGTCTTTTCTGAAGAACAGTTTAGAATGGTTCACCTTTTGCCTGGCTCTGTCTTCTTAAAACACTTTCTGTTCCTCTAGACCAAATCTTTCTAATATTCTGCTCCTAGTGATGTTGCTGAAGCTTTACTTCATCCTCCTTCTCAGCTTGTCAGAGCTTAACCTTGTCTTCTTGAAATCTTACATCTCCCTGGCTTCTGTAGGGTTACCCATCAGATTTATATATATATGTGTGTGTGTGTGTTCTAAAAAAGTAACCAAAGGCAGTCGTAGTTTCTTCCTTCACTTAAACCCTCTGAAATTCTCATAAGACTCTCTTCTTCTACTTTTTTTTTTTTTTTTTTTTTTTTTTTATTCTGTTTGTTTCTTACTTCTGCACCTAGCTTTTGAGCAGTCTTATCTACAAATGTGAGTTCAAGTGTTGTTTCCATGCTGTCGCTTTTATTATTTTTTACTTCAGGCCTCAAGTGTTTCTGTCCAGCTTAAAATCTTGATTTACTACTCTGATGTATGAATTCACATTCATGACATCTGGAATAAGTTTGAAGCCTTCTGACTGTAAATCCCTCTTCATTCTCTCTTGATATATATGAACTACATGAGTCTGTCAGGCCCATAGCTGTGGTGTCATTTCAGACAGGCAGAAAGGAACGTTTGCCTTGGTGCTCATTTGCAAATCTCACCGATCTGTTGCCATAGGGTTTCTTGGATTGGGCTTTCTGGACAGCACCAAAGTGTAAAACACTTTTTGAGGTGGCTGTCATATTTTATTTTCATTGATGCAAGATTCTTTTCTTTGGAAGCAAGAATATAATCTTGCTGTTTGTGTCAATTCACAAAGTGTATCTCTGGTGATCAGATGAAGTTTATCACCATGAAGGTGTTTGGGGACCTTATATCTGAAGTTGTTCTCATTCTCATCATGTGTCCCCAGGCCTAGCAAGTTCCATATCCAAGCAGAAAAAACAATTCTATGTGAACCTTGTAATGACGGCCAAATCATGACATCAAAGGAAGATGCTTCTTCCTCCTCTCATCCAAAGGTGAAAAAAAATTAAATTCCAGCTACACTTTTTTATGCACACTGGTCACAATGCTGCTATTGATTGGTTACATGACTTTCCTCAGAAGAAGGAAAAAACGAGGAAGAAGATTAAAAAAAAAAAAAAGAGCTATGATGTACTACAAGCGATTCAGACGACAAAATTAGAGACAGGAAGAAATAGAAAAGCAGAGAAATGAGGGGAAATCGATTGAGAAGTGACAGGAAAGTCTGCCCCTTTTAATTCACAAAGCTCCAGTTGTGTATTTTGCTGTTTTAAGGGAACCAAGTCAATAAATATGATTTATTTATTTATTTTTATTTTTTAGTTCAAAATGAAAAACCCATTCCATTTAGGAAATAGCTCCTCATCGCTGATTGTTTCAGATAGTGTTGGAGCTTCCAGTCTATATTTGCCAGCATGCATGTTTCAAGAAAGCAGCATAGGATGTTCCCTGATTTTGCATTTTTTTGCTGGAAAAGGCTTATGCTTGCTTACGCAGAACATCTCAAATACCTATGAGGCAGGAAGGTCAAGAACAGTGTTTATTTTTTCCTTTCATCAGATAGTGAACTATATAACTGAAGTGAAGAAAAATGTCTTAGCTTAGGTATGGGTGGGGGACAAATTTAGATCCTCCTGCATTTTGGAGAACAGGCAGAAGAATGTGTTTCATCATTGTTTTGGCTTTCGAAGTAACACAGTGCCATCTGCGCTAAGGAAGAACTCCTCTTGGTGTATCTCCCTGTCCTCCTGGGCTGAAAGAGGTGTCCTTTTACTTGTGGCACCTTGGGAGAAGTGTGAGCAGAGCACAGGAGTGGCAGCGCAGTGGTGCTCCCTCCGTGGCCCTGTCAGAGCACTGCCTCCCCTTCAGCTCCATCTGACCTGGGAAGCGACTCTGGGAGCTGGCGCTGTCCGAGCTGCCGCCCCTTAGCTGGAAGATGCCGAACTTGTAATTCTGAAATGAAACCCGAGATTTGAGCTGTACCTAAACAATAATTTTAATAGCTCCCCTTTTAGGTGTGGGACACTAATTGGTTGGTATTGATAGTGCGGTAACTGAACATGCATCGTTGAAGTCTATTGTTGCATCGCTTTGTTTAAATCTGCAGTACATCGCCAGCAGCAGTATGCTGACGGAAAACTGTCACAACAGCGATCACTGCAATCTGGGAGTTAAGTTTGACTGAAACATATGTCTTCAATTTTAATAGCTCAGCTTCCCAGATGCCCTAGAGGAGAATATTGCCTGAGAAGGAGCTTTTCATGTAAGAATAATTTGTGTTAAGTAGCTCAGTGATCTGTTTGTTAGGTTAAAGCTGACAGTTTGTTTATATTTCTAAAGGGGTATGATGAATGGGGGAGAAGTTGATGCTAATTAGCCTAAATTGTTCCTAAGAATGCAGAGCACTTTGCCAGTTTCATTGTTTCTGTTTCTTTGCACATTTTCAATAATTGAATGGAGCTCAGACCATTCATCATAATTTTAGGTAAGATGGAAATAAATGAATATAGCACGGGCCAGCCTGTACGATGGAAGATGTCACTTTAGAGGTCAATTAGGTAAGACATCAAACTAGGACTAACGCTGCATTTTCTAATCCGATTGTATAAATATAGCAAATGTGAGTGTTTTCATCCAAGGAATTAATTCTCTCTGTCATGATACTAGTATTAAGGTTTTCTTCTTGAAAACCTGCTTTGGCTTATTAGCATAATGTTTTTGTCTTAGACTTTAACTGCTACCTTGAGGTATGAACCTCTGACACTCTATGAGAAAATGTGCTGCTTTTCAGTATACTGTGTATCGGATACAATAAATCTAAAAACTGCTCTTGGGAGAACAAACAAAAGTGTTGGTCAGGTGTGATTGCAGGCGGTGTTAGCAGAAGGGACTGAAATGAATCAGATATATGGCAAATGCAACAGTGGAGAACTTTTTAATATTATTCACTTGACTTTACATAGCATGTTGTGTTTCCCTTTGTTTTAGGTTTGGGGAATGTAACTGCTCAAATTCAAAACATCCTGTCCATATGCAGAAGGATAATTTTATAAGAATGTATATTTTGTATTTTATTCCTTGATAAATTGAGCTGAGATTTGGGGGGTGGGGACCTGGAATGTTAACTTTTTAGGCCTTATACAAGACCATTCTTTTTTAATTTATGCACATATAATACCACAGGAAGAGATGGTATAAATTTGTGGACTGTGGAGAATGAGTGAACATTTTTGAATCAGGATCTTTAAAAGGGGTGAAATTTGAGTATGATTAAGTTAGGAAAAAGGCTCGCTTACGGCGGAAGTCAGAGACTCTGTATACATTATAGGCATGTCATGGCTTTTAAAAAGTTATGTTAGACTTCTATACAAATTGTGAAGGAATTTGTATAACCCCAAACAAAATTCTGTGTGGTTCTGAACTCTTGCAAAGTACAAAATAAAATGAAATGAAATAAAAAGGAGCGAAATAATAATAGTAGTTAGTATTCCGGTCAGGAGTGAGTGTTGCTGTAGGGCAGGCTGGTAGTTTACACTGCACGGGTGTTTTGTTGGTCACTAATTTTCTTGGAAGGAAATGATCCCATGGCTTATGCTATCCGCGTTTGTGCATATTTGCCCTATAATTGGCATTTACTAAGGGGACTTTTGGTTTGATGGATGACTGTCAGGGTATAGCCTGCTAGCTTTGATGCGGATTGCTTTTGCATGAGGTTTTTTTACATTAACTCATTAGAAACTCTGCTCTGCTTCAACATGCTCTTTATTTACCTTCTGAAAATGTGAGACTTTTCAGCCAAGTTCCAAGGGACTTAGTGTGGTTTTATTTGCATATCAGTGCTTTAATTTGTACAGATGAAAGTTATGTTATTTGGATATAGCAGAAAAATTGTAGATTATCACCCTTAAAACTTACAAAAGGTTCATCTAATCAGTTTAATTAGCTATCTTTGAAATGCTAAGCCACTAGTGAAGTATCTTTAGTGTATAACATTAACTTCTGTGTTCCTGAATTTTGTTGTTGATTTTTTATGTTTTGTTTTTTAAAGGGGGGGAAAAGCAAGCAAAATCCAGCCCCATAAAACAGCAGGTATAGTAATATTTTCACAGCAGGTCGATATTCAATGAATGCTCAGCAAATCCAGGATTGGTGTCTGAGACATATTAGTGCTTTCTTCAAGGTTGGATTGATTTGGTCTTTTCCTGTAATGTATCTGGGACATAGGACTGTTAATTAGATTAATTAACTATAACGTGATTTATAAGGCACTTATAATACAACTATGGTTACCAGTATATTTAATCCCATTGCCACATTTTGATTTGACATTTAGAAAAGCATAGAGAAGAAATGGAAGTTGTGCGTGCTGATGCTGTCACTTTGTGAAGGTTCCTTTAATAAAACATTTTCTCTACAAATAGCTGTGCAAAGGAGAACCATATCTTGCTACACTGAGCAGTGCCTCTCTTAACATGAAGAAAGAATTAGAACATGCAGCAGGTTAAATTCTTTCTTTGGGTTCACAAAGCTAGAAGGGCAATTCATAGAGAACTTTCTGCTTTTCGGTTTCCCATTGTTTACTGCCTTGATTTTTTTAATAAGGTACTGCATATCAAGTTTGCTACCCTAAAAAAAAATCAACAGAAATGGCAGACATTTATTTGTAAACTCCTGATTTTTTTGTTTGTTTGTTTTGGTATGGATTGGTTTGGTTTTAGTTGATGGGTGGATACAGTGTAATATATTATTTCTTACAAGGCATTGTAAATGTAAATGTAGAGTAAGAAACACCACTGAAATTCCAGATTGTTTGGGTCTGCAGAGTAAGTTGACAGAGTAATGTAATGTGTCCTTTTTTTTTTTTTTTTTTTTTTTTTTTTCCTGAAATGCAAGAAGTTTGTGAAGGATCTGAAATTTATTTGGGTTGATCCCAACATGAAATGATTAATTTATTCCCAGTCCTGTAAATTACTTTTGCATGTTTTCAACTTGCTTGAACAGATTCTCTGGACCAACTGACATACTCAAGTCTAATCATTTTTTCAAGGGTTTGCAAGCTCACAGCTCTTTTGCTTGTCCATTCTGGTTGCCGTAATTAGCTGTTGCTGTCTGAAGTCTGCTTGAATGTGACTTTTTTGTTAATTACAAGTAGTCTTGACTCTGTCATGAGGAACTAATTTCTGCTTCTAGTAGGAAGACTTCTATGAGTATATAAAGAACATATTAACAACGTATAATCCTATTCTTATGAATTTGTGGATTAAAAGACCTATTAACCTCACTGAACTGGAAAAAAGTTCACTGACAGTGTTTGAAATGTTCAGCTCCCTGTTATTTATTTTTCATGGCTTGGTATAGTACCCACAAGATATCAATGCCAGAAGAAAATGAAACTACGTGACCAAATATTTTGTTTGTTTAATTTTAAAAATTAACTTCGTCTTTTACCCTTGCCTAGGGGTAGCAGGGAGTGGGGAGCAATAGATTTGGCAGAAGAGTATTTATCCATGATTTAAGCTTTTCATTTCCATCTTGAGAGAGACTTCAAATACAAACTTTTGCTTGAATGAATAATGTTGTTGTGGTTGTGATGCCAGTAAAAGACAGGCAAGGTTTATACAGTCATCAGACTCAGGCAAGGGAAAACAAATGATCAGTTGCTTATTCATTGCTTGTTTTGAGTAAAAATCCAATATAAGTTTTTTACAAGTAAGCACAATAACACAAAAGGAAAAGTTTTTGCTGTTTAAGGAGTTTTATTTTCTTCACAAGAGGACTATCAGGTTGTTCTTTACTGAACTTGACCAGCCCCAAGTAGCTGGTGAGGAAGGTATCCCCTTCCTTATACATAATGAATAAACAAATGAGGAGGAAGACACAATTTATTTACATTCATTTCTGTGGCTTATTTGACTAAGGAGATTTGTCTAATAATAAATGCAGAAGACTGCAAGTCAGACTTCCTAGGTTTGTTTGCTTTCTGGGTTCTTCAGCTGCTGCTGTACTCTGTGGCTGTTTCAGCATTGGTACTGCCACTCAGAATGGGACAATGGTTAAGGGCGGGAGAGGAAAAAAAAAAGACTTCATTGGATGGGCCATAAGATATACATATTGGTCTATTTCTATCCTAAAACATTTCTCAAGGTCCATCTAAAGGATCAGGGAGTTTTTAAAGGGTATGTTCCAGAAGTTGGCTGGTAGACAAGTTTCTTGTGGTTGATCAGACTGTACTTTAATGAACTGGAAGTAGTTTTTCAAAGCTGAGAAACTGTACTGTACATCCTACTCTCTACCTACCACCCCTCCTCTTCTGCTTTTGTCTCCACGTGTTCTGTCAGATGCTAGACTGTTTTGAACTCCCTCTTCCCTCATCATTTCTTCTGTTCTCCACATGAGCCAATGTAGTGAGTGGTTCATATAGGCAAGTAAGTGAGGGAAAGCGTATGTGGGCTCTTTGCAGGGGTCAGCTGAGTATGGGGTTGAGAAATCTTTAGTGGCTTGAGTGCCCCAGACCAATGCATGGCACCAGGAGGCCTCTTTGTAAATTGAAACATTAGCAGTTTTGAGCTGCCTCCATCAGCCTTGCTGAAGCTTAGAACTTGCTCGTTTATGTTCCTGAAAACCCAAACTATCTCCCTTCCTTCAGCCTTTTACATTATGTTCCTACCTGCTTAGGTCCACACCTGTGACTTATTTGAAGGACAAGAATGCTGATTAATTATATCACAGAGGGGCCACTCTTTAAAAGTCACTGCTGTCCTGGCTAGTTAGTATTGAGTCACATATTGAGTCAGACCTAAAACTGTAGGATCAGGGCTGTCTCAAGCAACACCTGTGGTATAGAATAGGCAAAATGTGCTAAATGCAAATCTCAGTGTCAATGATCTGTTTTCTCTGCTTTAAGTTTCCCCTGAATCTTTTGAAAAGGTATCAAAGGTCATGATCTCACATATATGAGGACCACAAATCCCATTGGGCACCACAGGGTTGAAATGAACTAGGATCTTCATCAAACACACAGCCTTATAAATACTGAGGTAGAGAGAAGAGGTCTCGTGCTATCAATGTCCTTGATAGGGATACTTTGCCAGGCTTAGCAATATCAACTGCTCATTCAAAAGATTTCTTCTGCCCCCTCTGGTTTGAACAAGTACCTCACTTGTAGTTGCAGAATTTTGCAGCTCTCTCATTCTTCAAATATCTGACAGTATCTGCCCTATAACTGACCAACAAAGAAGGGCCCATATCCACAAAGTAAGCTGGTGCTATGCTCTGGCAGCAGGATCCACATTTTTGAATCAGGTACTTTTATTCCCAATAAGTAGAATAGGGAACACTCTAGTGGAAAATGCAGAGAATGAGATTTATATCTTTTGTTCCTATTGAGGAATGAGGCACCCCCTAATTCTGTGGAACAGCTTCAAACAGCTCATCTATGGCCAGAGAGAATAAATATGTTTTTTTCTGCCTCATAACTGAGGCACACTGGTGTTGGCAAGAGCCATGGATTCCAGTTCCTGTTTTAATAGGTGTTTGTTATAACATGTATCAAAAATGCTAAAACTACTGGATCTGGAAATGAATTCCACACCTTTCTGCTTTTGGAGAAGTGCCTCAAGCATTAGCAGTCTTGAGGATCTACTTTCTCTTTACTAAAAGAGAAAGTAGTTTTAGTCTTTGCCTAAAAGATTTTAAGCTGATGTAGAACTGAAGTTCATAGATGGGTGGTAGGGGATGCTGGAGCATCACATTTAGAGGATGCAGCATAGAAACAGACTTCATCTGCCCGCAAAGCCTGCAACATATTAAAGTGTAGATTCTAATGTGTCTTGTCAGATGTTTCAGGCAGAAAGTATGAAGCATTTCTGAGAATCTAAATGTTGACTTCTCTTGCCTGTATCTTCCTTAATTGGGGCCAGAGACTCCCCTAAAAATCACTGAAGTGAAAGGTATTTGAGTATCCAAAAGGGAGCAGGCCTCCTAAGTGCATCCTGGGGATCTGAATGTAAATTTCTGTGTGACTCTAGCTCTCAAACCATTGTGCAAGTGATTCCTTGGCAGGGGGGTTCTTTTGAAAATCTCTGGTGTTCGGGTAACCTGCTGCCATTGCAACCTGGTAAACCGGGAACCAGAAATTGGTATGGTACGCATTGGTACATTGCACATGTATACCCACTGTGTGCATGTATACCTAATGTGTACCCATTGATACAGGTATATGTAAAAATTCAGCTTAGAAGTTTGCACAGGTATTGCTAAATCTACTACTACACAGCAACAGCTAAGGAAATGCTTTTAAAAATAACTTTTAAAATGCTAAAAAATCATTTAGAAGTAGTCCAAATGTTTCACAAGTTTGGTTGAGGAATCCAGTGCACCTGTCAAGCTTTGAAAATTGATTGAACAGGAAAATTTGGGGTGCAGGTCTTAATTTGGTATGAAATCACCCAGTACACGAGAGCTCAGCCTGAGCTGGCCAGACCAGCTCCACCTCCTCTCAGCTGTAACAAATACGTTGTGAAGTCTACATCTGAGCATGTGCCCTGCTGCCAGTTACAACCTCCACAACCCAGTGGCTATTCCATACAGAGGGATGAAAAACACTGGCGGAAAGTTAGGAGGAAGTATTAAACTAAAAATTTTCTTGTTGTGGTGGAATTAGAAAGAAGAAAAACATCATTGCTACGCAGCTGTTTACAGCATGGCAACAAACATCCTTTTGTTTATTCAGGGACTATACAGGAAATCTTTCTGTCCTCACTGCCTTTGCTTGTCAGGCATACAGAAGCCGTGTTTAAGCTAGTAGACCTGGAAGCATTTCCAGCCTCTGGGGTCTGGGCATGTCCGACTCTGACCTCATCTCATATTGCAGCAAAACTCAAGCATGAACTAAGCTTTCTGCCTCACCCTTCAGCCTCGTATCCCTACAGTGGCCCGAGACCCAGCTTTCTACCAGTTCCCTTCTCCTTCCTGCTGTCCCCCCAGGTGCTATTGATTGATGGGAGGGAAACCTGAGCATGAGGCCAGATGGGAGCCAGACCACGCAATAGCTGATCAGCCTGATTTGGTTGATCGGGAGACCAAGGTACTCTGTAGCATCAAATGCTCCCTACTAGGTGCCTGGTATGTTAGCTGCTGTGCAGACAGAAAGTGACTCATGAGCAGGACTACTCCTGCTTCCCTACCTGTGATCTTAGCCTGCAGAGGAAGTTTCTTATGCTCTTACCATGTATTTATCAAAGAGCGTGTGATCTACTTGGAGGCTTCGGAAATGACCTCTCTAAATGGCAAACAACTTTGATTTTTTTATATGGACGAGAACCAATAAAGATGTATGCAAGAGTACATTTTCATACAGTTCAGTAAACTGCTAAAATGATACAGAGGCACTTGTTACATCTTAATGTCCTAGGATGACAGGCTGAGTCCTTTCTTTTATATGTAGAAAAATTTAAGGGAGAAGCCCTTTGGTTGTAGCAGGTTGTAGCCATTTCCCCCAAACCAGGACAGTGAAGAGAACAGCATTTGTAGAAAAGAAAGTCTTCTCCAGGGAAATTACTGTAGGTTACACCCAGTTGAGAGACAGTAGTATGAATATACAGTATGAAATCTGATTAAAAAGAGTTAATGTTACATACATGCATAGGGAAATCATGGAATAATTTTAGTCAACTGAGGAAGGATAATTTCTAGCAAGTCTCTAATGTGCTTATTTAAAATGTGAATTATGTTAACTAGTACTTACCACTGTTAGAAAGCTGTGGAGATATTCATATGGCTGTATTCATAAGTGAAAAATGAAAAATTGTTTGGGTTAAAAAATAATGTGAACACTTCCAAATTTCGGACCAGACAAAAGAAAAAAGTTACCCATTTGAAATCTAGAGAACTTTACAATGCTGCAAGTAAGTAAAAGCAGATGTTGTAAAGTTTAGAAAATCAAGACATTATTTTCCTGTTTCCACTGAATATTTCTAAACACATTATAAATAAGCTTTGAAGTAATACAAAATACTGTGTTTGTTTTGCTGATAGCATCGTTTTATAAAAAACTTTATCAATGCTTGTTTAAGTTATAGACTAAATGATATCTCTGTGGTTAAACTGGCTGTATCTCTTGCAAATACAATGTTAAACTACTTGCAGTGTCTGAGCCCTTCAAAAGCCTATCTGATCTTTTGAGTTTAATTTTAAACAGATTAAATATTGTCTGTTTGCAGAATGTAAAAAATAAGCTAAAATCTTTGCAAGTTCCTCAAAATAATATGATTTTCTTTTGTTGCTCTAAAATGTCATTTTAAATCAGTAAGTCATTCTAAAACATTTACCTATCTAAGCCAGTAAAACATTTTTAGTGTTTAGCTAATTGTTTCTAGGCATACGCTTTACTTTCAATAAATATTGAGACTTTAATATGCAAATAAATTGATCTTAATCTGTATTTGTCAGTGATTCTAAAAGACACCTATTAAAGGTAATGTGCACTTTTATGTACTATTAAAAAGCAACCACTGAGTAACAAATTTGCTGTGTTGTAAGGTCTGTATCTATTAGATGAAGCAAAGTGTTTCCAAGCAGTATTGTGTGTGTGTATCCAAGCAACATGGGGATTAAAGGCAGAGTGCAATTGCAACTTCATTGAATCATCTCCGGTAAGTAGCCAGCTTTGGTTTGAAAATCAGTCCTTAATGACAATATTATCATTCCTCAATTAGCGAGTCCTGAGGAGACTGGCTGTTGAGATGACAAAGGAAAAAGCAATCTTGATATTTGTCACACTATATGAATATTCATCACACAGTATTAATAATCCTTCACACTCAGGGTATTCACTTCTTATAGCAGTAGGTCCTGAGGTTGAGAAGGGAAAAGGAGGATGTGTTTTCTCAGTCTTTACCATTTCCAGTGCAAGTTTCCTGTCGGGCAGGTACATAAACTGCAGCCAGTTGCTTTTGATTAGCTGATCAGGTGAGAATAGACTTCTTTACTGACATGCTTGATTAGCCTACTGTCAGAAACTGTGATCTTCCAAGATTTCTTAAAATATTTGGGGCCTGAGATTTGAGTGTACTGTCTCAAACCAGAATTTTGTTTGTTCTCTGCAAAATTTTCATACACATAGACCCATTTGCATACCTAAATGTCAGAGAGGGTGTATTATAAGAGCATGTATGCAGGTGCAAATACCATATGCAGCATGCAAGCAAATTAATCCCAGGTGATTTTAGACACCTATATTTGTGTTAGTCATTCTGGGTTCTGTCTATATGCCTTAGGTACAAGTAAGTCTATGTAGGGTGTGCTTCATCTGACCTGTGTTAGGTAGCTTTGTTAGGGTGATTCAAACCATGCAAAACAGTCCTTATTTCTCTGACTGTGCAGGGAGTCTTATCAATTAGCTCACAAATAGACATCTGTGTTGGTTCAAAGGAACTTCCTTACATGTATCCATACTTTGAATAACTGTTTTCCTCTATTTATAGTTATTATACTTTTCTGGATTCCTATAATTTTTAAGTAGGGAAATACTACTCTTTTTTAACTTATTCTATCTGTAAATTACTTGAACATAAATTGTCATAGCAGGAGTTTATAGAATAGTAGTAAATGCAGATTTGGGACACTGGCCTCAAGATTTGAGACAGCTCACTTCCCTGAAAACAGTTCAGCTATATGTGGACCCTTTTTTGCTGCCAGAAATAATCATGTTTTGATATCTAATCAGCTCTTAATTACCTAGGGTAAGGACTGAAATAACCCCAGTGTGAAGCCACAGGAAACAGGCAAATTAAGCCATAGGAATGTGCAATGAGGGTTCCGTGGAGCGATGAAACAAATTTTGGTGACCATAACAGCAGATGTAAAGGCAGATGACCTAGAGATGAGGTAGAGCTCTGCACTGGTACAGCTCTGGACCTAAACTGGCTCAGTCCTAAATTAGTTTTGGGTTGGTGCAGCCCTGCTTCTATGAAACTGCTCCCAGATCAGAGGCTATTGACTATGCTATGTGTCATGCACCATACTGTATATATTGCATGAGTGAGAACGCAGTGATGGAACATAGAAATAGTGAAAAAATATCGTATTACCTTTTCTCTTCATTTGTGTAATTATCCCATAAGTATTCCTATAGCTGACAGTATGTATGAAATCTCTTTTCCTCTGTCAAGACATATATGACATGTCTGCCTACTGCCTTTAACTTCTTTTTATATGTGTTAATCCAATTATGTCATTTTCCAAAGCAAGATATTTGTCAGCATGCAGGACCTTTTCAATCGAAACATCACCAGCACTCTACTACTGACCTAGTTGTGTTTCTGTAATTTCTATTTCCATTCACTCCTTGACCCCAGTCAGCACTCCAAGTAGGTCAAACCATGGCAAGTGTTTGCCTGAACTGGTTACTGAAATTGTAAGCTCCTGCTGTATCTGTAGGCTATTTCTCACTAGGACCTCTAGATTTTGTTGTTGTTTGTTTAATTTTTACTGTAGCGTATAGGTACTAGCATAATGAAAATAGCAAAAGTACACAGTTGGACTGAGAACTTGAATGAAGCACAACTTATATCACATGCGCCAACATTCAGTGATCAAAAGGTAATTTAATTTGGCCTTCCGATAAACTAACTTTTGGTTTTAAAGACATAATGATTAAAAAAGGTCAGGATGAAAGGAAGAGTGTTCAAAATATTCATGAGAACCACGTACTATGAGGAAAATCTTCATTGCTGTGCTGTAAATGCTTTTTTTTTTTTTTTTAATGGAAAAGTTTTAAAAGCAATATTGAAGTAATTTTTAATGAATAAATTTTATTAGTATTCTTTGTCTCTCTTTGCATGAATTGCCAAATTGCAGGATTTACTCTTGTTTTCAGAAAAGAAATCCAGAATTCACTTAAATGAAAAAAATACATAATGTACATATATGGTATTAATAGAGCTTTTCTCACCTTTAATCTTCACAAAGAAATGTGTGGGCAGAGTCATCAATGGTTTACAGGATATTTCAGATATATTTATAAACACATGTGGTTATAGTAGTTTTGTTTAATAATAAAATGTTTGGGGGTTTATTTATGAGCATTGTTACTACATTCAGGAGGTAGGTTTATTAAGTTGCAGTGAAAACAATAATTAGACTAACTGCTGTAATCCTTGCTGTTGCAGAAGTACATCACAGTACCTTTCTTTTTTTTTTTCCTTTCTTTTTTGTAGGTTATAGTAGATATCCTCAGCTTCACTCAGCTTCATTCCATATATGTTCATGTTTGCACAGGAGCTTAAATAAGCAATGATATCACACAATTCATACTGGTATTCAGAAGTACATAACTTGTTTTCAGCATAACCTACATTTCTTCACATTGTACCACATCCTTAAGTAGGCTATGGTATAAAACAATGCTATGCATTAGCTTTTTCTGCAACAAGACTTGCTTCTCACCTCTTTCCTTGTAATTATTTGCCTGGCCTTCTGGACTGTTCTGGCTTTACCATTCCTTTTATTGTGTTAATTTCAGGTCTTTCCTTCAGGAAGGACATCTCTGAAAAGCTTCCCATAAAGAAGACTTTGCCAGAACTTTTGAAAAGCAAAGAACTCTGTGTTTTAGTATGACTTGAGTCTAGACATCATGATGTGTTTTTCATCACCAAAAATGTGGGCCTTGCTAAATGATAGGGTAAATTAATTAAGAATATGCAGTAACTATCCATGTTGAATAAGATGATAATATTTCTGAGTCCCTTCCAACTCAGGGTATTCTATGATTCCAATGACAGAAATAAAAGCAAGATAATTCATTCTGAAGCTAGGGGGGAACGTTTTCTCAAAAGGACAAAGAAAATTAAATTCTGATACTGATCAATGGAGAAAGAGATGGGCGTAATTCAGAGTTGGATTAAGATTTTATTTTGTTTGCTTATCGAAGAGGACCTTGAAGACATCTGCAGTTGCTGGACAGGAAAACAGTCTGAGTTAAAACAGAGTCAAACCTACTTTGTAAGCCATTTTCCATTTTAATATTTTCCAGTTTATAAATGTTTATAAGTTGAGACCTCATATAGTACCTCTTTCAATAGTATTTTTCTCAAATCCTTGGAGTTCTTAAGTCCTGTCTGGAGCACTGTAAGAACAGCTTACAGAACAAGCATACAGTGTGAACACCTTTACTGGTTTACCTCTTCATGAGATGCCTTCCTGTTCGAAGTTCTAAGAAGTCATGTCCTGGAGATCTAATTGTGAAATACCTTGACCTGTATAGCTCATCAGGACATAATAGTGGTGCTTTCACAGTTTCCTATTTTCCTATTTCTGTTCCTTTTTTTTTTTTTTTTTTTTTTTTTCTTAAAGGTAGAACAATATAATGTAGCATTCCTTTTGCAAATGCATTTCTTGTTTGTCACATGGAAGAAGAATCTTATAAATAATAAAGTAACTCCGTTATATTTTAAGCCATAAATGCAAAATCATAGCAAAACCAAGACTGCACTTCTAGGTAGACTGTCTGAATTAAAAAACAAGCCAACCTAAAACAGAAGGCTCCCTAAAGTAGGAAACTCTTGGATACAATAACAGTTCCAACACATTCAAATATATATGGATATTCTTTTCTGTCTATGCCTTTGTATACTCAGCTGCATACTTTAGTTTCCTCACAGTAGTCAAATTTGTCACCAATCCTGAAATTAGTTTTTCCAAATTGTGATATATGTTCAGCTTCCTCCTAAAATTGAGCCCAGCCTGGAGTCAGGGCTCCAGGTATGTTTGCATGCACAGCTTGCTGCTGATGTTCTCTTTGTTCTTTGAAGGGAAACTTCCAACTGTAACTGCATTAGCATATTGATGCTATAGCATTTTATCACAACTTAAAACAGCATCATATGTTTTATTTGTATACATGAATAAAGTGGTGTTAGGGCTGTAACATTAAATCAGAGTAATTAAGGTTTTTGAGGAAGAGACACACTTCGGTGTCTCCTAGCTAGGTCTGATAAATTTAATTTATTCACTTTCCAGGAAGACCTTCATGTAGAGGCTCACTTTTCTCAGTATTGGGTGTGTTGGGTCTGGGAGGGATCTTGTCATCCATTTTTTTTTTTTTTTTAATGGTTAAATTGCTCATATATTTCACTGAGTATTTATAGAAAAGAGGACTGAAGAATTATACCTAGCATTTGGCATGGAAGATATTTGGTATTTGCCTAAATTAGTTTTCCAGCTATGGAAGAGGAGGGTGGTTATTTTTTGTTTGTGTTTTGTTGGTTTGTTTTCATAGAACCCTTTTCTACTTCCTTTCTCAGTGCAAGGATGCACAGTGCAGATTTTTTTGTGAACTAAGGAGTAATTTTGTCTACAATTTCTCTTATTTGCTTCACTGGTAGCACATTGCTGGTTTGCTGTACAATTCATCTTTAACTACACTGACTAAAGGACTGATGCTCATTCTTTGTTGCCAAAGCGTTTATATATGCCACATGTGCAGTGGTGATACCATTGTGACAAATTGCAGAGTCATCTGATAAATTGTATTTACATCCACCTTTGACCACCTCACCTGCTTTCTGCCACTAATCTATCTCCACTGGGATTTATTCAACATTCCAAAGCTTGGAGCAGCTTCAAACATCTGCTAATTTAAAAAAAAATAAAAAAATCAACCTGCCAAAGAAAAATTTCCTGCCTTTCTCCTAGCCAACGAAGTACTTTCTGCCTCCAAAAAATACACTGGCCTATGTGAAAAACTGGACAGTAATCAGTTTTACACCCATCTCAAAGGTTAGTATTTTGCAAGCCTTCACATTTTGGACACTTCTGACTTGGGTAGGATACACTGTCTGTCCTGAGATACTCAACTTTAAAATTTGAACACTTTTATTTACAA
This sequence comes from Aythya ferina, assembly GCF_964211825.1. Classification (NCBI taxonomy): domain Eukaryota; kingdom Metazoa; phylum Chordata; class Aves; order Anseriformes; family Anatidae; genus Aythya; species Aythya ferina. Next base: position 40,995,205 of record NC_140301.1, read on the forward strand.
AATTCTGATGATGGAGTACAGTTGATTTTAGTTCATACGTGCAAAGGTAGCCACTATGCACACTGCTGTCAGTAAAAACAATGTTGGGCTGCTGAGTAGTTGAAAAAAAAATCTTCACTTATGGTACAGGTATTTTTTGCTGGGAGTTCTGGCCTGGGTTTACTTCTAGTACTTTGTGTCATAATTATATTGGTGTCTGTTATTAACATTTGTTAAAGGCTTTATGGCTATTCAGTCTTTGGAAGGCTGTAACTTAATTCTAGCAGGACATTGTATTGACAGAGTTTATATTTGAGCTTTGATAGATTCACATGCTTAATCATAGACCTATATTTTAACTTGACATAAGTAATTTACTTCAGAACTAACCCCTGAATCAAGATGTTAGTTGGCTTTTGAACAACCTTCTCAACCTAAGACACAGGCCATTTAGTCCTTGTTAATGGCAGAACTTAAGGGGAGCATGAAACAAGTGGCTTCACAAAGCAGTTAGATATTTGCAGCTGCACTTTATGAACTGCTGGGTTAATGCTTCTGAGGAGAAGAGCTAAATAGGTGACTTCTAAAATGAAAAAAATGAGAGCACCAGTAAATATGTGCAATGGTTTGGGACAGCAGCCCGACATCTGTGGTATGAAGAGTTGGCCCGGGAATATGCTGCAACAGGCTGCGCTTTATAATCTGCAGTATTCTTGGCTCCATCATCTTATTCAACAATAAAAATTAATGTGCAATAAAATGTTTGATAGTCACCTTCATTGTGAAAATATGATCACATGTGGAAGTATTTCATAACCCTCTGCAAACATCTTTGATTTTAAAAATGCACTTCTGCACTGGTTTAAAATATTTCTTACTGTCTAACAGAGAAGGTACTTCTGAATATATATATATATATATATATTTTATTTTTTTTTTCAAAAATTGTTCACCCTGCCTCTTCAAACAGACATTTTGAAGAGATCACTATTTTTGTGACTCAACCAAAGTGTGTGAAATCTTTGTTGTGCTGTATCAAGCTGTTAAACAGGCCTCTTGCTAGCTGAATACATTCTTTTTTTTTAAATTGTTGGAGATACTGGAACATATAGAGAAGTAAACAAGAATAAGCCTCTTTAATTAATGGTAGAAATCCTCAACACACATTTGCCAAGTAGTCACTGGAGGGAAAACACATTTTTTCCACAATAAAATGTAGTTACTGTGAAAAATGCCAGACCAATAAAATTAGAAACTGATGTTTTCTAATTGATTTGTGAGAGTATACTGAGAAACACTAGAAATTACTCATTATTGCTGCTAAATACATATATAATTATAACTGAGACCACCAATAAATGCAAGCAGTGATTTTAGAATTCATATTTACAGTATACTTTTACAATCCATTTATCATATGACAATACAAATACTGTTGTGGCAAGAAGAGGACTCATCAATAAGACTTTGGAAATCTGATTTTATTTATTTATTTGTTTATTAACTATCAGTCTCTGATGAAATTCTTGTTTCTGACATACCCGCACAAAGCCTTCTGTGTTATTTAGGCCTTGTTTTAATGTAATGAGTTGTGCTTAAGATGGATAGGGTCTTGCACAAGTGAATATGGCAAACTTGAAATTAATCACTTAATTTCCCCTTAAAAAAGGGAGGGGAGTATGGAGGCAGGGAAGGGAATGGATGAAATAGCAAAAAATAATGATATGAACTGAAATCAAATGTTTGTAGATGAAATAGGAACTGAGAATTTTTTTTTTCTTCTTTTTTTTTTTACTTTTTTTTTTTTTTTTTACTTCTGTTGGTGTAAGGTCCCCTGGGATTTAAATATCTTTTAAATCTATATTTGTCAAGGATCAAATTTTCCCAAAGATAACATTGTAATTGGCATGTGTGAAGAATCACTTCTGTGAGTAGAAAACATTTATTTATCTTTTAAGTATTTGTCAGTGCTTTGTGTTTCTCTGAAACTGTTCTACAATCCTTGCTCTGCTTCTTGCATTAAGTAAGTAAATAAATAAATAAATAAATAAATCTGGGAAGACAGCAAAGAAAAGATATTCTGAATTATTTTAAGTTACTAGGTATATTTTGAAAGTAATATTTAACTTTGGGATTGTTAGTATATACGCACATATATATGTCTATATGTCCACACATATATACATACATGTAAACATACTCAAAGTTAAGCATTGCATGCATATATTGCACTACACTGTATAGGGATGAGGAGCTTTATAGCTGTGCCAGAATTTTTAAGTGTTGTGTTTCCCTATTTAGTGTACTCTTTGGATAGTGTCTAGAGATCAGTTGCTAGATCAGTTGCTGGGATGTGGGTGTTTTTTTTTTGTTGTTTTTTTCTTTTAAGGTTTAATGTAATATTTCTGCTGTTCCTGGAAATCAGGGGAAACACTTAGCTGTTTACTTAATTGTGCTTTTAACCTGCCATGTGGCAGCAGAAGCAAGGAAATTTCACATTCTGCACTCTGCTGTCAGCTTCAAAAACACATCAACAAGTCTAGGGTATCAAATTCACACGTCTGTTTTTCCATGGCAAATAAGGGTTACTTGGAGTGTAATAGCAAAGGAGAAACAAGGTGGTCAAAATGGTTTTGAAAAGAAGCTACTTTTAGTATTGACTTGTTTGCAAATAACTATTTCAATAATCTCATCCTTTGTCATTTGTGCTAAAGTAATGTGCGGTATTTGACTGACAATATCCTAAAACCTTCTGATCTCTCTTCTAGCTAATGTTAATGGAAGTCTTCTGTAGGACATTGACTGCTTTGATTGACTGCAATGAAGTTGAGTGTCACTCAGTGCATCATTGCCAACCGCATTGTGTGCCTGGGACGTGCACGCATTTACACTCTCTCATTTGTCTTTTTAGTACCATCTTGAATCATTTTGGATCCTTTGCTCCTCAACAATTCTTACAGCTGGGTTTGCCCTTGACTCTCTGTAAGCAGGTTGACAAAGTTGTGGCATAACCTGTGAAATGGTGCATGCCATGGCAATTTTTCTACACAATTAGCTAGTTTTATACATGCTATGATTCTGTTCATCTGCAGCTTGGTATTAAATAGTGCTGGTAAATTTAGATCGCTGCATTACAGTTAAATATCTATATTATAGAAATCTATGTTCAAGTCAATTGTAAATTCTTGGTGTATTTTTATTTGGTATTTTCTGTTTCTTCTGTGAAAAATGTCTTTCATCGCTGGGAGCTGATGGTCCACCTACCTGCTCATCTGCCCTAATCCCCACCAGAAAAGTGAGAAAGGATGGACAGGAAAAGTGCAACAGGGATAGCAAGAAATAGGAAAGAGGGAATGAGAATGGAAGAGAAAACAAGATAAAACCTGGGTTTCATTGAATTATGTGTTCATTTTGATTACAGATTGATCTGTCCTCCATTGAAATTAATGAGAGTCTGTTAGAATTACATTTATTTAATTGGATTCAGGTGTCATTTGCTAAACTGCACTTATTTACAGATACCTTCAATATTTTCAAATACCTGCAGTGTCTTTTGGAATGGAGAGTTGTAGAAGAATTCTGTTGATAAATGTTGAATTAAGTTGTTGGGATACTGACAATTTTAGAATCATATTTTCAACAAATGTCAAAACTTCCATTTAATTTAAATTATTACAGTATTTTAAAAAATAATATACATCTGTTGTTTTTGTTTACTGAATTGTTGATATTCTTCTCAAGTACCAAATGTTGAGGGATCTAGCTCTGTTTTTCTGTAGTCTGCTTTGATCTCAATGTTTAAATGCCATAGTACTAGGGTTAGAAAAACTGTGCAAAAGTCCTTACACAAATTCTGTGTTCCATTCTATGTTTATGGAAACAGAACATTCTGATTGTAGGTTTTGGAAACGTTTGTTTTTTCATATATAAATTTAGGACCAGAACTGGAGAGTCCTCCTTTATTAAGTCCTTTAATAAATATATATTTTTTAATTTCATTCCACTGCATGATGATTATTTTGCCTTGAATTTCAATTGGTGAACAGGTTAAAAAAAAAAAGGCATCAAAAATATTTCTTTAATATAACATATTGTGGCTTTGCAAGAAGAGAATGGAGGTGTTTTGATAATGAAATGTGTGGCATTTCCTGTTGGTTGAAATTTAGGTTTGCTTACTAAGTTAATATTTAATGTTATCATTGGCAAGGCAAACTTCTGTAGGAAAATATCAGTGCAAATTTTACTAGTGAGATGGGAGTACAGGCCATAAAAATTCTCAGTTTCCCTTTTAAAAACTTAATCCATTTGTCCAACAGGAATGAATACAGAAGGACTAGAGGTTTTGAACTTCCCTCACATCTGGGTATAGCAGTGTATTTTGACTCCAAGCACAATAAAACAATCGTACTTGCTGGTGGTATATGACATAATGACCCAAATATGTTTTTAAAAAATCATTTATTGCTGTACATAAACAGCTAAGTTAGCACAAGGGATGATAAAATAACATTGGTAATTCTTCCTTTAGCTGGGAACCATTGGTGGCCCATTAGGATTCCAGATGTAGCCATGTGTGCTTTTCCATTTGTTTTCTAATGTCTAGTGCTTGGACCCTTGGTACCTTGGCTGTGGTTGTCAAGTGTGTTGGCTTTTCAGCTTGAGGTCTTCCTGGAGAAACATACTGGCCTAGCTAATAGCTATAAAGCAGCTTATTGTCTTGGGCCTAGTTTGTTGGGACTAGCTGGAGTGAGGGCAGCTTCCTGTCAAAGGTCAAACACCGGCTTGACCCAGTTTTCTATAGAAAACACTTGCAACTGGACCTCAAAATCTAGGCTTTAAAATATAAGTAACAAGATGTTTAAAAAAAAAATTTAAAAGACAGCAATCAGTGACAACCCATATCTGCTAAGAGTGTATTGGATTGTATTCAAGTATTATATGTGGAAAACATTTTCTAATTTTTTTTGCAGGCATTAACTTAAAGTACTAAAATGGAATAATGAAAGAGGAAAAAAATGCTAGAGAAAGTACCAATGATACTCAAATAAAACCTTCACTTTATTTTGTGTGAGTTAGGAGCCACAGCTGTCTTTAGCTATTGATATTCTTGTGATGTTGTTGATTTAAGACAAAACATTTAGCACAGCAGACTTACATTAAGCAAAGGCATGGTAAGAACAGGACTGCTGTAAAATTAAAGTCAATGTGTTGGTACTTGTTTACGTAAGGGCAGACTGTCAAAATTGTTGACTTGCTTAGTCCAGCCGAGTTCCCTGTGACTACTTATGTGAGTAGCTCTCATCTAGGACTAATTGTCATTCTGTCCCAACACAATTTCGGGGAGAATATTTGATCAAGCACTGTTCAGTGTCATTACAGCCTATAGTGATATGAATGCTTCTGTTGAAACATAAAATTCAGTGGGCATTTAAAAAATTTAGTTTGAAAAATGATGATTTAAAAAAAAAAACTTTATACATGTGTGTTTGAATAGATCTGAGCCCCAAACAAAGCAGACTGTTTGTATGTGTGTGCACATCCTCACTTTTGCATGTGTATGAATTTTATGTAATCGACTAGCAAAATAATATAATTTTACCTCATTTTTCTATTTTTAAATACCAATAACATCATATACCTCTATTAATTGAGGTCCTTTGCATCATCCATACTAACTGTGTTTACCAACATTAAGAACATTTGGATTTTCTTAGTTTTACATCCACGGGCTTTAAATACTCATGGGAGAATTTTGGAAATATAAACAGATTTAAACATAAGCTAGTCTCAAGCTTTCCATTACAATTAAATTAAGCAATGTAGATTCAATAATAAATTTAGGTGTCTAGCCCCACCACCCTGTGTAAATACAGAACACACAAACAGGAATAAACAGTATTCATCATTCAAGATGCAAAGCACAAAATCATAACCAGAGACCAGCTGTATCTATGCATTTGAGGAAGTGCTGGTGGCAACTGGTTTAGTTCCTGCTTGTGACAATCCAGATTTCTATTACTTTTAGAGCCAGCCAGTGGAACACTGGTGAGAAGTTTTTGGCATGAGTAGTCCAGCTGAAGTCAAAAAGATCAGTTGTGTTTCTTCCCGTTTTCTGTATGATCATTTTGGGAGGGTTGAGGCCCACATTAACCAAGGCATATCTTCCAGCCATGAGGCTTGACAGAGTGAGGACCCTCCCTGTCCCCTGGCAAAGCTTGCAGCAGAGTGTGAGATTCCTGAGGTCATGGCTTGCAAGAAGATAGTTGCTGGGGAGTGGTTAGGGCCATCATATGCAATGGGAAATGTCTTTTTTTTTTTTTTTTTTTCTTCTCTTACTGTTCTCAAAACAGAAAATAGCATTGCTGACCTTTACCAAAATAATTAAGCACTTCAGAAGTGAAATTAGACTGAAATTGGATGGTTGGAAGGGACATAAGTAGAGGGAAAAGATGTTGTAAACAGAAGGCAATGAAATGAAAGGCCCAAGCAGATGAGACTGCAGCCTCATTATGTGGCTCAGGCACCTGAGTAATGAAGAGCACTATGAGTGTAGAGATTTTACTTTATTTTTTGAGCAGAACTGGAGAGAGTTCCTGCTCTTGTAGCTTGTTGTAATACCTAGCTTCTTCCCTAAGCCCTGTATATTTTAATTATGTACAATATTGTTTACTTCTGTACCCATTCCATTTTTAAAATTCCAAATAGTCTATCAAAAGGGCTAAGATTTTGGAAAAAACTGTCAGAAGTCTATGAAGTCTCTTATGCCAGCAGAAAATTCAAAGTAAGTATGGTGGGAAACACTTACTTCAGTATCTTATAATGGTAACAATTTTTGTGGATGTGTCTGACTTGATTTTTCAGTATATTTCTCTGTTAGGTGTATGCTATACCATTAGGTTTCTGTAGAAAAGTGTATGGTGTGCTTTTGTGGAGTGTTACATTGAATTTTTCTCTGCTTTAGCATAAAACTGTAATTGATGCACAAATTTTCTCAAGGAAATTTTTCAATTTTTTGTAGCATGGTGAGTTTTGGTGAAATTTAATCCACTTTAATAGCTAGTACCATGGTTGAATCAATGTGACAGTTCTTTTCTTTGGTCGTTTCTGCTCCAGTATTGTGTTACTACACAATTTCAGAACAGAATAACTCCTTTAGCATATGAAAGATTGAAAACTGGCTAAATCCCATTCTTTTGATGGCTTTTCAAATTAGAAGTCATGTACCTATCAGTAAAATGTTACTTGAGAACCCACTGAGACTGCTAGGTTGGCAAAGGTCTTTGTGGATATTTCTATGTCCTTGTCAAGGTAGGCTACCGAAATCTGCCCAGTTAGAGGATTCTGTGTCGTGTCTGATTCATGTGCAGTGGCATCCAGTGACCAGTCTGCAAATGTTTTGAACTGATTCTCGTAGGAGACAAAGACATTAAATCATTTAAGAAATCCAAGGTGAAGGAAAATGTTTGTTTTCTTTTTTTGCCATTTGCACTCTCTAACCATCAAAGATCAACACAATGATCCAGCAGTACTTTGAGGATTCATGTCGCCCTCGACCTTTCCTGGGCTTAGTCAGAGCCAGCTGCTGTACAGCTGGGCAGTGACTTGCATTATGTGTAAGGACACTTGCAATTTGACATTGCTGATAGCCACATACTGAGATACTGACAGCAGTGTAACATATTTTTAATAATGGAGCCCAAGATTTATTCCCTCTTTTTCAATCATCTTCTATAAAAGTTGAGGAGAAATTCAGAAAAGGTTTTTCTAACTCTTACTGGTGAAGAGTTTTAACGAAGCTACCTCTTCTCTGGATCCTATTACAAAAGAAGCTTTGGAAGCATTGTAGTGCTGAACACTGTGCTCCAGATGTGTGCTGGTGGAGGGAGATGTCATGTAATGCGGATGTCAAAATGGCAAAGGAATCAGGTATTTGCCTCTGTTCATTGTCACAGTAGGTCCTCTATTTTATTATGGCTATCCCTAGCAAAGGCACAAGAAAGAATATGGATTGCAACACACACAAAGTATCAAACAGTAAAAGTCACGTGTTGCTGGATCTTGTCATCACTGTTTAAGAATTTGTCATCTGAAACTTCAAAATATTATTGTAAGACTCATTGCATTCTGACTGCAGGAGTAGCTGCATTTTGGTGTTGGATGAGCTCATCTCTGTGTGTGTCAGTATGTGAAAGCAAAATTTAATGAAGAGGGGAAAACATCATTGATCTTGAAATGAAAGACACTGTGTGAATAGAACAACACAAAATGTCAACAGAATGTTTCTGGGGTTGAAATAACTGTTTCTTCATCTTTTCACCTACTTTCTTTGTTCCACATTTGAATATTCTAAAGGTATAGAAGAATTAGGAAAATTCTGGAGAACTAACTCATGTTTCGTTCTGAATGAAACAGGGAAAATATCAAAGTTTGAAAGAATTAAGTCTACTTCCTGTTAGTATCAATAGAAACTGAAACTTCTGTCTACACCATTTTTGATAAGGAGCAATATCCATGTAATAATGTGTACAAATCGTAGCTTTTTTTTTTTTTTTTTTTTTTTTTTTTTTTTTTTTTCAGAAACAGAAATGAGATTATATGTACAACTGCAAAAAAGATGTCCTTGATACATATGCCACATATGCCAGACTTAAGAGGGGCAGGATCTAGCTGTTTGCCAATGAACAGTCTACATTGGATCTATTGCTATGACAGCCATCATTGAGAAACGATCAATTTTATCATGTTTCAAAAGAGATGGTTACTTGGATATTACAGCAGTCCTTACAGTTGCCTTGTGGAACTGTTTCAATGAATATTCAAGACTCTGTATTTCCCTACAACATACAGAATTAAACAGTAGAACTTAGCGTGAAATACTGGGGAATAGTCATGCTAAAGACCTCTTCTGTATTCCTGTATGGTGTCCAAAGAAGGCTAGATCTCTTCTTAAGAAATGAAACACTCTGGATTGATGCCCTCCATACCAGCATATAACACACTGTACTTTCAGGTGAGCCTCTGAAATCTTAAGCAATACAGGCATGCTTTGTAGCCTCTTTCTAATATTTTGTTATTTTTGCATAATGACAGTTTTCAACACTGCTGCTGAAAGGTAACTGCAAAGCGGAGCTTGTGTGTACCTCCTATCAGATGCTGAAACACTTCTGAATTGAGGAAATATTTGAATCCTAATCGCTAAGGTTTCCTTAAAAAAAAAAAAAAAAAAAAAAAAAAAAAAAAAAAAAGGTAGCTGAGGCTGATCATTGCCTCCTTTGTTAGTGGTGATTCAAAAGCACCCACAGTCATATTTTCAGATTCTGGTCAGTGTGTTCATGTTATGTCCATGTCCGTGTTATGTTGTAGGTTTGCATATTGCATTGGGTCCCTCATGTGGCTTATGTGCTGCTTTATTCAAGTTTTGATACCTGGACAAGCTTAAGAAGGAATTAATTTGTTTGTGAAAGGCAGATCTTGATGGGTGCGGAAGCATCACTGGGAGCTTAAGGAACACCAAGCTTAGAGGTTTGCCTTTGGAGTTAGGTAGCTCTGTTTGGAAACGGGTGCATTTATTGTCTCAAGTCTTATTTTAGAAGTTTATGTCCTCTAGCATAGTTGTTTCATATTTTCATGGAAATCAATAGTCAATATATTAAGTTAACTTTGTTGAATTTAAATGCCAATGAAAGACTTCTGTCACTTTCATTGAGATTAAGACTGCCTCATGGTCTATTTAATGACAAGGAGTCCTACTTTCACTCTCCTCCTTGTTTATTCTTTCTTTTAAAAGAAGTACTTTTTATGTGCATCTGTGAACTGCCACGTGGGAATGGAAGTCTCTTCATACATAGATATTTGACTTCCAGCTGTCTCAGCACATGATGTCATTCATTGATCCAGAATGTGTTTGTGCATAAGAAAATGTAGCAGTAGGTTTTAGCCATTATCTGGTAGAGTTCTCTCTTATTTTGCCCTACCTACAAAGCACCTTAAGATCAGCAGATGAGAAATCAGACTGATTATGCTCTTCTATTTTTCTCTCCTTCCATCTAGCTGCTTCAGTTATTGGGCACTTGTTTCAAAACAGAGCGGGGACTTCACTTGTTTCCAGTCAGTTGTTCTGCAATGCTGTTGGGGTAGAGGTTGTCTGTTTGTGTGCCTTGATGCTTTGCATAGCCAAAGTGCCTTTATTGGCCTCTCTTGTATGTGTATTTAAGCAATGTCAATATGAAAATTGCTCCTTGGCAAAGAATATGAAGAAAGGGTTTCGGATTGATGTTTGTTGCCTGTTTTGTGTTAGAAATTCAGAAAGATTTGCATAGAGCCTACTCTAATTTAAAAAGAATAAAGCGAGTCAGTTTACTACTAATCTTGCTTGAGTCTGCCCAATCTTTATTGACATCAAAAAATTTATCAGCAGTGTTTTTAGAAGTCTTTTCCTGTAGCATATACTCAGTTATTATCACATTTTTAGACTGTATATGTGCAAGTTTTGTTTTGTCAAAGGTTTTATTTGCATATATCTCAACTGAGAAAACAGCAAACAGAACAAGAGAATGGTATGATGGATGGGTAACATAAGGACACTTGAAATACCTGTTTGCAGTTAATCTATGCAGTTAACCTGCCCTCCAATTCATTTTTTCCCTCTAATAAATTACTGAGCTGAATCCAGTGTTTACTTGGAGCTGACCTTAAATCACCTGAATCATTTGATTTGAGATTTCTGGTTGATCTTGAAAGGAAGATTCAGAAAGAATAAACACCTTGATTTGTAATAATTTGTGGGGATTATGTTGTTGTTTAATAAAATATTTTTCAATGTTACTTTCATGTTTTTAGAATTAAAGATTCAGTCCAGCAATGTACAATAATCATTTCTGACTCAAAAATTGTAGCCAGGGTGTAAGAGATAACCAGATACTTTGTTGACTTTCTGGAGCTGAAATCCTAGTACATTGGATTGAAATCCTAGTACATCCCAGAACACACATGGTGTTTCTTAACTTTTTAGCATTAAAAATGATGCTCCATTAAATGTTTTCATGTACTTGTACACTATTTGATGGCCAACAGGCCAACCAAGAATATCATGGTAATTAAATTATTAACATAGATTACTGATTCATTATTTGCTAGTCAATAAAGGCATGAAAGCAACTAATAAAGCCACAATGTACTTTGGAATTAATGTGGAATCACGTATCAAGCTTAGATTAATCAAATGTCTACCATGCTTTCTTTCAGAAGTTTTTCAACTTAGAAAAAATAAATTTAGTAAACTTGAATTGTGTGCTACTATTGGTATGATAAGCCCTTAAGAGAATGTATCCTGTGAAGGAATATCTTCTTTTAAGAATCTGAATCATTTTTCTGTGTGCTAAGGTAGAGCATTGTAGTCCAAGGAGTAGACTATTAAGCTAAGATGCTTTATTACTGACTCTTACTTTAAAAAGTTGTTTTCCAATGTATTTATGTGAAAATGCAGTTGGAGTGACTAGAGGTGAAATATCATTTGGTTGGCATAGATATTCCAGTTTTATTTTAATTAAATTTTGTGTAATTGTCAGAAGAATAAATAAATAAGCATTTAAAAGGTTTATAGGTAAGTTTTTAGAAGGCTATGTTTCCGGCATATTTTTATACAGTGGAATTTTTGATGCTACAGTAAATTAAGAAGTTGGATGATTTTCATATGATATCCTGTTTCACTAATACAGAATAACCTTGAGCCACAGTAGGGCAATAATTACCAAACTTAGAGACAAACTCAGCCAAACAGCTGTTTTCAGTTTGTTAGGAGATCCATTTGATTTACTCTTTTGGTCAACTTTCATTACTTTATAAGACAAAATTTCACTGGATATTTTAACCCTGAATTCCCAATCTTGTTTGCTGCCTGCTATAAAATTGCATGCTTGAACTGTCCCAGCCACTCAACATGTGGGGGAGCTACTGTTGTGTTTTACGTTGATCCCAGTTTTCATGATAAGTGATTTCAAATACTATGTTCAGCCCTAGACTTATTTCTGTATGCCTTTTCTGTGTTTTCCTGTGGCAATGGAAACTGAAATACCTCAAGTAAGGTCACTGCTATGCACTTTGGTTCTTTTTCATCAAGTGAGGTGGATCGCATCACTATGACTATTTGGCACACAAACTGACACACAGATTGTCACAGTTTGTTTGTTGTTGTTATTTTACAAGGTCAGCACATCTGCTGTCCCACCCTGAAGTTTCCTACACTTCCCAGGTTTTGTTGCTGTGAAGCTTGAAACTTAATGCTCACCCCTATCTAGCACTTAAATCAATTAGACTTAACTATGTCTACATCTGAACTATCTTTGTAGTATTTTACACTGCTAGCGTGACATCAGTATGATGTATCAATAATACAGTGATTGTCAGAAACAGTTTTTACAGCATTATGTGTTCCCGAAAGGAGAATCCAGAGACATAAAATTGTCAGGTCCTCTTCCTCTTTTTGCACATTTTTTCCTTATTGTTATTCCAATATTGCAGATTCTCTTGGCATTTCTGTCTATTATAATGTAAGAACATCTTAGTATATCTGGAAAATGACTTATTTCATGCCTGAAAGTGAAACAGCTGGCAAAATCAAGAAGTTTCTGATAAGTTTATTTACAGCATGAGTTCTATTATTGCAGTCTGTTTTCTTTCATGGTAGTCTAAAAAGCAGGCATGGGAAAGGGAAGCTGTTAAATGTATCTCACATCTTTGGAACTAGTTTTAAAAAAGTTGTTTTTATACGTAATTGTTGATTTTATTTATTTATTTTTATTTTCTTTTACATTTTCAGTAATTACATTTCCTGCCCCTTCTGGTTATGTTTTTCCATTTAGAAAAGATAGTATTATGCCTCATTACTCGTGTTCCTCATTGACCACACTCAGCAATTCTGTACTCTATCCCTTACTGTCCTGCTTTGAAAAGTCAAACTTTTCAAAAAATGAGGGTGACAAATAGTGCACTTCTCATGGTGGCAGTTTCTGTGTAGTTGTGACACATGAATATTACACATGAATATGACACATGAACATGATTTTTTTTTTTTTTTTCATGGCCTTTCTTGTCTTTGGAGCAATAATTAAGTATATGCTAGATACAGTAGTAGTATGTTATATGCTCTTAGAAGGTAGAATTTTAGTCTCATATAAATACAGAAGGTAGAATTTTAGTCTGAAGTCAAAGGGGTTTAGTTGTATAGGAAACAAACCTGTTATCATTGTTCAATAGCCAGTTCACCCCACCTCCAGTGCACTGACTCTAGTTGGGTTTTAACTTGACAGATTCAAAACTACTCTTAGTGGTGTTGTATCCTGTCTCAATGATGGGAGAAACAGTTTGGAGCAGTATTTAGGAACCTCCTGACAATGCTGTCCCAGATATTTTCTTGTTAAAGTGTTATAGCAGTTTGTTATTATGAAGACTGGTTCTTTCAAACATCACTCAAGCAAATTTTACATGTTGTTTAAACAAAAGAAATAGGGATGAGTTATTGGAACTGTGTCTCTTTTAACCTTATTAATGCTGTCAGCATAGATAAGAATGGACTTTTCACTAGAATCATAGGAAACTGAGTTTTTACCTGTCAGCTCTGAAAAGCCGGTGGCTTTTGAGTGTAAAACAGCTTGCAATAGGCAAAACCTCGGAGTGACTAGTGCAGTGAGCATTTTCTTACTCTTTCTGGAACTTTTTGTGCACCAAGTCAAAACAGTATGATGAGATACAGGGACTCCTCCTTTCTTTTTACAGGTTTTGTGTGATTTTCCTACATTAGACAAACTTAGAGGTTTTCTTGGAGTAACTTGTTGTTGTTGTTGTTGTTTTCCCCAGCTAAATGACAAACTCCAAACAGAGCCATAGTTTTGATCCAAGCCCCTGATTTTAAGTCCTTAGCTCTATGTTCTTTAGGTGGAAGGACAGCATAGTCTTCCCCTAGTGATTATTCTTTGGCTGTCTTGAAGCCCAAGACTGTTCCAAATCCCCCAGCTAACTTCTGCATACCAAGAAGAAGCCTAAACTCAGATTTTTCTCTTGTTCTGTGAAATTCCTTTTCATTCGTCCTGCCTGCAGTTAATCACTCTACAGTTGCCTCAGCCAGGATCTGAGGGTTCTTTCTTTGCTTTCTTAGCTTCCCATATGTAATCTTTCATAGAGCAAACAACCCCCAAAACAAACAAACAAAAAAAATCTCATCCTGTTTTTATTTAGCCAAGATACCTGTGTTTTAGAGTTTCTGTCTTTGCCTAGAGCCAGGAGGGAAAAAAACACCAATACCCATTGTAACCCAGAGGGGCTAAAGAGGAATTTTCAAGATTTTTATTTTTATTTTTTTTTCCAGGAAAGGTCATTTGATCTGATATTAGAAAACTCACAGAAATCTCTTTTTCAGGGAGAAGTGGACATACTCTACTAATGTTACAGGATAAAGAATTTCTCAGGTTTCACTGATCATTCCCAACAGTAAAACAGTTACACATTATTTCTGTACTTTCACATTCGTCAAAAAGTTATGTTCTTGCATCCTTTAATCCCTGGCAGAAACACCTATGTATCTTTAGTCCACATAATGCAGAATCTCAGTTTACCAGAGAGGCAGGTGCAAATTTCACTAGTTGCTGAGCTTAGCTAAGGCAATGAACCAAACACATGCTCTCTGAAGTGTTAAAAAAAATAAATAAAGTAAAAAAATAAAATAAAATTTGAAAAGTTAGAGAGGTGGAGAGGAAGCTTCTTTGTGGGAGCATCCCCAGTGGTGACCAAGCATTCTCTTGGCTTTCAGACTTTGAGCAGAAAGGGAGAAGACAAACAGTTGTGTTGTTACAGCTGAGCTCACTGATCGCAAGTTGTTTGGTTAGTGGAAATGTAATTTGTTTTATATTTCTTAGAGACAATGCTGTGCCAAAACTACTTTATGATCCTGAAAACCTATGTAATGCTGCATTCTCAGGTGATGTATTTGATAGTTAAGCATAGTTAATTTTGTCTCTATAGCAAAGATACTTAAACACTGTGAAAATTGTAGCTAAGATACTTATCATACCCCAAACTAAACTTAGGAGGCATTTGAATTGTACATAGAGGGAGAACAGAAAAAATTAACATTTGCTTATTTAAACTGCTTAATGGTACCCATGTAAAGATGGAAATTCCTGGGGACATTGTTAGTGAATACACAGGAAAATTACAAATTGAGTCCGTGCACTAGTTTCCAGATTCTGAGGGAAGTAACTGAGCTGTGACTCACTGAGGATCCATTTCAGTGAAGGAAGTACTCTTCTGAACAGTAAATGTGCAGCAATGCTCACTGCACTTCTACTTGACTGGTAGGAAATGTCAGTCATTGGCTGTTAGGCTTTTATGAATACAAGCACATTACATGAGACTATAAACATATAGAAGGTGAAAGTACTGTGTTAAAATTCCTTTTGTGGTGATGATGGGAACAGATCTGCAAAAATATTTTGAAAAACATTTGATGTTGCACTGCCGTCTTTGAAGCAAAAATGCCGTATCACACATATGATGGTAAATGATAGGCTGGACCACAGACTGTGTCGCTGTGAGTTCAGCAATATGAAATAAACAGTTTTGAAGTGCAAGTTTTGACACTTTTGAGGAAGGGGCTTCTGCACTCTTTACATAGTAATGCATTCTTAGTGGTTGCATGCTTGGTACAATTCAGTCACACACTGTGCAGGACTGAAGTGAGTCTTCTAGCAGATGGTGTTTGATAATGTCTACACATGGCTACATGTACTCAAAATTTTCCTGCTCATTCAGTCCTGTTTTTTTAGAGTCTTTTAGAGCATTGTGCTGCTCATTCCACCTTTCCTGTTTGACTATACAAATTTAATTGTATAATTTTACTGTTACTATTGCATACTATTAATTGGCAAAACCAGTCATAATCAGCTAGGTCCTCTCCTGCCTTTTACTTAGGAGAGCTAAATGCATAAAAATACACTTCAACAACAAAGTTACATGAACCAATTGATGAACCAATAAATGAACCCTGTTCATTTGATAGGCATGCCCACACCCAATTTATTTTATGGCTGTGGAGCCTCATGCATGCAAAAAATCAGATGGAGAAAGACCACAACTGGAGAATAAATACAGATGGCTGATAGAGAGAAAGAAGAATTAAACTTCATATGAATGATGTTCTAATGATGATTGCTGATCCCTTTACTTAAGTGTGCCTCATGCCTTGTGAAGCAAATGATGGTATTCAGAGAAGTCTTGGGCTTAAGAATCAATTATATCAAATCCTAAGTAATAGCACTTGGACTGAACAAAAGATACTCAAAAGGCAGTGCAAGAAGTATTTTGATTCCACTGGCTAAAGACCATGATAAAGTTCTTCAGGATCCCCATTACTTCCCATCTGGAAAAAGTCTGCAACAAAAAGGAAATAGCATTGAACAAAATGGGGAAAATTAACAATACCACAGGTTAAAAATATCACGAATTAGGAAAAGAAACTCTTCAAAACAGTAAATACAAAATATATAGCTATTTTTTCAGAAAATTCTACTAATGCCAACTACAGAATTACAGGCCACTGTGAAAAAATCTGCAATACTTTGTAATGTACATATCAGTGCAGCTTTATGTACTCTGGTGCGTAAATGGTGTGTGAAAAATATAAAATGTAATTGCCCTTCAGCAGCAATGTCAAGAACCACTTAACTGTTTATCAAAGATTTAATAATCTCAAAATGGTGATAAGGTTAAATTAGCAAAGCTTTAGTTTCTTCCAATTTAAATATCCCTGTCTACTAAAGATGGCAGAATTCACTATTTTCCCCCACTTCAGTGTAAACATGCATTCAGGTTCATGTTGGAAGTGGAAACCTGCTACTGAGGGTTGGAGGATAGGAGAGTGAAGCTTTTCTTATGTGTGAAAATTTTGCATACTAACCAAAACAGTACAATAGTAATTTTTTATTGATTTAGACTACTCTTTTTAGAATCTTTAGGAGAACTGGTTAGGCTTTATGTCTGGTAGAAGACTTCTAGTTAGTAGAGCATGGCTGAAGTTACAGTCTCTGTAGAGAAGGTAAAGACTTCTAGTCAGCAATTAGTGTCGATTTAAATTCTTGTCATTTTCCAAGAATGAGAAATTTTGTTGATTTTATTTTGTATGCTGGTCACTGCTGAACATGGAATGCTTTTACACATGTCTGTAATTTTATCATTTTAATGAGAATTTATATGCAGTGAATTTTGCCTAGATGACTACATCACAGAATACAATGAAAATATAATACAAATTCATAGCTTTTGCTCTGATGATTAGAGAGAATAATTGAAATGGTGAGTCACATTCTGCTGTCTTTAACAACACTGATTTTTCCATACAAATCTATGTGTGTTTGTAGGGTAAGAAACACAGGATCTGATTTGTTCTACTTTTTTTTTTTTTACTTTTTTTTTTTTTCCCCATCTTCATGTTAAACACAGTACAGTTATAACTGTCTTTAAGTAAAAGTAGGTAAATTTCAAGGATTATGATTTCTTGCTGAAGCACACATAATTATTGTGCCACTATTTCAATAAGAACTACTAGATAAGGACTGTCATGAGGTACATTTAGTAAGTCAAAGCTCTTTTCTTCTGGGACTCCCCCTGCTTTAAGGATCACTTTCTTTTACTCTGTAATACTCTGCTAGAATTTCTTACTGTAGGCCAGCAGATTTCTCAGATTTCTTCACAAATAATCAGCAAATGTAATAGGTTACAGATTTTAATTGTGTAAAATGGCAATGGTAACTCTAGCTGATAAGTCCTGTACAAAGTACGTTAATCCTTGTTTGCAGGTTGAAAAGATATATTTATATATATTGTAAAAGTTTGTGTACATATGTAGTACACAATGCAGATAGAATGGCCAGTAAAGAAATAGATGACCTCAAGAAATGTCTGATTTAACAAATGTATATCTTTAAATTGGAAATCTAATTATTTGCCTTAGTTTTGCACTGCTTGGGAACTTAATGCAAGACTATGTTAAATAAACTTATTTCCGTTTTTCATTTAACCTGAGGGTTATGGTATGACCAATCTGTTTTATATCCTCAATCAACAGATGATTGTATTTGGTAATAATTTATCAAGAATAAAAATCTGTTTTTGAAACTAATCACCTCATGTTAGGTCTGCCCTTTTTCAAAACCACCATCTGATATTCATTTTGTCTGCAAGACAAACATTCTGATGAAAATGCATCTACCACAGGATATAGTCAGTGGAATGAAGCAGTTCTACTCGTTGTATATATTTAGAATATTTTGTTTTTTCAACAGATGGACTAAATTTTAGTATTAAAGGAAAAAAATCAATAAACAAATTTGAACAAGTATCTTTTGCATTTCTGATTAGTTTTTAGCAAAATATCCTGTGGAATTTGAGGGTCAACTTGGGCCATAGCTGAGATAAAAGATTTGAAAGGTTACTTTAACTGTTTTCTGCATATGACACAACAAAGCTATGTCTTGAAGTCAGAGGGAGTGCTGAGTATGCTTTTGAATTTTGGCCCACTGAGTTTAAATGTTGGGGTTTTCTTTTGGATGTTGGTTTTTAGCTAATGTTCTCAGAATTGGCTGCTCTTTGAAAAGAGTTTGAAAGGACAGATGCATTCATGCTTTGCATGACTTGTGTACCATGAAGCCCTTCTCTGCTTAGTTAGACTGTTCTGGCCATTGCTACCCTGACATGTTCTTCTTTTAGCCTGGCAGCTGTGTCTTGCAGTTATTTCTTGGATCTTTCCTGATCAAAGCTTCCCATAATACTAAAATATAGGTTTGATCGAGCCAGCATGCAAGCCACATGCATGGAGTACGTGGAATATGGAGCACTTACATCATTATGCTCTATGTACAGTAGTTCTGTGACATGAAGTTTTGTCTCAGGAGATCTAAGAACATGAGCTGAGAACATGAAATTCATTTTAATTTGCAATGCCAGCTAGATTTAGACTTTTTGACCCTACTGAAATTCTACCCAGATTTTTATAGTGCAACAAACTTATTAAATTTTGAAGTAAATCTCAAAAGAGGTAATAAACCATTAATAAGTCATGAAATTATTTTATTATTTTTAATTTTTAAGAACTGCACGTACTGCAGCTGGACTTCTTCCAGTGTTCATTCTTCCCCAACTTTATTAGAACAAATCCAAACAGTTTCCCAAGGAAGTTATAAATTGTTATCAAAATTAGGAAGTGAGGAATTCTATGTTGTCAAGTTGGTATGATAGAGTATTTTTAATACCATCTTGTAGGTGTGAGTTGTTCGGTGTTGTGATTTGAGATCACTACAATAACTATTTGCAATTCAAAGTAGAGTGTTGTGGAGTTGATATTTTACATAGGGATAAACTTTTCTTACTTATTCTTTGCATTCTTATTTATTTATTTTACAAACTTCAAGCAGGGGGCTTTCTCTTCCCCTATAGCTCTCCCCCTTCCTCCATCCTAATTTCACTAGTGTGTTGGCCACCATGACAACATGGATTTTATCTGACAAAAAGTTAAAAAGCTTCAGAAAACAAAGAGGCTAAAAATGAAATACAGCTGTTTGCATGCAAATATAAAACAGAAGGCCCAAAATCCTTTCTACTGATTGGCTGGATTACTTGAAATAGGGCTCATTGTTTCATAATAATCAGCAGTTATTTTTCCCTATTAAAATGTACACTGACAAAGTATTGGAAACAGCTTTCCCAATCCATTTCTATAAGGAACTGGGAATATAAAACATACCTATAACTTTTACTGCCTATATGTTAAGGGACCCATCAAAAAAAAGTGGTACACATTCAAAATCCATTTTACATATACATTCATATTAAAAATGACTTTATATACTATTTTTCAATACCAAATAATACAAAAAAGTTTTACAAAGTAACATTTTTGGTAATTGGTAGTGCAGTGAGTGGGCAAACTGTTGCATCCAGTGTAAGTTCAGTTGCAGCTCTCACACATCTTTAGATCATAGTTTATTGAGAAAGGAAATATTGGCTAGGATTCTAGAATTATACACAATCTTTGAGGAAAAATGACATCAAATCAATTTCCAGTTGGACACCAACCAGGGATATTTAGAGATTTACAGCTGTTTCCTATATCATGTCACAGCAGGCAGTGAAGTCTGGCATTGCAGTCCTCATGCCCAGTATGTCTATTTATATATTTTTTTAAGTGTAACAGTAGTTCACGCATACTTAATTGTAATGAAATGAAGATTGTTTTCCTGTTAATTTCAACTAATGCTACTGTAGTATGAGAATATCCAGAGAAATGGAAATAGAGAACAATATTTTAAAAAAAGGGGGGGATGAGGTGGGGAGTGGGGGCGGGGGAGGGACGGGTGCGAGAGGGGGTACAACAGTAATGGGCAAAGAGAAGGCAGACAAATATTGACCCTCCCTGCAGCCAGCAATGTGTGATGACATGACAAGAAAAGAAGCCACATCCACCCACTGCCTAGCCAATGAAGGAAGGTATGTAGTTTGTAGTAACTATTCAGCCTGTCTCATGAATGAATTCTACAAACTGTTTTGAAAAGGCATCTGGTTTTGCCTTCCATGCTGAAGT
Source organism: Aythya ferina (assembly GCF_964211825.1). Lineage (NCBI taxonomy): Eukaryota > Metazoa > Chordata > Aves > Anseriformes > Anatidae > Aythya > Aythya ferina. Next base: position 41,015,810 of record NC_140301.1, read on the forward strand.
CTCTTGCCTATGGGTGCAAGCAAAGAAGCAGCGATCTCCTGCAGTTCTTACTTCTTGGTTGTCCTCCAGACTGGAAAACAGTGGAAGACTGGTAGACTGGTAGCATAAGCATTTTTTTTCCTTTTTTTTTTTTTTTTTTTTTTTGAATGCATTTTAACATTGATTTCAAAAGTTTGTATCAAGTTCCTAAAGTCAAAAATTCTACTAAACTGCTCTTCTGCTCTTTTTTTTTTCTTTTCTATTTTATTATTTAATATATATTTTTTAATGGAACAGAAGTCTTTCATTTCTGCTTTTCCCTATTGAGATGAGAATTGAAAGACCGCGATGATAATTCTGAGAAAGAAGTACTTATTTGATTACTTTTAAAATTTTAACAATTGACAGCATGGAGAAGTCCAACTCTTCAGCTTGTTAGCCAGCATGACAATTGCTGACAGAGCCATTGAGATGGATCATTGTCTGATTCTTTATCTCAGGAGCATGAGAACCACTTACTACTTAAGGACTTGAAAAATAATCTTCATTGTAATGTAATGCAGTAGTCTACTTCTTTCTGGAAGAATTAACAACTAGAATGCTAATAATGCCTGTTTAGTGATGGTTTTAATGGTGAACAGTAGATTAATAGGATAAAACAAGCACTTTAAAACTGGGGTAATATGCCATATATTTTGGTACAGTTTGTATTCTAGCACTTGTTCTCTGTTTTTTGTTTTCAATACCCCTCTGTCTCTGAGGCTTTGCTTTAGTGATGCCAGTAAACTGAAGAGTGCAATGTCTCTTAGAGTCACACTATCTATTCTTGTGTTTGAGAATAACATGCATATTTATTTTGTAAGCACAATACCTGCTTTTTAGATAATAACTAGGTTGTTTGCACCATGTTTTTCATTCTTAAAGAAGTAGCTGCAATTCAGTTTTGATGAATAAAAAAAAAAAAAAAAAAAAAGAGGTAGAAAAATAGCCATTGCTCCTCTTTGCCCTCTAGGTTTTGTACAGTAAGAGCAGAGTTCTCAGAAGTTTGGTATCTAAAATGATTTTGGTTTGGTCATATTTTTTTGCAGGATGACTGCTCCTAGAGTATAGACATTCATTTTCAGTTATCACAGGAAGTAAAAATATATATTAAAAAAGGGTAATATGCATGTACTACTAAGACCTATATTTAAAGTGGGGACAAATGTTCTCCTAGGGAGCTTATATCTCTCCTGGTTGAGTGGAAAGTTGTTTCTTTCCACTAGATGCCTGACTTTTTTCCTAAAGTGGTAGATCAGATAAATTCCACCCTCTAAATAAAATTGTTTTAATGCTTCCTCAGTGCAAATAAAAGAGGCCAGTGATTTTGGAGACTCTCATGCCCATAAGTGGCCCCACTAGCACTTGTTGGCCTACTCATTCATTTAAAGCTAAGCACATTGTCCATGTAAGTGCTGTATTATCCATGTAAGACCATGTAAGACTGGAACCCAAAGCAGTAAATCAGAAAAATAACCTAATTTCTGTTTATTTCAGAGTAATTTTGGAACTCCTAACTATATATCAATTCAGCTCTTGAAATGTATTGGGGAAATAAAATAGAAATGTTGGGGAAGCAGATCTGACTGTAGCATATGGCTTAGTGTTGCTCTGAGAGTATCTTAGGACTGACCTGCAGGGTGAGGAGAGAGGGAGCCACAATTTCAATTCTCACACTGCCCATGAAAGCTCAACATTGAGCATGTTCTATTATGGCTTTACAATTTAGCCTGCTGTCTGTAGGTTGGCCTGTAAATCAATCCAGTACATATTCCTAGGGCTAAGAATGGGTACAAAGGCAGTTAGCATGGTTCAGCTGATGCATGTTAACTAGCTGAATTGAGATAACTGGACTGTATGTCTGGGACCTTTTTATTTCTGTAGGAAAGTCACATAGCATCTCTGTTTCTGCCTTGATTAGAGCCAAAAGAAATAGAGGTAGAGACTGAGGCAGGCTAGAAATTATAATCTTGGCAGTGCACAGAAATTCATCTATTTAAGTACAAGCATACTATGTAACAGTTGCTCCCGACATAATTTGAGGCAGATGCCCTCAGTCTGTCCCTCTTGAAACTCAGTTTACAGTTCCTCTCACTATTTCCAGCTGTATGAGAGGCAAGAAACTGAGTCTTCAGTATTCCCCTTTTCCATACAAATGTAGGTGAAAAATCTCATTTACCTCTGTGAAATAGACTATTTAGCCTAGTTTCACTATGTATTAACTGCAGCTTGTTTTACTGTCCATTACTTTACTTTTAATATTAAATTTCATAGTGTTCTGAATCTAAATATGGTTGTCTCTATAATCCTGCTGTGAGGGTGAGAAACTGCTCGCATCTCAGATAATTTGGCTCAGTAGGAAATATTCCTTCCTTATCCTCTAAAAACATACAACTGGTTAGTATCAGCTCATTCTCAAAACCTTGTTCACAGTCCACAGTATCAGGCAGAATCAGCATGGTATCTGATATGATGTGAAGGTTGAATGGCACAGATTTCAGTTTTTTAGTGTTTTTAGGAATGGGTCAGCTGTTGTCTCTTTTGGTCATTGTGGCACAAGAAAACACAGGAGGAAAATGAGTAGAAAAGGATCAGACCTGTTTAGAGAGAGGGAAAGAGGATATTTGTACCGGTAAACTGCAAACAGGGTGAGCCTACTTACTTCAGTTTGGCATTATGTATGTCTTGTTGCATAATTTTACTAGGATTTAGAAATTCCAGTGTGACTGCAAGGTCACTACTTAACTAGCAACAGGGGTGGACATCCTGAATGCTTTCAGCTCTCATTAAAATTAATTGGAATTGAGAGTTCTTAGCATCTGGTGTTATTGGGCCCATCTGTAGCACCTCTATGAAAGACTATTATAAATAACATTTTTTAGCAAATGTGTGTAAAGAGTATGTATACAAGAGTATATAACACTGAGGATATGTTGTACTTAGTGCTTGCACAGGGAATTAATCATTAGGCTTCTTTATATCATCAGTTACTTCATACATATATTTACTTTTTCAGTTATCCCTTTTTCATATGCTTTGGCAATTATTGTATTAACAGACAGATATTCATGCTGATGCTAAATCTAAAGAAAATATGACTTTATACTGAAACCCAGTAATGATTCCCCATGTGAGAGGGGAAGGTGTTATAAGACAGAGTTGTAAGCAAGTTGGAAAGTGTGACATGTTGGCTGTGTCTCCCTTAACTAAATGAATGATCTGGCAGTTGAGGAAAGGATGTGCTTTTAGCTGAGAAACAATTGGACAGAAGAGAAGAATGCTACGCCAAGCCTTATGAAAAGCCACCAGAAGAAATGTTCTATGACAGTTTCTTTTGAAGTGAGTTTCTAGGTCTTTGGAGGGAGCTTGTCCTGGCTAAATGGGAAGTACTCTTTAATTATTTGACTGCCAGAAATTGAACTATTGTGTGTATTTACCTCAGGAATAGAAAGTGAATAAAGTGGCCATGTACTGTTTATGCTTTTTTTTTTTATATGGTGCTGTTACCACAAAATACTATTTCCCTCCTTCTTCTGAGGCATAGCCTCTAGCAAAGCCTGTAATTGCACACGTTCTCGTGAACTGCAGCTGGAGCCAGGCACTAGCAACTCTGCATGACTACAACGTCAAGTCAGGGGCTGACAGAAAGACAGCATCTCAGCATTTTCCTAGCAGGGGGATGGCCAGAACACTTACCGGATCACAATTTAAGGATCCCAATACTTAAAAAAAAATAAAATAGGTGTGAGTGTATCACTAGAGAGTGGAGTGTGAGAGAGAAGCAACTGGGCAATCACTGGGGAAAAATGGGCACACCTGAAAGGAGATGTAATACAAAACAAACAGCATGTTACTTGTATCTGGATTCTTGATCCCTTTTTCAGCTGAGATGCTCGTTTTAGAGTGCACAGTGAGTATTTCATCCAGCTGGTAACCAAAATGAGAATTTCTCTCCTGAGAGCAGGATACAGCTGTGCTCTTTGTTGTGTAATTGCTATTGACAAGCACAGAAAGAATAGATGTGGTTTAAATTCCCTCAGGCCTGAAGAGCCTTCCCATGTGCTGGACAAGTCCCCTCTTGCTGCCTCCAGAGATGAGTAGTACCAGGAGAGGTTCCTCCTTCACCCTTGCTGCTTGCACTGGGCATTGTGCTGAATTCTTGAGTGCAAGAAGGCCAAAAGCAGAGCCAGAACTGTTAAATTAATGGCAGAGGGGCAGCCAGCTCATTTCTTGCTTTATCTAGTGATTGTTTAATGCAAAATTCAAAACCAGGCTACATTAAAAGAAGTTGACAAAGAAATAAAAATCAGAAATAAATTCTCATAAGTGATAGAATAGTGGGCCAGTATCCTCCATAAAATGACAAAAGAAAAACTACACCTGGCAAATATTTATTTGCAAGCTCCTAGGAACCAGGTGCATATGAATAAGGTAGATAGACCATTTCCTACTCCATTGCCATATTTCGGCTGTGGTGCTTGCTGCAGAATTAGAACTGTTTTTAAGAAAAAAGCCTGGCTTGTGGAAAGCCAGCTACTGGCAGCAGCGTCTGCCTTTACGGTAGATTCCAAAGGCAATTGTCCTGATGGCTTCTAACTTCCTTTGGGGACTGTAACGTGATTACATTGCTGTGGGGCTGGCTAGACAACTCTTCCTCTGGGAGCAGTTTAACCTTTAATTTGGTGGAATTTGCGCTGTTGCATATCTGTGTACGAAGGTAATATATTGTGGTTTGTGCTTTGGATGTGCATTGTCTATTTCCACATACAGTTTAAATTGAATCTGTGTTATGTGAAATCAACATATTGCCTTCAAAGACCACCTACCATCAGGATCCTGACATCATGTTTTTCTTGAGAATCAGTGTGGTAAATTGTACAGATCATGCTTTCCAGCCTTAAGTATTCTTATAGCAAGCAGTTTGCTAATCAGGCAGAGCAATAATAGTTGAAGCACTGTTCTTTTTAATATAAAAATGTTCACATATTACATATGTTTTATCCATTCTTTTTTTTTTTTTTTTTTTTTTCCTTTTTCACATGTGCAGTTTTGTAATGTTCTCAATTCCCTCTGGCCCTATTGACTTTACAATGATTTAAAGATTTTAAGGATTTTAATTCTCCTAGTTCTCTCCCTCTCCACTCTTAACATTTCTCCCTTTAGATTTTATTGGTCTCAGGAAAAGTTACAAATCAATAACTATTTTTAATAAACCTTTTTGTTTTATTTCCATTGCAACTCTTCTATGGAGTGTGAAGAACTTTTTAAGGATAAATACTATTTTTAATATTTTGCATTTCTTCAGCTATTGGTATTAGCTAGCAAAATTCTGTGAGTATTAACACGTGTTATAGAAACAGAATTCCTAATCAACTAGTTTACTAATTACTTAACAATGATGTCATGATAATCATAATAGAATACAGAACAGTAATGTGCTTTTAGTTGTACTGTATTTCTATTTGTATTGATTATATTCCCCTAAATCTTTTTAACTAGTTTAATCCAGACAATTTTTGAATCTTTTCCATTTTTCAAGCTTTATCTTTTGAAAGGGAGTCAGAATTATTACACATATCCAAATAATCTTTACATTTGAATTCAACTTTGTAAGTTTCATTAATAATTTATCCTCATTCAAATGTATCGTTTAAATAGTATAATTAGATGGAATGAATTTCCAGTTATAGTGTCTGTTTCATGTCCATGGTAGATCCTTTTTTTATAGGACAAAGGAAAACTAAACAGGGAGATAAATGAAATTTGGGGGTTTTACATTACTTAATGTACATATTCATAAGAAATGCTCAGATGTATTACCTTATTTAGTGTATATATTCATATGGAGCTTTTTGTCTGGTAGACTCAGTGTGTTGTTAATATTATTGGTACCAAAATTATTACTAAAATAATTTGACAGTGTAGGTTCTGAGGGACCTCCGGAGGTCTTTTGGTCCAGCTCATAGTGAGGCAAAGTTAGATGGGATTGGTCAGGTTATGTCCAGTCAAGTTGTCACATTTCTGAGGATGGAGATTCCAGAACCTCTCAAATCTTGTTCCAGTGCTTGACAACTGTAGCTGTGAAAAAAAAAAAAAAATGTTATTTGCATTGTGGCAGCTGTATTGGGATCAAATCAAGAGCCAGGGCTCTTTGGGTTAGTAACTTACTTCAGAAATGTAGATTGAGTTTTAAATTGTTTTGACAGAAGAATAAACAAATAAGAAAATAATCTCTAGTACCAGTGCTAGGTAGATGTCTCCTCTGATGTAGCATGTACCATCCTAACAGTTACACACTTGAATTCAGAGGTCATTATGTTCAACAAATGAGTTGTTGGCAGGACTTGATATTACTGCAATGATGAGTGACAGAAAACACCACTAAAAGATGACAGAATTTCTTATTGAGAACATAACATATGGATCAGAATTGTTTAAAGCTGAGGTGTACCTAAGGTGTCCACATATAGACCTAATTACTTTTACTTACACTTCAGACTACAAATGATGCAAGAGAGTATTCTGTGAGCCCAAGCATTTGCATGTCATTGTTGAGCCTCAGGTAGAAACAGTGGATCTGATCCTACTCTGTGACAAATTGGTGACAACGGAAAGGTTGCTCTCACTGACAAGCCTTACTAAAGCTAAAGATCAAAAAGATCTTTATTACTTTAAGATAAGGTTACTTTAAGATCTAAAAAGATCTTATTACTTTAAGGACTATGTGGATTATATGCGTGGTATAATTTACAGTATTTTTCCCTGATTTAGTTTTTCTTTTGTATTGTAATCATAGTGGTTTGGTTATTTTATTTTTTATTTATTTTTTTCTCTGAGTTTGAATTAAATTTTCCTCTGTGGAGCCAAAGTGATTCTTTGTGCTCATTCTTAAGGATGTAGCAATCATTGCATTGGGATATTGGGAATCTGAGTCTTTCAATGCTTTTTATAATTTGGAATTGCTCATTGTAGCTGCAGTTATTGTAATAAATCTTTTCAGCCAATGCCACCATAGTGTTAAAATTCACTGGGGAAAGGACTGGATTTTGGTGCTTTAACAGGTAGAAGAATGTCTACCAGGAGAGACGTTTTGCTGTCTCATTGTCATAGTCAGTAGCTTGGGTCTTTTTTTTTTTTTTTTTTTTTTTTTTTTTTTTTTTTTTTTTTTAGCAGCTGTTTGAAGCTGGTCAGGAGTTTGGAATGTTAGACTAACTCCCAGGGAGTTGGATTAATGGGCAGGTGATGCAGTCATGGGTATCACATACCTCTCCAATTTTTCACATGGATATTACCTCCATGTATATGGAGAGTGAGTGTGTGCTACGTACATATATCTTCCAGAAAGTCCAGGCAGCTGTATTTTTGTTAATAATGTATATGGAACAACATCAGAGTCAGGTGGTGGGAAAAGCAGTGCATTTCATAAATTTATGAAATACAGCGTAAGTATCCATTTACATTCTAAATCTGTAAAATAATCCTTTCTATTAAGAATGAACATTCTCACTTTAAAAAATAGAAAATGGGAATATGTGCATAGCAGTATGACAAGGTTTTGTAGTTTGCAAGTCAGTAAAGAGCAGCCGTGTGGTGAATGTCATTTAGTTCTACTTTTGCCCCAGATGTTCTGAGTCTAGAAATTTAAGATAGGTTTCCTATGTGCAAGTGCAGGACATCACTGCTAAGTGTTTCCAGACTGCATGGGTGTGCTTCAAACCTATGTATATGTAGCATGTGTCATGCACAGGGGACAACATGATTGTAATTCTAGCATTGTGCTCTGTAACATTACTGCCTGCTGCTCAACTGATATATTTTAATAGGAGGTCTTTGTCTAGCGTTCATTTATGGTACTTTCTGTCTTCTCATTTTTGAAGCTATTACCCATAGTTTTTAAGCAGTCTTTGCTGATAATGTCACTTTAAAGAATTATTTTTTTTCTGCCTTTCTGTGATGGCTCGATCCTGGCTTCTGGGCAGCAGGAAGGGGTGAATGTGCCTGACAGTCAGCTTTAAGTGCCTGATGTTTTGCAGACACAGACAAAATCCCTGTGGGAAGGCTGAGGATGGCACGTCACAGAGATCACTGCTGTCCCCTTCCACTTGAGAACAGGGGCTCCCCAGACAGGAACTGTCGCAAGAGTGTGAGGTGGGCCTCCTACCTGCTTGTATACTGCTGGGGGGAAATACCAGGTGTTTAACCGGTGTGTCTTAGTCCCTGGCTTCGTATGCTGCTGAGACTCCACCTTCTGCTTATGGATCACATGAAATCAAAAAAGGTTTCCTCACTTTTCTTCATCATACATTGCAGGAGGCAATTTGTGAAGGGTCAAAGATGTTAATGTGTTATTTCTATATATCTAGATATATCTATTATATATATCTATTCTGCTACATCTAGATCAGAAATGAGGCTACTGTATGAAAACCAATATGAGGTGAGCAACAACAGCATCAGGCTACTGTAGGACTGTTGTGGTTTTATAGGCCATATACATGTTCAAAGGACCTGTCTAAAAGGCTCAAATAGAAAACTAGATTACTTTGGACCTGGGAAAAACTTTCTAGAATTCAAATGGAGCTTAAAGTGTCTGTTATCCAAACTGTGTAATTCCAGTGCCCGCTAAAATAGGCACCTAGACTCATTGCTGACAATCTTTTTCTCTTTTGTGTTCTTAAACTGGCATACTGGGATGGGCTTTAGGTTCAACAGAGGATTGCTCAGTACCATTCTGAAAAACTAGCTGTTACTGTGCATTGTATTTATTAGGTTATGAGCCTAGGAGTTATGGTATCCAAAGTCACTAGTCAGTTTTGAAAAGATAATTTACATCAGTAAAATTAATTCCAACCACAAAGCATTGCGCAGGATGCAGATTATGTAAAGATATATGGTTTTGTGCTTGTCTTCAAATTAAAAGCAATAAAACATTCTGAAACAAAGTATCTTACATTCAAAGGTTTCCTAATTATTTTTAAATAATTTATCCATAGAAATAATTGCATGCTAGCTGCCTGTGCAAGAATCAGGTAGCTACCTAGCACTGCCATGATGTAAATATATGTAATGTAATTTGTGTTACGCTTTAGATAAAAATCTGTCAGTGGTGATCTCATGTTTTTTTCAATTACATATACAATGAATTTACTGGCATACAGAGTACAGATCACCTGCAGTGTTGATACTCTTTATTTCAGGGATCTTGCTAAAGAATAAGTCTAGACATTCAGAAAATGTGTTTTTATGGAGGTCTTGTAAAATTCCTCTTCAGTTGAGCCCATTAAAAAAAAGTTACATCATAAATGTTGTGCATTTAGAAGGCCTAAAAGTTCCCTTGGATCGGTTCAGTCTAGCAAACTTATTCATGCGAGGCCAATTCATATGAAATGGGCTTGTTTGCAGCCGACTTTTCTCTTTAACATATTATGTAGGAGTAACTTGATTCTGAAATTGCTGTCTACCTACTGCAGAACTTGTAGAAGGCACAGAGGAGGTTTTGTGACATGAGCAAATCTTTGTAGGAAAAAATAGTAGCAAGCTGAGTTAGGGGCTGTACAAAAGAACTGTAAAAATGTTTGATTGCTGCTTAAACCTAAACAGGGACATATAAAAACAATAATAAATATGTATGCAGCCCTCTAATATGCTTGGTTGCACAATTTCTGACTGGAAAAGCATAAGTGAGTAATTAGATAATTGCTGCCTTGATTGAGCTTAATAGGAAACATTTCAATTAGGCTAAAACTACACAGAGAGGAAGTAGGCTTTTACAAAGGGAAACATTCCTTGTCATGCAACTGTCAGCTCTTGCCCACACTAAGAGATGGGATTAAGTGGATCTATGCAAAGGAAACAAAAAGAAGTAAAGAAAATGAAAAAAAATGATTGCAGTAATTAGACTTTTACTTAAACAGTGTCTTCTGATACAATTTCTTGATGATTCCAGTTTTGATAACATAGCTCTTACAAACCTCTTGGCTGCAACAAATTATGATGTTAAATCCATGGAAGAGGTTATGATTCTGCTTTTAAAAAAGAGACAGAAAGATAGAAAACTGTTCTTATTCTGCGTGGTTTAACATTTTTCAGATCATCCTAAACTGCCAACAGCATAAAATGTGAAGCGTGAGGATATATATTTTCTTGTGGAAAGTGCCTATGCACTATACAGAATACAGCAATTTCTCTGCAGGACTCCTTGCTTGTTTTTGCCAAGAGTTCATTCCCTCTCCGCAGTGGATGGGTAAATACCTAAACCGGCACTGCGAGATGGCTGAGGCCCGTTTTCTCCTGGGTGGTTTCAGAGAACCCAGCCATACCCATTGCCATGTGTGGCAGTCCAGCTTACAGGCATGCTGTCGATATTAATGCCACCCTTACCTTCATACCAACAATCAGGAAAGAAGGTTCTTCCATGGCTGGCTGCTGTGTTAAAATAAAGCTGAACAGATGCTCTGTTTCCTTCTACTATTACCTCCCCCCAGGGCTGCACTGCCTCCTATGATGAAGTCACATGAAGCAATTACTGAACGTACAAGTCCATTACAACTCCTATGGGCCCAGGAATCCAGCTGGGGACACGAAGGAGTGTAAAGACTAAGATGCATGAATTGAAGAGTATGCGGGAGGGTAAGAAGCACATTTAATACAATGCTTTTCTCTTGTGGGAAAGGCTTTTTTTTTTTTTTTTTTTCTTTTCTTCCATGGTTTGCCTGTCTGGACAAATGACAGCTGAACAGCCATTTGCCACCTTAGAAAGAACAGCCGAACAGCCCTCTTCATCTAACTAGCTATTTTGTTAGGCTAAAAATGAATGTTCTTTATTCATAAGCCCATTGTATAGGACATTACCACTGTCTTTGATAGCTTATCTTCAACTACAACAGACATTTTCTAAGCTAAGCAGGACCATGCTGGTTTAGTACCCACGTATGAGGACACGTGTATGTTGTGAACAAATCTGGTTTTAGGAATGAATACTCAGAAGAGACGTTTTGGCTCTGGGAGATGTGGTCAGCACTGGGAGAGGTTAAACAATCTGTTAAACCTTGAATCAGTATCCTAATGCAGCATTAGGAGATGCTGAGCTACTTGAGGAATTGTCTTTTGGGAGCAGTGCTTAATAACAAATGTTTGTGTTTATTAAAGATGCCACTGGAGCCTTTGGCTGTGCAGTCTGTTCCCCATTGTGGTATTTTATGGTAGAGGTTGGAGCATTTCAATGACAAAACGAAGGAATCTCATCTGTCTTTGAGGAGAGGCCAGATTTCATCAGTGTTTTGCAACTTAGTATTTAATTTGGGTCTGAATGTCTGAAGTGTTCATGTACTTTACCATCAAGGATGCTATGTACTCCGTTAGTAAGAAGAGATGTATGTATCAAAATCATAAGCTTTCATACACGTATAAAGAAAAAAAAAAAAGCTTTTGAGTAAGTTTATACCTGCAATCTTTTATGTAGACACTAGGAAAGGAACAAAGCAGATGCTGAGTTCCATTAGATATAGACTGCTGATTTTAGAGGGAGGTTTGCTTTATATGCCAAAAACGAGAACAAATTTAACATGAGTGTGAGCTCATCAGATGATGGCAGTTTCCATTATGTACACCAAAGGTTAAACATATAGCATGTTGCAGAAAGCAATATGTAAGTAGACAGTAACTTTGTATTTTAATACACTTTTCTACATGCAAAATTTCAGCAAAAATAAAGTTCCCTTTTCATGCACTAAAAATTAGATAGAATTTGCATATTTTCACATGGTACAGCCACTAATTCCCTTGAGATCCTTGTGGAATTGTTACTATTGCTGCTGAAGACTGGTGTCAAGTTTGTTTAGCCTAGAAATAGTTGGCCTGAGGTAAAGAACCATTGGAGGTTTGTACATTCACAGTTAGAATTTAGTAATTTACGTTTGCATGATGTATGACAAATTGACTAATGACTGCCCTAAAGAGAAATGCCAGCCTGGCATTTCATATGCAGAAACCTTATGGCAGTATCAGGTGTACTGTCTACCCTACAAAGCAGAAATAACTCTACTGCTCCATTCTTATATTTTATATTTACAGTTCCTTGTGTAGTCTTTTTTTCCAGAAGCTGCTTTTAAATGGAGTTCTGCATTATGACAGAAGCTTGACAATCTGCCAGAAAAGTTGGAAATGAAGGCAACTTAAAATAAATACTGGTGATATTTCTCTTTCTCTCTGCCTTTCTCCTTCTCTTTTTCTCTCTCCCTTTCATAAGGAAAGGCATATGTTCTTATCCTAACTTGTCCCAGTAGAGGGTCAATTACAACCAGTTGGCTGCAAGTCCAATCCAAGAAAAATACCGAGAACAGAAACTTCAACAACAGGTACCAAGGGCCTCTAATACAGTCAGTCATTCTCAGTACATGTGAAATGTGAACATAAAGCCTATGGGTAAGATATTTTTAGGCCCTGAGTTTCCCATGATGGTCCAAAATGAATCAATAAATTAAAGCAGACATTTTTGTATAGTTAGGTATTTTCCTGGATAACTCTGTAAATGTCCACAATAGCATGAGATCTTTTATGTGAATCGTGAGAATAGAACAATGTCTTATTTAGAAAAATACGCCTAGCCAAATGTTAATGTATAGGCATATATTCTGCAATTTGCTCAATTCTGCAATTTAGGGTCAAGTAAACATTAAGCTATAGGGCTAAATTAAAAAAATAAACAAGTATGAATAATAATAGACATGCATAAGAATAATAATATATGAGGTCTGTTTTGCTGATGTCTTAGGGCCATCTTGCAGTAGTGTAGTCCACTGCTTGTGAAATAAATTTCTCTGAAATCAAGGAAGGTAAGCATCACCATATCAAATGTCAGAACTCTGCCAGATTGGCACAGGAGTTTTGGATGCTGGACAGACAAAATAGTGTTGAGACCAAGACCAACTATACTATTCAGCAGTATCTTTGGACAAGTATATTAAAAGAACAGGCAAAGTTTAAACTTGAAGATACATAATTTATTCCACATACAAGCTGCAGAAGGAGAGGTAAATGTTACTTTTTTTTTTTTTTTTTTTTTTTTTTTTTTTTTTTAAATACAATGATTTAATTAAACTGGCGTCTCTTCTGTATCTCAGTATTTACAGAAAGAAGGGGGAGTATGTGACTGCTAGCTTTATGCCTATCAATTAGATTTAGACAGAGAAAGCAGCAAGATAGGTCTGGAATGGTTTGGTTGTACCTTCGTCTCTATTTGGCAGACCTTTTATCTCAGCCTTTGCATGCTTTTTCTTCCTGTGGTTTGTCAACTGTGTGCTTTTAATACGTAACTCCCAGTTGTACTTAGCCTCCTGGGTCTGAGATGCACATGATGGATGGCGCTCCAATCATCCTGTTGGTAAACAAGAAGGAGAAACAAAATTCCAAAACTTTAAGCATGAAATGAAGATTCAAGGATCCCTAGCCAGAGAGACTAATCATTCAAGCCCTCTGCAGGCTCTGTAACACATTCCAGCAGATTACATGTGCTCCTCTGTTTCCAAACTGACTAAAACCGGTTAAAATATTTTTAATGGAACTGCTTTCTCTATAAAAAAATTTAAATGCAGTTTTAATGTAGTGAAAAAGTTTTGTGGAAGCAAGTCTTTTTGATAACTTCTCAAAAGTAAAAACAGAAATAAGAATGCAACAGTTTTTCGAATTCATTACATTTCAAAAGCTTATGGTTTTGATGTGGTAGAATATTTTATTTCAATGATTTTGTCCAGAACTGTTTATTACAATGTGTATATTGAATATATGTCACTTGAATATTGAATATATATATATCATATTGAATACATATATCACTGGCATATTTTTTCAGCTTATACAGTTCTTTGATTTTTAATATGTTTAAAGTTTTTAAAAATAATAAAGCTGGCATGCTAGGAAATTATACATATTTTTTTCATCTTGGAAACCTGAATATCTCAGTATTGCCAGAAGGAAAATTTGGCATTATAAAAAGCAACAATGGCTTACTGACGTTGATATTTTTCTCTCTTGAAATCTTATTCTGTTGAAACTGTTAAATGTTTGTCTTATGATTTTGAATTTTCTCTCCCCTCTCAGAAGTATCAAGTTTCCAACATAATGAAAATTCTGGTTCGGCTATCTCTAGTGCCAAACTGCAAGAATTTTGTGCAGTCTTGAAATTTGTTATCAAGTTGGTTATGGTGATGATGACTATTTCCATTAGACTCTGTGGCTCTGACTGAGTAGTTTACCATTCGTATATGGTGTATTAGAGACCAGCTCAGTTGGACAGCACACCTGAAGGATTTCTTGCCAAATTTTATTCTGGTTAGAATGTTTAGCAGGTGCTGATTTGCCACCTTAGGCTAGCTGAGGTTCTCTGATAATGGTGTTTCTTTGTATTCCTTTGCTGTTCTGGTCCTCCTTTTTATGATGCTTTTATCTGACCCCACAGCAAATAAATAAATAAATAAATCATTTGATTTGTGTTGGGCTAACTGGCACTTGTGACACAAAAAGCTGAAAAGTGCATCTTCTTTACTGTTGCTTTTCCTCTCGATTAGAGACATGTCAGCAAGGCTGACTAGTGCTTAAGGATGTATAAGGAGGCATAGGATATTTGAGGATTTCAGTTGTGAGACAAATACAGAAGAATATGTTTATCTTGTTAAGGACAGGTACATCATAAGAATTTGTGGAATACTGTGTGCAAATACAATATTTGAAAAGCATTTACTTTCTCATTTGACTCTTGAAAGAGAAATTTGACAGTCACTTAACATATGTAGTCAGGGACGTGTTGAGTGTAAGGGATGGATTCTTTCATGCCACTGTGTTGCCCTAAGAAAAAGAGGCCAAAAGAATGATCAAGGCAGCGTTAACTGGAAGAGCAAAGGTCATGAGCTGCAGAATGGAAATGCTGTCCTGCAGTATGAGTTCTGATCCTCTTATTAGTCAGGTACATGCCCGTGCAGCATATGGAGGAGCAGAGGGCAGCAGCACAAAGATCTCTGCTGAAGAACTGCCTCCCAGTTACCACTGTTGACCAGGAAAGCTATCTGAAATATGGGGATCATACCTCATGCTGGGGAGCCTGATGAAGTATTTCTCAATGGCATTTTCTCACATAAAGATGTCAGAAGAGTGTGGGAAAAGTTCCTTACATAGTAATGAGGACTCTGGCTATGAATTTGTTTTCTCTCCGTTATCTCAGCATAGCGCTACAGCCTAACTGCTTAATGACAGTGGTAGAGAATTTCCGTTTCCATGCGCCTCCATGAAAACAGAGCACTAAGCAGAAGACCTTGTGTGTTTTGTTTCCTTTCCCATTCATCCTTTTTGTGGGAACTCATTCGTCCAAAAAAGAAAGTAGCTAGCAGTTTTTACTTTGGTATATTTGCTACTGAAATATGAGATCTCAGTTATAGCTTCTTTCTTTTCAAACTAAATAATGTAGATTGGGCTCACATAGTGCAGAATAGTTCTTATTAAAATAATAGTCTTAATGTACACTGCCCAAGAATAAATCAAAGCACTATGTGCTTTGATTTTGATTAACTTGGCTTAACATAGCTGCTGAGCATCTAGCAACCAAGGTGCCACTGAGAGCCACCACAGAAGCATTAGAAAGCTTCATCTGAGAGAAGCATGTATTTGACACAACCGGGGCTTAACAAAACGACTCAGGAAATCTGTCTTCAGTTCCCAGTGTTCTCAAAATCTTCCTATATAACCTTGGGCAAATCTCCATTTTCCATGAGCAAAAGAAAATACTTTTTCATTATCTCAAGATGTTTTCTAATAATCCATTCATTTATTGTTTGAAGAATCCTGATGAAGCTGTCCCACTTGTTGAAACACTGTAAGTATATAAGGATATATCCTACTTGATTAAATGGCTTCTCCAGAAAGATTAATGCTCACTAACTTTTTTGTTTAAAAGAAAAGGTTATTTGCATTTTTTTAAATAAAAAAAATATATATATAATATAAATAAATAAAATATAAATATTTGCATTGTATAATGAATTAAATTATAAATGTATTTGAAAATAAATATTTTTTTTAACTAAAATAAAGGTTAACCTAACAAATGAAAGGGTCTCATATGCTAAAAAGGCAATGCAAATAATGAAAATTATGATCATTTTAGTTGTCATAAAAAATCATCCAATCAACCTATAAATTTAGTTCACAAACCCTATTGGTACTAATCTTAATTTTAGTAGAGTTTATGAAGCAAAAAAGCAGTCAATCCTTATCCATCTGTTCTTACCTATCTCTACAGAGTATTATGCACTGTCCTAGGTGTTTCTGTCTTTGTTCCACCTCTGCCTCCAGCACTTTTTGTTCTGTTGAGTTCACACCCCTGTGGGGAAGCTGGGGCTGGCTGTTACAGTATGCTTGCTCGTGCTGCCTTTCTCTGTGTTTTTAGCTATCATCCCTGTGAGTCTAATACTTAACTAGACTGTTTATGTAGGTCAAGAAGGTAATCCGTTTCCTGGGCAACTTTTCGTCATCTTTTCAGGTTACACACAGCATCATTTCTTGAATTCTGTTTCCTTGCCTCCACACAATACAGCATAAAATTTTCTTGTAAAGTACAGGAAACAGGAAAGTTTGCATATGTTTCAGTGTCGTGTAGAATCTGAACTGCTTTTTCTTCCTCACCGTCATAGTTCTATATTAGGCAAGAGTAAGAAAAAAACATAAGGAGTCCTACAGAAAGAACGGTAGTGGATAAACAGTGTGATTTGTGCACTGGTGTAGGGTTAAGGATCAAAGTTTTAGAATGACTAATTTCTGCTTATGTAGCAGGAGGATGCAGGACACAGTAGCAAAATGTTAATGGTGTTTAAAATCATTTAATGCATTGTATATCTGTACTGTAAAATGGATAGTAATTCAGAATTCCTTCTGTTTTGACTGTTGCATGATTCTGTGCAAAGACAAAAATCTGTAAACAAGACGGCTGTAGAAGCACATTGCTGTGTTTCAGTTTGGTTGTGAATAACTAGCAGTCATTAAGTGATCCATATTGTAAATCACACCACTTTTGCAGATAAGCAAGCTGCTAATTTCCAAAATGCAAAAGACAATAGAGATTGATAACTATCAGTTTTTGGGAAAAGACTATCCTGTGGATCCTGTAGATCAGTAGCATTGCAGTTCAGTATTCCACCAAAATGTGGAATTGTAGTGGAAGTCTAGTCTCAGGTGACAAAAGTCGGGATGTGGTAGATGTGAACTTGGCTTTGTCTTGGCTGTATCCATTTTATAAACTTTAGTGTTCTGCAAAGTGCAGCAAGATCAGTGCAAAACACCTAACACACAATGCTTTGGTGACTCAGGAGACTGTTTGTGGACCAGACGTGAGATGGAGTGAAATGCTGGAAGGCCAAGTTAGGGATGTTGCAAGGGTATGTGGGACAGTTGCACCCATCCAGTATTCCCCATGAATGCATAGAAAAGTTGGGGGATTCTCATTATTTTGCAGTGTGGTTCAGTTAAGGGTTGCTTTTTTTTTTTTTTTTTTTTTTTTTTTTGCAGGGTTCAGTTAAGTTGCTTTTGATTAGTTTCCTTATTCATTATCTCAAAAATGACCTGTAAGTTGTAGTGTACTACTGTAGTGTAGGCTGTACTGTAGGCATAGCTAGAGGTCTTCTCCTCACTTCATTATTTACTTGTTAATTTAGCTGCTCTTATTATTAAAGAGCAACATACAATTGTAAGCCTTGTTTCAGAGTTCTTCCTCAACACTGGTTTTCCAGCACTGCTGCAGAAATCTACAATGTCAGTGAAGAAATCTGTGCAAACACTCTGAAAGGAAGCTGAAATCTTTATGCCGGCTGGGCTTGTTCACAGCAATCTTAAATTTGATGATACTGGCTGCAGACTCATCCTGTCAATGTGCTTAACAGGCATGCGATTGTTTATGTGGAAAGACTCCCCAAACAAATTCCTTACTACAAATTCATTGCAATCTACTTTGAAACTATACTTCTGTAGCACTTTTTTCAAAGTGAATCCTTCACCTGACTTCCAACATTGTGGATATATCGAAGACCCAGTTATAGTTATGACTGTTCTTGGAAAGACTAGAGTTGAAAGCTAAACTCTAATAGCGTTCCAAATATTTTATTGATAGCATTTTTGGGCACATGTAAATAAAGCTATCACAGAAATTTTTGGACAAGCGAATATTTTTTTCATGCTCTAAGGAATTTTTTAGTTACTTTGTTTCAGCAGGAATTTTCTTTGTAGATGTTATTGCTTCATATTCTGGCACAGAAATTGCACATTAGATGGAAGTTATTGTCACCTTTCCTGAGAAATGGAAAGCAAAACACATTTTCTGAGAATGCATTCCATTTCAAAATCGTTGTTTTTTTTTGTTTGTTTTGTTTTGTTTTGTTTTGTTTGTTTATTTTCCTGACAGTCTCCTTTGTCTGACAGTTTAAGGTGAGACCATACCTGAGACTGTGCTACTTTACAAAAGGAGGTACTAAGATAATAAAAGAAAGAATATAGAATTGAATTCAGCTATTGTTTGTAGACAATATTATCTTTCCTATTATGAGGTTATTAAAAGATTTTTTTTCCTATTTCCTGTCTTCTACTAGCAAGATGTTTTGTCTTCTGCTGCTACCCTATATATCATGGTGTTATAAAAGTACATCTATGGGCAAGCCAGTTACCTTAGAAAGAGCAAAGCCTCTTTGTGGAAACAAAAAATGCAGTCTTTTTTAAATCTTAATTCTCTCAGTCTGTAAAATAATAAAATATATCATTCCATCATTTTCTCAAAAAATTAGGAAATAAAGCCTCTGTGAATTTGATGATAGTCTTGCAGACAATCATTTAGAGATAATTATCTTTGCTACATCATTTAGCATTTTTTTAGATATTTTTTTTTCCTAACTTCTACATCGATATTCCCCAGTGGCATCTGATTCATTCTTTCAAGTCTTCATTTCTACCTTTGTTTTGCTAAGCTTCTTATCAGTACCAGCAGCAGCTGCAATACATCTACAGAGGTAGGACAGTGATAGGGAAAAAATGGAAAAGCTAATAACATCTAGTTATTTCCAGGACAGTCTTTATTTTGGAAAAAGGTCAGGAGAAGATAGCATCTTACTTACTGAACTTCAGCATACTTATCTTATCATTAAAATCTCTGAGTCAGCTCCTAAGCCAGCAAGTTCTGTATTAAGCATATTTTTAAGAATTACAAGGTTTGTACATCAAATCATTTTTTTGCAATCAAAATTCTTAAGAAGAATATATGCTATTCAGTTACCAAACTTGGAGAAGCAGGGAGTTATAAAACCAGATGGGACTCTTTACAAAGCTAGACACATTCATCATCTGCTCACAGCGCGCTGGCTTCTTATTCTGCTTCATTGTCTCTCACTTGCCTATAGGCCCAAGAAGCATGCTGTTTCACAAACATAAATTCTCATGAATTTAAGGTTCTGGGCATGTTCCAGTCTACCTCCTTTGGCAGCCTTCAAGGATAAGGAACAAAATAGACAATACGTGGCCAATTTAATTTGAACAGAATTTATGATATTGCATTTTAGTGCCCAGTGTATGATGAATTTCCTGGTAAAATATTGCATAGAAACCTGCAGCTGGATCTGAGATATAAGAACAGTTGGTGAGCAATCTCACATATTTTCTTTTTGTAGATACAAGTTTGGCTGGTATAAAGAGCTAAACTAGTACAGATAAAAGCGCTGCTTTTCCTTTCTTGGAATTACAAATTAGTGAAGATAAAAGTAATGCAGAAGAGTAAGAATTCTGATTTAAAACAATTTGAGAATTTTTCATCTGCAATTAACTTTTTTTTTTTTCTATATTTTCAAAGAAGGTAAAAATCTATTTCCTAGTTGAGATAGCGGAATATATTTTAAAATTATTAGAAAAGATAATTTCAGATTTTTTCAGATTAACGTTATTTTTGTTAATTTCAACAGTTTGGGGGGGTTTCTTTTGAAAAAGCCTTTATGCTAAAAATATAGAATACTTCTAAATAGAAAAATTGTGTCTGATTAGATATTGTGCCTGATTGTATATACTCCCTCAAGGGACTATATACATACATTCCTAATATTGTTATCAAGCTGACAAGAGTGTTGCACAATAGCCGGGAACAAGCAAGCCAAGTAAGCAATGGCACTGGTATTCATTCTGGCTGTTTGCATTTCCTTCTGAAGCATTGATGGCTGCTTCACAGTTTGAGATTCCCAACTGAGGCCTCTATCATTGACTCCAGTCAGTCTCCAGTCTCCATTGACTATCTTGACTCAATCAAGCCTGTATAGCAGTAATGGGTAACAGGGAGACGCTACTGCACATATCAGTAATGTTTGTCCATCTGATGACATCTGAATCAATTTGTGCTCTGTCTCCAGTGATGGTTCCAGCTTCTAAAACACATAAGCTGTCATTATGCCTTAGATCTGCAGGTTACTGCAAGAAACAAGATGGTTTATGATATGTATATAGCAAGACTTACAGGAAGAGTGTTCTGAAATGTATACATGATAATAAATTGCCTATTTAGACTGATATTAAAATCGGTAACTACTGGATTGGGTGCTTTGAAAGTGAAGCCAACAATAAACTTTACAAAACTTCTTATCAGGAGTAAACAACTACTACTTTAGTAGTTGTTTATCTGTCTCTATTGAATATGCTCCATTGTGAACAAGAAACACTGCATTTGTAACATAAACAGTCATAGCTGTTTTAGAAGCCTGGAATTGTCATTCCTTCACCTATTTGAAGTTTTAAATTGAAAGTGGAGAGTGTAAGAATAAAGTGACAAAAGCATTAGAGGTATGCCAAATGACATATGAATGTCTCACTTTAGAAATGAAGAATATTGAAGTTTGCCCAGTAAGATTAAAATATTACCTTCTCTTTCTGCAGTTTGAAATAACAATGTTTTTGACTATATTTAGGGAATGTCATACGGAGAGCAAACATTTGGAATTCAGTTATTCTGCTCCTCCTGATAACATACATATCCGTTTCTAGAGTCCCTTGCAGAGAGATGTTTTCCATCCCTACAGGATAAAGGCAGTCACTGATAGGATAATGGACAATAATTGCCTCCAGCTGTAATGCCTTGAAAAATACTTTTGTCCTTTCAACATATTATGTCAATAAGGACATATTCTGGAACAAAACATTACTTTTTGCTCTTTTATTCCCACCTGAAACAAGTCTAATAGATACTGATGGGAAAACTTCAAACTTTCAAGTGGAAGTAGTATATAAATCTAGATCAGGCATGATATATTTAATTGCAGTAGAAGATTTGGATATGTGAACCTGTTGTGGTCTTAATATAAATTAATTGATCATATAATGCACAAGTATGTGTAAGTGATCGGTTTATGGTAATACAATAGAAAATATTATACAGCTGTGGTCATTCACAGAAATAATGCTGTACTTATTTATTATCTAGACGGAAGTACAGCAAACAAAAAATGACTACATTTATGTTCTACTGTCTTACCCATAGTTTCCTAAAAAATGCTACATTTAAGAATTCATATACTTGCAGTTATTTTAAAGATCTGCTTTTACCTGTAAATGTCGTCTAATTTTAGAAAAATTAGATTGGCAAAATTGGATGGAATAGTTTTTAATCACTCTTAAGCATTCATTTACACAACAGGTGAATTGCAGTATTTTTAGCATGTTGGTGTCTCAGTGGATGTTACCAGAAATTGTTGCTGGTATTTTTGTATACTGATTACAGAACATGTTCTGAAATCTATCAATACTGGCCTTACAATATTTTTAAGAAAACTGTTGTCTCTTTCTGCTTCTTTTCCATCTGCTCATTTCTGCTCTATGGGTCATAATCGAACCTTCAACTGAGATTTCAAGAGGAGTTTTCTGAGTTGTCAAACAACCAGGCTCTGGATATATAAGAAATTATCACTTTCTCACAAATATTTATCAAGGTCTGTTGTAATGCTGATTCATTTTGTATCACTAGAAGAGAGAAGGAGAAAGAGAATAGAAAGAAAAGAGAGAAAGAGCAAGAAAAAAAGAAGGGAGGGGATGGGGGGGAAAGATAACAAAGACAGAATGAAGAAAAGTTTGTGTGATAAATCAGTATATTTTGTTTCTTATTCATCATATTGGCTCTGGACAGAAAGATGGGTGTAAACATTTCAGTGCCTCCTATTGCATTTTCAAGGACTGGCATATATATCTGTGTCTGGTCTTTAAGAAACTACAGATGGTAGCCCTATGAAACAAAGCTGGGCCAAAATAATTTCCAGACTTCTCAAAGTCACATTTATGCTTTCTATACCTTAAAATGAGTTTAATTTTTTTCTGTGGATCCAGATTCAAATGTCTTTAAGACCTGAACTACCTGTGATGTTTGTACACAGAAATATATATCTGACTATAGAGATGTAGTATTATTTCTCAGTCATTTATAAGACAAATACAAGCATTAGGGAACAAATAGCATATTGATAAAATGGAACAAAATGTAAAAGCTTATGCTTTACTCAACAACAACTCCAAAGGTTTGTGAGGTTCTAGAGATGGTTCATCCCTATAGGAATCTTGGAGGATATCATTAAGGGAGGAATTATCAGATAATAATTCTTGACAGCAGCATTATTTTTATCAGAGAAGTGGTTAAAGAAGAGGTAATCTTGACATATTCACATTTGCTATTCAGTCTTAATTAAGGTTAGGTATTACTCAATCTTCAAGAGATGAAAAAAGAGCACTATGTATAAGTTGTAGAATCCACTTGAATGAACCTACAGAAACTCTGAACAGACGGTTTAAATAGATGGTTTAAATTGCATGAGAAATTAGGAATATCTGCATAAAACATAGTGTGTTAAATTCTTCTGAGAATGATTAACCTAGATTGATTGAAGAACATATTCAGAAAGAAAATCTAAGGCATTATAGATAGATCTTATCTATGTATATCAAATCCCAAAAGGAAGATAAAAAGAGGACGGAGCCAGGCTCTTTTCAGTGGTGCCCAGTGCCAGGACAAGAGGCAGTGAGCATAAACTGGAAAACCAGAGGTGCCATCTGAACGTCAGGAAACATTTTTTTACCGTGAGGGTAACTGATACAGGTTGCCCAGAGAAGCTGTGGAGTCTCCCTCCTTGGAGATACTCAAAACCTGATTGCACATGGTCCTGGGCAGCCAGCTCTAGATGACCCTGCTTGAGCAGGTGGTATTGGACCAGATGGCCTCCAGAGGTCCCTGCCAACCTCAGCCTTTCTGTGATTCTATGATCATAAAGTATAAAGAAGTGAACCACTGAAAAAATAGTCATAATCCCTTAAAATCTCGAGTAAACTTTTATGGAACGTTCTGGTAAGTATCTCTGTACTACTTGTATTTCCACCCAAACCCTGACATTCAGTTACTCTGAAATCTGAAATCCACCTGTTCATCAATCAGTATTAGAAAGTCTGAATGTGTTCTTTGATCATTCCACATTAGCCATGGACAAAGTATTGAAGTGTACAGATCATGAGTCTGCTAAAAAACACTCTTAACAAGGTACTATCCCTTCCCAGAAGTTACAAAAAAGAGGTAATTCAAGAAGTGGTAATGTCCATCCTAGTCCTCCACAGGTCCAGGAATGAAATATAAATTGGTAAATGCATTCTGAGATGGGACAAAGGAAGTTTGAAGAACATGGCAATTGTGGAAAGAAAAAAACACTTGCTTCCCCTTGCAGGCTGCTGTCTGCAAACCAATTATGGGGGGTAATTTTAAGAGCAACTTGAAATGTTGATTAGCTCATTACATGCCTGTATGTAGATCTCTAAGCAGTATAGTGGTAGATGGGTTAACTTTCTTATTAGTTATTAAAATGTGAGATTGTGAGGTAAATTGAAATAAATGATTCACTGTGATGTCTCCACTGATATAAAAAATCAGAATGCAGTTTTTTTCTTTTTACAATAATGCTTATCATCAGGTCCAACGGTCTAACTTCTTTCAGAACTTTTTCCTGGTGTGTGATTTCTTCAGTACAATCACAGCAAATCCACCAGTCCTTTTAATGCGTTCTGCTGTGAACTTTTTTTTTTTTTTTTTTTTTTTGTATTCAGGCAACACAAACTACTTAAACTACTTACCTAATCTTGCAGCAATCTAGAATGTCTTTTGTTGTAGCATATATTTTTAAGTTAGTCTCTTTGTTGGCAATGTATTTTGCAAACACCTCTGAAAGTGCTGTGGGACTGATCCATGTGCCTTCTAAGATGGCCAAGATACAGAGAAGACACCAAGTGCACTTTGTGCACTTGGAAAGAAGTGCAAGTTTCTAAGAACTTCTTAGAAAGAAGTTTCTATGGTACAGTAAAGCAGTCTGTCCCCTATAGTAACTGGATGGTACCATATCTTGATGCCTAGGATTTTACTGTATTTGTGGTTGAATGATTTACCAGAACACACAGAGGTTAAACTACAGCTGTCAGAGTATCATCAAGTCATCAAGTGTAATTCTCTAATCTAGAAAGGCATAGTGAGGGGTTACATATTTTAAACAAGCCAGAAGCTATCTCTTTTTTTCTTTTTTTTTTTTTTTTTTTTTTTTATCTTGTTGAAGAACTTCACAGTTATGAAATAAAAAAAGTTTTAGAAATGTGCAAAATAATTTCTCCATTCATAATAATAAATACACTACCATGTTCTTATTGTACTAGGTGGGATATTAGCATATAGAAAGATTTAGTCTTTCCTTTGCTGTGCCATACAGGTTCTTTAACACATTCTTTGTGGTGTTTGCCTTCACTACACACATACAGAGTGTCTTGCCTGACATAGGTCCAATGGGTGAGAAATCTGGCTTCCTCCTGCTGAGTAATGAAAGGAAAAGACAAGCAGTGAGTGGTTATACATATGTATACATATGGAGGTTATGCCACGCAATGGGGTGTCTGTCTCTGACCTAGTCTTAGACGTGCTTGAATTGTTCCAGTCCTTTCTCTCCTCCTCTCTTGGCTTTCCTGTGCTTCACTACTGGTGGTCTGCTGTATTCCATGCAGATGTTTTCCCTATGTTATTTCATGGTTATTTTTCAAGTGGTTTCTTAGTAGAAGGGATGGAGGGTCCACACATGGGAACATCTGCTCTAACAATTTTTCAAAGCAAACAGCAGATGGCATTGCTGCTTCCTTTTGATCTTGCAAGAAAAATCCCATACCAGTGGTGTTGGTTTAAGTTTCAGGCTGTTTGGTAATGGTGTACATGAGCATTTGCTTCTCCCTTTTCTCTCAACGGTAGCACTATTTGCAGATGTTTTCTCTGTAACTTTCTTCTGCAGCGTTTTCTTTCTTTCCTTCTTTCCTTCTTTCCTTCTCTCTCTCTTTCTCTCTCTCTTTCTCTCTCTCTTTCTCTCTCTCTTTCTCTCTCTCTTTCTCTCTCTCTTTCTCTCTCTCTTTCTCTCTCTCTTTCTCTCTTTCTTTCTCTCTTTCTTTCTCTCTTCTCAGTCTCCCCATCATGGGAGTTCATAATTAATGACATATAATTTTTACCAATTCTCTTTTTCTATTCATTTGCTATTTACATGGAAATAGATGTTTCATGCTTTGATTATTCAGCTTTGATTATTTCCATAGTTCAGCCTCTGTATATAATGAGTTAGGAACTTTTTATACATCTCTTCAAGTGATCGATTTTTATTTTTATATTTTTATTTATATTTATATTTTTACTTTATATTTTTGAAAGTTTTATTTCACAAGGAATTATATTCATTTCTAATTAGTGTTTTTCCTTTTAACTTAAATTTTGACATTCAGACTCCAGTATTTAAGTGTGCATGAAATCTGCAATGTTTAAGTAAATTTGTAAGCACTTTATTATTATTATTATTATTATTGTTATCTGAGTTTTTGAGCACATTGTGAACCTTTCTACATAATCATTTTTTATCACCCTGAGAAATTTATGTTGCTTCCTTAGGTACTTTCTGATCAAATCTTCCTGTACAGACTGACCAGGTTGTACTTGTTAACAGGCAACACTGAAAAATTAAATTTGTAGTCATGATTTGAAAATACATTATAAAAATAAGCTGGGCTTGTAGAGGAGGTAAGCTGCAGGGTAATTTGTGAGATACAGGTAAGACAGTAAGAGGAGTGGGAGCATGAAACACAAGCAGTCTCTCAGGTTGGCTCAGGTTGTTGTCAGCGTGATGGGTGAGGGCCAGGAATGTCGCTTCCATTAACAACCCCGGAAGCTTATGGGGGAGCTTTTGCACACTCTGTCCCTTCTGAGTTGTGATGTTAATGGAAAATAGAGTATGGATGATTTTGTCTTGTTGCTAAATTACGCTGAGTTGTGTTTGGTCGTTTCAGTTAGAGGCCAGTCTAAGAACAGCATTAGGCCCGTACTGCAAACTCTGGTGCACTTGTACAGAATCTCATTTTCAGCTCTTCCAAATTCACTAAGTTTACTTGTACCTCAGCCTCCAAATTCCTCTTATTGCTGTCATTTTTATTATTTTAGTTTAAACCCTTCTTTCCTAAGCAGTGCATAAAAGTTATTTTCTTACAAAGATGTTATCTCTAATTTTGTCTTCTTTAATATTTAGTTTTACATAATATAGCACACTAATGTTAATTTCTGTTCCAAATATTCTGATTTTGTTGCTGATTATCGTATATTTTGTAGAAATTCTACATTGTTTTATCAGTCTTTTTTTTTTTTTTTTTTTTTTTTTACATTAATTTTAAACCTGCTCTAAAGGAAACAATCTATTTATATAAGTGATAGAAGGCACAAAACATTAGTCTTGAATACTATGTGCCTTTTACTTGAACTTGATGTCACATACTATACACCTCATGTAACTTGGCATTAAAATTGAAACCAAGAAATAAGAAGAGGAAAACTTGTTTTCTATACACAGTTTCGAAAGATTTGCTATCTTTCCATTCTCCAGAAACTGGCAACTTCTTTTTTTTAATAATAGAATGATTTTCCTGTTGATAAAAAAAAAAAAAAAACAAAAAAAAAAACAAAAAAAAAACCTAGAAATTAAACAAAAATAAATAAAATAAAATAAGATGCCATTTTATGCACACAAATGAGCAAGTATCACAGAATCACAGAATCACAGAATTTCTAGGTTGGAAGAGACCTCAAGATCATCGAGTCCAACCTCTGACCTAACGCTAGCAGTCCCCACTAAACCATTTCCCTAAGCTCTACATCTAAGCGTCTTTTGAAGACTTCCAGGGATGGTGACTCCACCACTTCCCTGGGCAGCCTGTTCCAATGCCTCACAACCCTTTCAGTGAAGAAGTTCTTCCTAACATCTAACTTAAAACTCCCCTGGCTCAACTTAAGCCCATTCCCCCTCGTCCTGTCACCAGGCACATGGGAGAACAGACCAACCCCCACCTCGCTACAGCCTCCCTTGAAGTACCTATAGAGAGCGATAAGGTCGCCCCTGAAGTATCAAGAAAGGAAACTCATATTACCCATGTAAAAACTTATCTCCAAAAATAATGTTGATTTACCTGAACTACTTTTGTTTACTTGGTGCCATGCAAAGTAGGTCCATGTTAGCAAGATAAATTGACTTAATCACTTAATCAGTTAAAAAGTAATTGCAAATCTGTTTACAGCCCGCACTATATAACTTTTTTTTTTTTTTCCTCAGGATCTTTTAATTTCGTAGTACGAAGAGGTCTTGCAGCTTGCTGTGGAATACTCTGCTGCTGTCTGGCAGTGGTACCATGACCTTTGCAGAGGGCTATTTTGTGGCTTTTTCCTATTGGTGCCATGGGGAGAAATATTTAATTACCATGTCTGCTGAGGGGTATGGCCTGATATGAGAGGAGGAATTTAGTACACTCCAGTTTTTTGTTTGTTTGTTTGTTTTTAAACAAACACTTAGATCGTCAAGATCCAGCATTTGCTGCTAAACTCTTTTGCTCACAGCTGTGCGTTCCTCCCTTGTTGCCACCTTTGTTCCTGGAACAAGAAGGGGGGCTTATGTATGTGCACTCCAAACTTGAATCAGAGGATGCAACCAGTGTAAAACTACCCTAGCCCAGAAATACAGGTGGAGTGAAATGGTGCATGGACCTATGGTATCACTCTGGCTGGAAGCTTTCTTGGTTTCACATGATGTCACTCTGGACATTAGATGTGTTTAAGGTAAAAAAGAGAGAGAATTCAAACAAAAGAAAGGATTGTAATCTCCACTTTAAAATTTGAATCAAAATTACAAGATAGAGAAAAATATAAAATGCATTTTTACTTTCCTGTCTTCTGATGGGTTATGATTTCTCTGAATTGTGTTTTAACTGTGGGAACCAAAAGTTAGGTTGAGTGGAATTCTGTCTTGTTAGTATTGTCATTCAAACTGAGCTTGGTTTTTTACTCTACCATGTTTGCTGAGGACTGCATGAGTTACTCAACAGCACTTCACCTTTTGAAGGTGCTTTCAAAACTGATTTCTGAAGTTGATCTTTCCAAATTAGGCTTTTTTCTTTGTGGGAAGGTGTTTAATTTGAATTCATAGATTTCTTCTTCTCCCTGATGGAGACCATTCTTCTTTTTCAATTATTTTCCAAAAAAAAATATATATATAAATAAAAAAATCTCTTTCTGGTTCTTTTATTGGAAAGGAAATTTACCCATCCATAGCTCTCTTCTAGCTTTGACTGTGATTACATACATTCTCCTCCCTGTGACTCTGTGAGGATGTCCATCTTCTTTATCTCCTGTTTATTGTAAATGAAGCTTTTAGTGTATTCCAGAATTTTAAGTATTCCAGGATTATTTTATACAAGTAACAAGAGTGTTACACTACTTGGCAAAGTATATACCTTTGTTCTTTGTATTACATTTTGTCTAATGCACAACCTTCAGCTCAGAATTCTCTTAGTAAATCCCACAATCTGTAAGTTCATAATACGGAAAACAAAGTAAGCCCTGCAAAGTGCTTTTTTTGCCAGTTTAACTCCAGTCATCCTACCTAATACAAATGTGCAATTTTAATTGTGTAATAGAATTTTAGAGTTTTGTGCCATCACATAACCGTTGTGATTGGGGCTGTGTTATTGCCAACATACAAACATTCTGCTGTGTAGTTTGCCTGGTGGCATGGAATGATAAGTCTGCACTGAATTTACAATAGATTGCACCAAAATATAAATATTCTTACACCAGTCATAATAAAATTTTATTAGATATTTTCACATAAACTGCAGCAGGTTAAGACCTACCGTGAGGTCATCACCCAAGTGTATACCTCACTTTTTAGATGGGCTTTTGTAATTTGCTCTGAGTTCAAAATAGCCATAGTTAAAATATAATTAAAAAAATAAGCAAAATAAAGGAAATAAGTTAAAATAAATAAATAAAATAAGTTAAATAAAGCAAAAAGTGTTACGCCAATAACAAGGTAGCTTGTTAGGGCATATCTTGACTTTTCCAGAAAGACATATTTTTACACCATTTTTCCAAATCTTAGTATTTACTGAAGATTGTGCTTTCCTTAGGCAACCCAGTGTAATCCCAAGACTTGGTGTATTTACAAGTTTTTCCAATGTGGTTTACTTAGAATCTTGAAAACAACAAAGGAATATATTTTTCCCTTTTAGGAACCTTGTGAGATCCAATATTCAAAGCCTAATGGGTAGATTAGTGTTGCCTGGCTTTCAGGCTACCTGACAACATATGCAGTGCTCACATGCTGGAGTTTCATGAGGTATGTGTGTCCTTAGAAATCATTCTAACAGGTTTCTTTTGTTTTAATCTTTATTTCTCCTGCTCATTCACAGTGCTTCTAAAAGAGGAAACAGATGATGAAATTTTCTCATGAAGCAATTCTTTATTTGTTTATTCAGAAATCTTCACATAGAGTGGTGCATAAGGAGCACTAACTTGCATTATCTCCCAAGCAAGAAGTAGTAAATTCTGATTCCGCGTCACTTTTATTTTACCTATCTATCTATCTATCTATCTATCTATCTATCTATCTATCTATCTATTTATTTATTTTTGGTCAGATGTGTTTCTGCTCTATACTGGTAGCAATTTCATCTCATTTTGCATTAGTTTCCCAACCTCCCAGACACACTTCCAAGAGAGGCAAATAGTCTTCTGATGTCCCACCCACTTGTTATTTGGGGAGAAATGGTCTTGGAATGAATATTCTTTCTCCCATTATGTGACCCCAAGCATGTTTTAATCACATGAGGAACGAAAGAACATTTACAATCCCTGTATTATGTGCAAGTTTAAAGAACAACTGATGATCATGCCATAGTATTTTAGTGTGCTAATGTTCTATTTTTGGTGTTTAACACAATTAAATCTAGCAGTGTTCAGTACAGAAGAGCTAACCTTGAGCATTAACAGTATAGTTGGAGCTCCAACACTAACATATGCCTGCCAAGCATTTATACTGGGTAGATTACTCACCACAGTTGAAGCTAAATAAAACTTATTCTGTAGCTAATCCATTTGAAAAATGACTAAGAAATCAGAGGCAGAGAAAAACTGGAAGATTTACCAATAGTCTGGTTTGCAAAAGTTAAGGGAAAAAAATGGACTGTCTTACAAATACATGGTCTTTTGATTTTATTGCAATTTATTCATTCAAGAAGAAAAGAGTGTGTCACTGTGAAATATGTATATACATATGGTATTATTATGGAATGCACAGAACCCATAGTATACTACAATAGAGAAGGGAAAACAAAGAAGAAGGAGCATACGAGAACAGCATTAGGAAAAATAAGAGGGGGGGAATCCAAAAGAAATAGATAAGGAGCAGGAAGACAAAAGGTAACACCCTGGTGTCAGAGAGGACAAGAGGAGATGGTGATAGGATCTGGTTGAAAGACAGTGCGAGAAATGCATCGTGTTTTCTGTTTCACCAGCTCTGGTGAGAAAGAAGGGTTTGAGGAGGAAGTTAAGCAGAACAAGTAATTTGCTGGCACTGAGCCCACAGAAGTTGGATCGAAAAATGCAGGAGCTCATTTGATGAGGAGGGCATGACTAAATAGGCATTCTAAGGCTCAATTGGTTTCTGTAGAACACTGTTAGGTGTACTTTACCATTCTTTGTAATTGCATGTTAATATTTAATTTCAATACTTTGGTGCAGACAGCAGATTTAAACTTGTACATGTTTAAATGAATGAGATATAGCACTTCGTATCATGATGGAGTCCTAATTCCTGTGACAGGAATCTAACATTTTGTTTATCACACAGAATCACAGAATTTTCTAGGTTGGAAGAGACCTCAAGATCATCGAGTCCAACCTCTGACCTAACGCTAACAGTCCCCACTAAACCATTTCCCTAAGCTCTACAACTAAACGTCTTTTGAAGACTTCCAGGGATGGTGACTCCACCACTTCCCTGGGCAGCCTGTTCCAATGCCTCACAACCCTTTCAGTGAAGAAGTTCCTCCTACCATCTAACCTAAAACTCCCCTGGCTCAACTTAATTATCTTGCATTCTCCAATAACACACGTGCATAGTGTAATGCCATCCTCTAAAACAGTCCCTCTCTCATGGGGAGAAAGGTTTCTCTGCTGGTAAATGTAATGGCATCAGGTCTCTCTGCTGGTGTTGTACGGAAAAGACAACATCCCTGTAAGCTTTACATTCTCACATTGTTGGAGTCTCTAAGTTTTGTCAGGTGCTGGTGACTTGGACCTAACGCTAAGTTGTGACTCAGGAGACAAAACAGTTGGAAAACTTGGAGAAAGGCTCTAAGGGTCAGTGAAATTTACTATGGGCAGCTGCTGCTTCAAAGCAACTCTCTATGCAGAAGCCTATTAAGAAGTAGTAGGTTACTTTCCTGCCATTTCCCCAGCATGATGGATGACGTTCTGAAAAGGGAAAGGACTTCCTGTGCCACAGAGGTTTTCCCCATTGCTTCTTACCAAGTTGCTTTCAACATGCTGAATATGCCTCTCTGTAATTACTGTTATGAATTTCTCTAAATAAAGTGCTTTCTTCAAATGATGCTGAAAAGAATTTGTTTTCATCTATGATGGGTGCTTGAATGCCATTATTTGCAGATGGTTCTATTAATATTCCAAATAGCCCATTTACAATTCAAAATAACAATAATCTCTTTCTAGAAATAAGTCGAAGCTGCAGAATTAGAATTTCATTTTTCCAAGGTTCTGGTGTATTTAGATTTTGAAACTTATCTAACTTCTTACTTCTTGATAATACGAATCAACAGCAGAGCTTAGAACAGTTTTGATTTTCATAATATTCATATGTAAAAGTCTGTTCGCATATGTACTAATGTCTAACTTAAACCTATTAAATCAGAGTTAATTTAATTTGGGATAGGGCAAGTTCCTTGCTTTTTAATATCAATGTTCTTTAGCAGCGATTTTTTTTTTTTAAATCTTCAAAAATGTGAAACTGCAACAAAAGTCCAGAGTACATCAGTTAAGATAGTACATCTGATGGGCTAAACTGCTTGATGGGCCTAATTAAGATACATCCATACTTAAAACAGGGAAATGTGAATACTGATGTACCAGTAAAGACATTGTAATTGTATAGGCTTGGGATCTTTAATTTTGTATGTATCACAGAAAACAGAACGTATTACTAAAAGAGAATAAATTCTGGAAAATGCTTTCCATGGGATTCTTATCACTAAATCCAAATATGTTTGTAGGCAATAAGAAATAACTGAATTCTGGATACTACTGAAATCTTAATGTTTCAGGATAAATACTGCAGCCAAGTCTTCATCAGAAGCTGTGACAGGAATTGTTTAGGAATGTGGAGAAAGGAGGCTCATGTAATCCTGCTGTGCGTCGCTCTCACTGCCTTTTGCTCCCTCTCCTTCATAACATTTTCAGTCTTTGGCAGCCTTAACCAGATTTAGTAGAAGGGTGAAAGCCTCAGAACTATTAAATTTCTATAAATCGTGAGAATAGCATGAGATAGAAATGTATGCACTGGTTCAGAGCAAATGTCCAGTTAATGTCTCTCTGACAATGGCCATGAGAAATCATACAAGTACAGAGCAAGTAGAGACTGATACTTCTTCCAGTGTATTTTCCCAGCTTTTGACTGTCACATTACAGGCTTCCCGCACCCCACCTGTAACAATCAGTTCAATCTCATTTCCTTGCTGGCAGACAATGGGCATTATTTGAGATGGTCTTGTGAGACACAACTTCCTTCTATGAAAGACTCCTTTTTTTATAGAATTAGTAGCACATGGACAACCATGATATTCTTTACTATTCTAGTGTTGTTCCTAGTGCAGAGGTTAAACATAATAATTTTAAAGTTCTGTATATCCTCCCAACAGCCCATGTAAAAAATTGTTGTCTCATTTGCTGCTTCTCAGTATCATACTTCTAGTTTCTTGGTATAAATGACAGACATAGAGAAAAAGTGCCTGTTAAAGTTCCTGTTGCGTCCCTTTTTTTCCTCATTTATGTTAGTGCAACTCTTTGTACAGCCATACCAGCAAGAGCAGTCTCCTAAATCTGAAGCATTAACATCATTAAACACTGTTTTGTGTTCAGTACTGCTTTGTTGCTTTCTTAATGAATTTGACTCAGCTTTTTGCTATCTTTTATTGGTGGGCAAATGCACAACCAAACATCTCTACCTAGATTTGGTTGTATAGGCTTGTGTCTGGTGAAAACACTACTTTTATTTCACCTGTGTAGTTACTCAGAACATAAAAACTCCCTTTACATTTATAGTGAATAGAATCAAACTGACTGTTACAAAAATCCACCTCAGTAGCATCCATCCCAACCCATAAAAGCACACCTGTGCTCTCTGTTGAAAATCAACCAAGTTGCTTTAAACAATTTATATAGCCTATATAGCCTTCATTTCGTGCTTCAGCTGACCAACACCTAGCTATTGGGAAACGATGATCTGATTCCTTTTCCTTCTTCGATATATCTTATTTGTTCTTTAGCTCAAGAGCTCATCAGACAGACAATGAGGGTTCTGTCTGTCTCCATGGTAAGCCAGTTCAGGGAGCTAAACCAGAAGAACACCAACCAATTGTTTCGTAAGATTCATTTTTGTGCCACTTTTAAAAAAGGGTTTCAAGAGACATCAAAGAACCTGTAGAGGAAGGAATGTAGCATCTGTGCTATGCAGATTAGCAGGAACTAGAATTACTAAGCATATGGAAAGCATCAAAATGGCTATAGTAAAGGTAAGGCAAACTATGGGAGTTCTTAGGAGGAATCAACAGGGATGTTGCCCACCAAGTGGGCAAGGAGTGTAGTCTAGCTGGATTTTCTAGAGATTTTTGGTGAAGTTGTTAAGTTGTTTTAGAAACTGCCAGAGAAAAATGAAGAAATTCTTGACATTGGATAAATAACTGAACCAAAGGAAACAGAAACTGAGTAAAAACTGAGTAAATGGTCAGTTTTCACAGCAAATGATGATCAACAATGAGTATTCTCAAAAAAAAAGGGGGGTGGGGGGAAGGGGAGGGAGAGAATAGTGAGCTGATAGTCTTTGAATGATACTGAGTTCCAGAGATAAATTAAAATAAGGTCTGACTATGGAGAACTGTAAATGGACTTTTGAATGTTGAATGGCTTTATGATAGAATGGCAGATGAGATCAGTGTAGGTAAGTGTGAATTAATAGACATAAGTGGAAGAAAATGATCCTGGCTTTGCATATGAAAAGGCAGACCCTGCCTATTATTACTCAGTAGTTAGATATTGGGCTTATAATAGACATATTTCTAAACAGAAATAGAAATATTTTATTATACTTGCTTAGCAAAGAGGCAAACATACATGATAGTCCCATGAAAACATTAGGTTAGTACCCATGAAAAGAAACAAAATCTATTGTTAGTTATTATGTGGGAGGGAACAGAGAACAAAACAGAGAACACAATTTAAGTTTCTCGGTACAGCTATTGTGTTACCATATTCTGAAGACAATATGCAGTTACAGTCCCCCTTCCCTTTACATAAAGATAGATGAGAGATTGTTTGGACTCCAAGAATTGTGGTAAGGCTCACAATGAAACAGTTTTCATACAGAGAACATTTAAACAAGTCATGACTATTTAGGCTTGTAAAGATATCCTGAGGAATATGAAATACAGAAGGAACCACCTCTGGTGTGGGAAATCCCTTAGCTATAAATTACTAAAGTCTATTGCAAAGGGGAGGGCATCGCTCTGTTCACACTGTTCTCAAACTGCTCATGTATCTGCTGTTGAATACTGGGCTGGATGGAGCTTTCATCTGACCAGGTACAGCCATGCTTATGGCTCTATGGTTTAACAACCTGAATTAGCCCATAGTATGGTTAGATTGTGCAGATGAAGAAGTTCACAGACACTGTCCCCGGCTGTATTTCACAGGGTGACCCTCAGCAAGCTTACTGCTTTTATTCTGGTTTGTATAATCATAGACCTAGCCAATGTGTGACCAGAATTAAAACCCAGAGTGTATCAGTGGTTTGCTGTTTCTGCAGTCACTCCTTAAAATGTTCTTTGAAACTCAAGAAGTTCAAATTAAATTTTAATTGGAAGGAAATGCTAATAGTTTACAATATGTAAAGCTCAGTAAGTGGCCCAAACAAAGTTCATTCTTTTTCTGGTGACATGGTAATATCCACTTATCAGTATTGCAAAATCATAAATGCATTTCACATACTAAATTATTTTTAAGAGGCAGATTCTTTTTTTTTTTTTTCCACTCCACTTTTTTGTCATGCTATCATATAAGAGCAGGAAAGCAACTCTGCATAGTTTTTGTGTTCATCTTTAATGTTCAGCAGCCAGCAACAGAATTCTGACCAGATTTACAGATTTGTAACACCAGTATATGTAACTGATAAAATGTGATCTCTTGATAGAATACCAGTTGTATTGGTCACATATTGAATCTAAAAATGAGTCGGCACACCTGAACTCCATCCTAATTCTGGATTCATGCAATATGCAAAGAAGAAGCAGTACACAAGACTTTTGAATTCCCAGATGTGCTTTATGTCCTTTCCTATCTGTGGAAGCTTGCTGCCTTCCAAATTAGTAGAGAATCTGCAACACATGTGCTTCCAGAAACTGTGTCAAAATATGATGATTTAATACAACATTCCTTTCTGATTAGGAAAACTACTTCCACTGAACTATCTGCTTGAAAATTTTTATCAGACATTCAAACTACTGACTCTGCTTTTAAATGCCTCTTTTCTTGGCTTTATGCTACCTCATTTAGACATGTTGTGCAAGGAGATTAATTTTCAACTTGTAGAACACTGATTTAAAACCATACTGACCCCTTTTATATTAAACACAGAGAATAGCTCATAAATTAACACTTCATACTATTATCACTGTTCTCAGTGTCTTGAAGACTTTGAGTTGCCTTGGTACAAATTAACCATATTAGATATCAGTTGTACACATACCCATTAAGTGTATATGATTGGTATCCTGTACAGGGAAAGTACACAAAAGCTATTGCTATTCTAACACATCAAACAAAAGAATGAAATAACTATGAAGCATAGAAGCATAAGACAAAAAGAACTAATTCAAAGAACTATATTGGCAGTGCAGATGGTGATTCTTTTCAGTAGTGATTCTAGTCTTCTGGGTCTTCAGCAGGACAGTTTTTCTTCTTGTCCTCTTTCCATTTGAAGATATCCATCCATTCCCTTTATCCTCTTTCTTCCAAGGGAAGCTGAACTCAAATAGCATAAGACTGCAAAACCTCTCCCGACATGTAGCAAATGCTAAGTGTCACATTAGTCCCACAGGCACAGGTCTTGATTATTTTTTATTACACTTTCTACAAAACCTCCAGTGTACAGGTAGTTTTCAAAATCAGGCTCACATAAAGGACATTAAAATAATTTGGTCTAAAGGTTAACTGGCTGAATGAGTTACTGAAGTGGAAAGCTTTCATTGCTGACATAAAAATGAGCTTATTTAAAACTAGCCCATCTCTTGAATTAAAACCTTTTGTAAAGTTAGCAAATCTTCAGTTTGGGAACCCTTTATTTCCTTTTTCTTCTTGCCTGGTGAAGAATTTGAAGAGGGTGATCAGTTCCACTGACCTCTTGGTTTTTAATGCAGTTAAATACTTCAACTTTACTGTTCACTGTGTTCACAAAACAATTTCCCCAATCTCATCTAGATTTTCACATGCATTCTCTCAGAAATCTTCACATTCACCCTTCTTCTGCAATATAATGTGTAGTCATCAGCAAAGGTACAGGCATTTCATTCACACCAGGGAGAGGACATAAAATGATTCAACCCTGGATTAACACCAGCTCCTTCAATGCAAAGCGGTGAGTTTCAGTCGCTGATTTTAATTTCTCAGCCATTTTTGTAGAAATGCTAGAAGCCAGCACAGCATGTGAGTAATGTAATATAGAACTCTGCTAGTATAAATGATAGCTCAGCTGTAATGTTGATGAACAAATGATTTGTGAGGGTAACCTAATACTTTCATTCTGATTTGATGCTGTGAGAGGCTAGAGACTGAAAAGAGGCACAAATGCAGGATGTTAATTTCTCTTTAATGCAGTGTTTGATAGCCACAGATGGCTATGCCTGTAGAAAAGACCAAGTAAAAAGGAATAATAACTTCATGAAGTGGAAACATTTTGCAAGTTTTTTACTGTCTAAAAAATAAAATCAGGATGCAGGGGACAGCAGGAAACTGGTGAAGTCAGAAGCATGAAAGAGGTGCAGAAATTATTTTATCATATATGAAGTTTAGCTTAATGCTGATACAGTGCTTTGAAGAATCTCAGTCAGTGCTTAAGAAGGTTATGACCATTTTCACTGTGAATATTCTGCAGTCTTTTTTTTGTAGGTTATATTGGATATTAATTCATCCTGAAATGCTGTAATATTTATTTTATTTATTTTATTTTATTTTATTTTATTTTATTTTATTTTATTTTATTTTATTTTATTTTATTTTATTTTATTTTATTTTATTTTATTTATTTTATTTTATTTATTATTTTATTTTTAAGTAGACTAGTAGGTCTTCTCTTTTCCCCAGTTTCTGTGAATCTTCAGGACTTCACTTTAGTAGGTAATTCCCAGCTTCTTCAGAACATAACCCAGAGTTGTTCTCCTTGAGAGGAGCTACCCAAGCTACCAGTTGGTAATTTCCCCTTTCTGCCCTTTTTGAATGGTTCAATTTAGGGTCTCTTTAGCATTTGCCACGTTACTTTCCACACCACAAGGTCCTTGGGTTTTCTGACTTCCCTGTAGTAAAATGAAATGAGGAAAATGCTCCTACTCCTTCTGCTTATAGTTAGCTTCCGAGGGCACTCGATGACCATGAAGCTTTGTGAATTACATCCTCAAAACTACATATGAGGAGTCCTCAGGCTACCTACCATTCATTCATTATTGAATACCGGGACTTTTTAACGTAAAGGTGCTAAGAACTCAAGAGATGACCAAATACTTCAATCTGTAAGTGAACAAAGAAATATTGGTTCCTTTCCAAACCTTCTGAATCAAACTGCAGGGGTTCATTTTGTGAACTGAACCCTGCAGGATTCACACAGCTGTAGAGAGAAATCT